>NC_141685.1:99338476-99851866 GCF_964263255.1 Lissotriton vulgaris | reverse complement strand
GATCTAGACCATTCTGGACTGGGTGGCTCCAACTACCCAGACTGAAGTGAGGGCCTTCCTTGGCTTCCCTGGCACTATAGGAGGTTTGTGAGGGATTATGGCACCATTGTGGCACCCCACACAGAACTGACTTCCAAAAGAATGCCCACAAATAGTGAACTGGACTGTGAGCTGTCTAAAGGCTTTTGACACGCTGAAGGAAGCGATGAGCTCTGCATCTGTTCTGAAACCTGCGGATTATGTCAAGCAATTCATTGTGCAGACTGATACCTCTGAACATGGTATAGGAGCAGTGCTATCCCAAAAACATGACCAAGGTCAAGATCAGCCACTGGATTTCATCAGTAGAAGGCTAATCCCCAGGGAACAGCGTTGAAGTGCCATTTAGATGGACCCCTTTGCTGTGGTTTGGTTCCTTGAGAGGTTTAGGTCAAACCTGTTTGTCTCTCACTTCCTAGTTCAAACCGACCATAGGCCTCTCCGATGGTTAATGCAAATGAAAGGTGAAAATCCCAAACGGCTAAAGTAGTCCATCTCCCTACAGGGAATAGACTTCGAAGTGAAACAGAGACCTGGGATTGCCAGTGCAGGAGGACTTTCCAGGTTGTCCCATTTAGACTATGTTAAATGTTATGTTATGTTAAAAATACTTCTAAAGCGCGTGCACAACACAAGGTTTCATGGCGCTGTGGACAAGGGAGTCCTGCCACTAAGTGATTCATTCATAAGTCTGGCAACAGAGCCAGGTCTTTAAGAGTTTCCAAAATTGAGGATATGATATCATCGATCTAAAGTCCTGAGGGAGAGAATTCCAAAATTGAGGGGCCAGGACCGCAAATCTTAGTCCCCCCAATTTCTAGCGTTTAAAGGACGGAGTAGCTAGGGGATTCAAATGGGAAGACCTAAGATCCTGAGTGTGTATATATCTCTAACCCGAGTATATACAGACACTGGGCAGTTGACATTGAGCTCTTTAAAACTGAGGCATCCCAACTTGAATGCACTGCGTTCGACTACCAGAGGCCAATGTAACTTTTTCATAAGAGGGGTGACATACTGCATTCTTGGCTGGCGATAGATGAATCTAGCAGCCTGGTTTGGCACTAGTTGCAGTCTTAGATTGATATGCCGGAATGCCAAAGTAAAGAGTTGGTGTAGTCGATGTGAGAGATGAGTAAGGCTAAAGCAACTTGGGTAAGAGCTTCAGTAGTGAGAAATCTGCTGTTCTCCAGTAATGGGGTATCTTTCATAGATTCACATGCTTGAATCATTCCCCGTCGTCGAAGTGGGGTTCCCACGCTACATAGAATAGCAACATAGCAATAGCATAGCGAAAGCATAGCTAAAAGAGCAATAGGAAGTATTGTAACATGGACGTTAATAGGAAAAAACTTGTAACTTTAATAACTTGTCCAAGTCATTAGATATGGTCCAAACTCCAGCCAATCAGACGACAGCACCCTCTGGAACCTTCTCCTCAGAGGCTCAGGCTCTCAGATTTTCTACTGCACGTCGTGTGAAGGGAGTCTCCCTGAGCTCTGCTCAGTACCTCTACCTTTTCTCTTCAGAAACTCTTCAGACTATCTTCACTGCTTTGTCTGCTACAAAGAGGTCACTCATCCGACACTGTGAGTCTTGTGGGAAACTCCGGCTTCATTCCGAAGACCCCCACAAAAAGTGTATCTACTGCCTCCACCCTGAGCATCAGGTGAGAGATTGTAAAATCTGCAGGACTTTTCCTCAAAAGACTTTAAGAGACAGAGATGGACGTCTACTTCTGTGGTTACAGAAACTCAAGACCAAGGATAATCCCTTATCAGATGTTGAGAGGGATTCCTCTCTCAGGACTGTCATCTCTAAGAAGAGGGCTAGTGAGGCGGAGATGGTATCTGCTAAGGCTAAGGTGCTCAAGAAATACCACACCTCTACTCATGAAGGCCAGACTTCTTCCTCAAAAAGGGCTCCTGCTCCTTCTAAGGAACTACCTATGCCCTCTACGCCTCCGAGATCTGCCTCTAAGTCTCAGGCGTCTAAGTCTCTTCCTGAGACAAATTTGCCTAAAGAAATGGGTCCCTCATCGACGAAGACCTCAGTCGCCACTGCTACAACGACGACTTCCACCTTCTCTTCTCCTCAACCTACAATGATTATGTCATCGGCGTCCTCTCCGTCAATGTTTGTCATGGTGTCGGAGAAGCCTCGCTCGTCTGCCACCTCCCTCACTTCGTCATCGATGAAAAAGAGGACTGTCTCCAGTCGGTCGTCGACGGATGCCTCCTCGCCGACGAGACGGTCAATGGCTCCCAAGGCGCTACCTGCTTCGTCGATGGATGCCTCGTCGTCGAAGGTTGCCTCGTCGTTGATGGGTGCTCCGTAGACGGTTGCCTTGTCAACAGCACAGAAGCCTTTCCTTAGGAAACTTCAACCACGCTCTTCGTCGTCGACCGCTGAATCGTCGGTGGCATCCTTGGTTCCACCTTCAGCTTTGATGTCTCTAGTCCTCTTGAAATCTTCAGCAACACATTTGCTGCCTTCAGGAACGACGGATGTTTCATTACTTCAACGTAGGAACTCTTCTTTGGATGTATTGCCAATTCAACCATCTCCAAATATTCCTGTGGAGCTTTTTGACTTTGGGGCTAATGAGGAGGATTCGGAAGAGGATGGCCGGTTCCGTGCTGCTCGTACTCCTTCCGAGCTTGTCATCAAATGCCAAGATATTGATGATGACCAAGGATATGATTCCTTTTTTTTGATAATCAATTTTATAAAGTTTCCAAAACAGCCAAACAAACAGCACCGTTCAGAGGTACACCGGATAGAGTCAGACCAAGATAGCCACAATCCACATCGATACATTAAATGAAATAAGTGCAGCCAAGGATATGATTATTACCTTGAGCCTAATACTCAAACACCACTGGAGAATCCAACTGTGCAGATGCCCATGTCTCTCATCACTAATTTGCAACATGTGCTTGATGACTACTACCGCCGATTTCCTCCCTCGGAGTCGGCCTCATCTGTTCCACAGATGCCTCTTCCTCTGCCTTCATCGATCATCGAGCCGCCACCTCCGGTGTCATCGATGTCTCATCACCCAGAGGACGCGCACACAACTGACGACAACAGAGAAGAAAGGGAGTGGGTGATAGATCCCTCCTTACTGAGTGGGACACTTATAAAATTCAGACTCCGTCACCTACTGACAAAACTGAAGAGCGGACTTGGCACCTATCCCTGTGTGCCATTCCCATGAACTCTGCTAGAGGGATGTCTTACACATATCTCAGGCAGTGAGTTAAAGTTCGCAGATTTATATATTGCAGCTCATCACCCGTGAGGGTTTCTAGACGCTGTCTATGGGCACTGGGAGATACAGTGATTTGCCCAGAATCACAGGATGTTGCACTGAAGCAGAGACTTGAGCCCGGATCCCCAGTTCCTGAGTCGGCAGCTCAGGCTGCTGCACCACATCTTCTCCCCCCTGTGAGGGCATATCTGCATGAAATGCCCCTGATGCCCCTGCAATATCCTAGTCGATTCCTGGCTATTGTAAGTGACCAGGGAAGTCATAGTAAGTACAGAGGCTGGACACTCGTCATTATGAGTTTGCCAGCTCCATGATGGCTGCACTGAAATATGTGATGTTTGGCACCAAGCATCTCAACATATTAAACTTGCACTGATTCCAGTGTAGATTTTATTAAAAATTGCACATAGAGGGGCCCTTAACGGGGTCCCCTGAAACCTACCAATCCCTAGTGTGGTCATTGACTGGCCTGAGCCAGCCTGCTACCCACCAGAGTGTGTTCTGACCGCAGGGGAGAGTGCCTGCGCACTCTGAGGCTGAGAACAATGCCTTTCCTGGATGGAGTTGTTCACGTCATTTGTAGAACTAAGAAAAACCCACCTCGAGGAGGAGTGGGGCTTGGTGGTGCGGGAATCACCAGAGTCTACTCTTACCCTCCTTGTATATTAAAGTGGATCCGGAAACCTTCGTCTGCAGAGAGAACCACCTTTATTACAATAGCCCGGGCTATGGAACAGAGTCCCAAGCTAGTCAGAGACAAAACCCAGGAGGCTGCTTCTTTACTCCACAGCGAACAAGCCTTATATACATTTTTATTCCACTCTTTTGGCATTCAGTCCATTGTTTAATCAAGGTGGTGTTTTTAGTTGATGACCTGATCTAGGCGGTGTTTGTAGTTGATGACCTGATCAAGGCTCGGCATTCAGACCATTGTTCAATCAGCTTGATCAAGACTCGGCATTCAGACCATTGCTCAATCAGCTTGATCAAGACTCGGCATTCAGACCATTGTTCAATCAGCTTGATCAAGGCTCGGTCAGAGAGACCATTGTCCAGATGACCTGATCACAGTGTCAAGATGTTTACCAAGCAGAAGATGAAAAACAAGCTTGTTTACACAGGGCATAGGTGTCTCATGGCCTTCTGTTGATGAATTGGCTAACTGCAAAGAACAGGGGGGGGGTCTTGGGTATGTGATAGTTTTTTTAGCATTAGCAGAAATGGAGGCTGTAGGCAGGGTTTTGTCACAAGATGGCAAGGAATGGAGGAATGTAAGGAAATTAATAGGACCTAGTGAAAACTTATTTTCTTCAGAACCTCCTTTTGCCATTGAGTGGCAAAACATGTTCTTAGGAAATGTCTATCTGTATTAGGTCGCCAATCGCTTGTTGAAGCATAATCCTTATGTTGGTGTCAGGTGTACTGACCGGGGAATTTGTAAGGGCTGTGTACACATAGCACAAAGCATTGGCAAGCACTGGATACACAGGCAGCATGAGATGATGATTGCTATTCCCAAGGCAAAAAAATGAGGATCCCCCTTCCCCATCTGGAAAGGAGGCCCCAAATCCAACCTATGAGGGACTAGTCGTCTTGTTGATGAATCTCAGAGGAAAGTTTATACAGTCGTTGGATAGCTTGATAGACTGATGGAGCGTTATCAGGTATGTAAATGCAGCAGCTGGAGCCGATTAATTTACATACACCACCACAGTCAGCAAGGATGATGTCAAGTACCATTCGATGTTGTAGTGTCAGCGGTCCGCCTGAAGATCTGCGGTGATGTTGCCCAGTGCCCCTGCTGTTTCATTAATGGTTGCCTCCACCACTCGGGTAAGGTGTCGTATGTTGCGGCTGTTGACCATAGGACCCAAGAACGGTAGGAAACCTTTGAAGAAGTCCCCCGCCTCCTGTCCTGCAGTGTCATCGGCCTCAATTACTCCCCTAGGCATACGATGGTGGAGGTGGGGATTGGTCAAGTGATGTGTCCCAACAGCAGTAAAGGTAGGGGGGAGAAGAAAGGCCAAATAACACACACCTGACCAATTTCCTGGAAGCCCGGTATAAGCATACTGTCCACAAACAAAATAGGTATTTGGAGAAGCGATTAGGAGTGGTGGTGTCTATTGCCAGTCAGTGTGCTGACTATTGCGCAATCACTGACTCCTACCTCCCGGGTCCCCAGTCCTTTTATGCAGACTTGGCCATGCGTGTTGATCCCATTGAAAGCCTGCAATTTGGTGGGAACTTTGCGTCTGGACCGAAAGCGGGAGAAGATTATTCTACTTGAGGTGTTGAACACAACCAACTCATTGCGTTCAGCACAAGAGATGTTCAAGATGTTAGATGTCGTAGTAGGGCAGAAATGATTACTGACATTGCCTGTTCTGTTTCGGGTGAAAGTGTCATAAAAATCGCCAATGATGGAGCTCGTTGTTCCATTGATCGTATATGCATCGGTGACGAGCATCATCCAAGCCAGACTGGGCCCAAAAACAGAAAATGGATAGATGAAATAGGGGACAGTGTGTGTCATAGAGTGCGGCATGAGCCCACATACCCAACAGTTTGAGGTATTAATCACAAGCTGATGCTGGTGCAATAATTGTACAAAAGTATTGTTCATTAATTCCAGGCATTGTGGTAGTTCATGGGGTGACAAGGTGGTGTGGAGATGTTCTGCAGGTATCGGTGTCGGAGCTAGAGGACCTGGGGGAGAGGTCAGCAACAGAAACCATCCCACAACCAGCAGGATGAGGAGAGCAAAAAGTATAACTTGTGGAAAGGAAGCATTTATTGTTCAGAAGTTTGACATATTTCTTGTGCGCTTCAGACCCTCGGACCGCTGCCATTGTGCTCAGCCTGTTGTCACTAGCGGCTGTCTGTGATTGGTGGTTGCTTCACTGGATGTGGATACCAAGAGTCCTACGGACTTCCCATTGGTCCAGCATACCAGCACCAGTCTCAGCCGGAGATATCACAGCCCTACAGCCTATTAGGCACCAGACAGAGTCAAGGGCCAGCCCCTTTTCTTGGTCTCAAGTTGTAGCAAGTGGAAGAAGGTATGGAGTTGTCTGGAAAGAGAGCTTCTTGTTCCTTCCTCTGATCCTGCAGAGGAGGGATGACTGGACCCCCTAAGATTCGATCAGTTTCGGCTTCCGTAGTGGTGTAAGGAAGCTGAGCATCACTGAAAGGGACAAAGGTTGGTACTACTTCTGTGTCGCAATCCGGCAGTCCTTCTTTCACCCTTTGGTCGTACGGGAGGGGGAGAGGCACCCTTTTACAATGGGTAGCATGTGTCCAGTTCTTTCTCCCTTCGACTTTTACAGCAGTGCGGGTGGCCAAAAGAACCTGTCGGGGATGCGACCAGCGGGGCTCCAGACACTTGGTACGCTGAAAATTGCGGATCACCACCCAGTCACCTGATTGAATGGTGTGACCTGGGCCTTCGATTTTGTCAGGGATAGCAGCGTTTACCTGATGATAAAGAGTATGAAAAGAATTGGTTAACTGGCACGGGTAGTCAGTCAATACTGGGAACTCAACATCAGACACTTTCTTTGGCCTTGGTACGCCCCTTACATTAGCTGGTCTACCGAATACCTATTCGTAGGGAGATAATCCTATCCTTGAGTGGGCAGTCGCCCTCACTGTCAAGAGAGCAAGGGGCAGGGCATCTACCCAGGTAACACCTGTTTCCGCCACTATTTTGGCCAATTTTAATTTAAGTACCCCATTGTATTTCTCCACCAATCCGGCTTACTGGGAGTGATTAGCAACATGAAACTTTTGTCTGACACTAAGCCCGGAACACACAAACTGGACCACATTTGCTGTAAAATGTTGGCCATTGTCACTCCAAATCAACTGGGGCAACCCTAATCGGGGAAAGTATTCTCTCAACAAAACTTTGGCCGTTGTAATAGCTGCGCAATCCTTGGTGGGGTAGGCCTCCACCCATCTGCTGAAGGCACAGACCACTACAAGGACATATTTCAAATTCGCCCATCTGTCCATGTGGATATAATCCATCTGGATGGCCTCAAAAGGAAACGTAGGTGGGGATAAGCCACCAGCGGGGGTAACTGTACCTTTTCCTGGATTGTGAATAAGGCAGATCAAACATGACTTAACCACTTGGTCAGCATATAGGGGTATTTTTTCATTATACCATGTTGGCTCTAGTAACTTGCATATTCCCTTTGCACTGATATGGGCAGGGCCATGGGCCATAGTGACAACTGGGGGGACATGACTGTCTGGTAACATCCATTGCCTCCCTTCAGATATACGCACCCAACATCCCTCTTATCTCTTTCTCTGCCAGATGTTCCTCCCATGTGTGCAGTTATTTTGCAGTGGCATGAGATTGAATCTCGACCACACTCTGACTAGTATTTTCCCACATTCCTCCTTCCACCACCCATCTGGCTGGTCCTGTCACAAACATTCCATCTGATTTACTTAGAGCAGTCTGTCTTGCTGTTTGGTCTGCAAGGGCATTGCCTTCCCCTACATCATCAGTCACTTTCTAGTGGGCTTTACATTTAATCACTGCAACTTTTCTAGGTAATGTCAAGGCTTCTAGAAGTCTGTGTATGAGGGGGCCATGCTGTATTCTAGTCCCATGTGAGGTGAGAAAATGTCTTTCTTTCCAGAGTCTACCAAAATTGTGAGCCACCCCAAAAGCGTACTGACTGTCCGTATAGATATTAACAGTCATGTTTTTACTGATTTCACAAGCTTGTGTCTAGGCCATTAATTTAGCCGCTTGGGCCGATGCCTGTGGAATTTGTGCTGTCTCAACTACTGTAACAAGAGTGGTGAGGGCATGCGCAGCAGATAGTTCCATCCGATCTTTTAAGACATGAACCATATATGTATAGTGTTCCCTCAGCGTCTGTTAGGGGGTGTCTTGTAGGTCCACACGACCCTTTGTCTCTTCTTCAGTCCATAATATGCAGTTATGAGGGTCAGAATTTTTCCCTTGTGTCTCAGTAGGGAATAGTGTAGCTGGGTTTAGAATATTACATCTCCTAATGTCAATGTGACTGGAAAAAACAGTGAGCTCATAACCTGTAAGTCGTGCACTGGTAAGGTGTTGTGTCTTGATGTTGTTGAGCAAGGTATCTACTGCATGTGGAACCATTAAGGTCAAGGGTGAAGACATAACAATACCTGCGCTCTGGCGTACCATAAGTGCAGCAGCAGCAGCTGCGCGTAAACATCCAGGGAGGGCTCGGGCTACTGGGTCAAGTGTAGTCGAGAAATAAGCACAAGGGCGATGATTGTCTACAAAATTCTGAGTTAAGACCGCGCAAGCGCAGCCATGTATCCCATGGACAAAAAGGAAAAATTGTTTTCCATAGTCTGGTGTGCCTAACACTGGAGCTGTACATAAGGCATATTTGAGTGTCTGAAAGGCAGCCACATGCTCAGTTGTCCATGGAAAACCTCTTTCTGGCATATCTTTAGTAGTGAGAGCTAAAAGAGGTTTGACAATGGCCGAGAAGTTAGGGATCCATTGTCTGCAATAGGAAGTGAGGCCTATAAAGGCACGTACTTGTTTCTGTGTCAAAGGGGGAGGCATGGAGATAATAAGGGACACTCGGTCAGTGGTAAGTTGCCTTCTCTCCTTCGAAAGGAGGTGGCCGAGGTAGGTCACTTTCTCTCGACAAAATTGCAATTTGTTCAAGGAAACCTTATGATTATGGGAGGCAAGGTGGTGAAGCAGACATACTGTTGCTTGTTCACAAAGTGGAACAGACATGGCTGCAATTAAGAGGTCATCTACATATTGCAACAGAGTGGATCCTGCTGGGAGCGTCGGGGAGTCCAACTGATTCTTGAGAGCCAGACTATAGATGCTGGGGCTTTCAGTAAAACCTTGGGGGGCGCGGCAGAACCGGAAACTCGGCCCACCAAGGGAGAAACCAAAAAGATGTCTACTGTCCGGATGTATGGGAATGCTAAAAAATGCATTCTTTAGGTCAATAACAGAAAAATGAGTGGCGCTCGCTGGGACCATGGTCAAGCGGGCTGTCATATCAGGGACAACGGGATACTGTGAGACCGTAATTTTGTTGAGAGCCTGCAGATCGATGACAAACCAATAAATTTTGGGGGCCGCGGGAGAGGGATCAATCCATTTTTTAAGACCTGGAATAATTGGGCTGTTACACTTGTAGCACGTGTCTCCTCAACTACTCCCGTCTTCATGAGATCTGATATTATAGATAATAGGGCAGCCTCACCTTCCTGGAGAAGGCGATACTGGCGAAGCCGGGGCAGTTGGGCACCTTGCTGGATACGGACAGTATGCGGAGAAATGTCGAGAAGTCCTACATCAGTGTCAGAAGTGGCCCAAAGTGATAAGGGTAAGGCCTGCAGAACGGGAGGGAGGGGTCCAGAGAGGAACGAATTGGCAGAGGAATCTGGTGATATGGTAAGGGACACGCCATCAGGACTACAAGAAATGATAGCATGTAAAGCCTTTAACAAATCCATACCCAGCAAATTTTCACTGCATCCAGTCGTGAGAATCAAAGGAGCATCCATATGAGCTGGACCGAGATCCAGCGGGAGAGGCTTAGAGACGGGGTTGGTAACAGGGACCCCAGATAAACCCACGAAGACATTGAGAGAGCCAGAAAGGGGTGCCTCCGGTATCAAGGTGTGCGCAACAGAGATTCTAGTAGCCCCGGTGTCTAGGAGAAACTTCGTTTTATCCCCTGCAACTGACATCCCGACATAAGGACCTCGCTGATCCACAGGAATGGGCACTCTTACATTACCCCTTTCCTGGCTTTCCTATGGCTGGTAGAAACCTGTCTCATCGGTCTCATCATAATCATTGTTAAAGTATGTCCTAGTGGCCTCAAACCCATTGTCAAATCTGCCTCTGCCTAGGAGGTCCCATATTTCCTTCCCTTTGAGTTCGGGGCCTAGTTTTTCCTGACTGAATATTCTGGGCTAATACCGGGCATTCACTAACCAGTAGCCATAAGCCTTACAGTAGGCACACTGGTCTTTATCAACGGGACCTGCCGAACTGATGGGCTTCTGTAAAGGAGACTGAAGGGGGCATTGGGGCAGCCTCTGGAATTGGTCCGAATGCGGACCTTGGACTCTAGCATTTTGTTCCTGGGGTGGATAAGCTTGTTGTAACAAAACTTTCGTTTTAAGGTCCTTGTTCTTCCTAACCTCTTTGTCTTTATCTTCATTCTCTCTATTCTCCTGATGTTGGGCCATGGCAAAGATGCCTGCCATAGTCTGAGCTGACCACGTACTCTCAACCTTCTTAAGGCGGACCGAGAGATCCGGTAAAAAATTAGATACACATTTTTCAATGAACACTGAGCCCGAACCAGGGGCTCTAGGGTCCAATCCACTGTGACTTTTGTACACAGTTTCGAAGCGGGTGGAAAAATCAGCAACAGAGTCATCCTTATGTTGTTTACATGCATTTATCGTATCCCAATTAACAGCTATTTTGGGCAAAGGGTCTTCATGAGTTGCAACAGATGGCCTGGTAGAGCCAGAATAGCCGGACCAGGCTTAGTCCCTCCCTCTCTGTCATTCTCCATCCTCTCAAAGTCGGTCCAATCACCATGCAAAGCGGCATTATGGTTGGCATGGCGTATTTTGTCCCATATGTCGGGTGGTACTACTGACCCGAATAATAAGTCAATATTCTCTAGGGTAAGGACACCAGAGGAAACATTCTGACCTAATTCCTGATAGTAAAGAGACAAATTCTTACGGGGGTCTGGTAATTGGGATTTCAATTGAAGAACATCCGCTCTTTTCCATGGGACATGCACCCACATCCTACGCCAGTGGGCTGGGGCTGCTCCAACACCCTGGTTATTGGCAAGCACTGCAGGGATAACGACGGGTGCTGTCTCTCTCATAGACATAGCTTTGTCATTTGGAGATGGCGGAAAAGCCGCTGTGTCTCTGAACGTAATCATGATAACAAGGGCTTCATGCATATCATCTCCCTGAACATGACCCTTGGCAATAGTTAGTCTTAAATCATTTAATCCCTGGGGAGTATCTATGAACAATGCTTCGTATCTTTTCATTATAAGTGTGCACATATACTCGGCCATGTCTGTTCGTTGTATGGCTGTCCATTGTCTAAACGTCGACCAGATATCTTTAACGCCATAAATATGACTATTATTTACCCAAAATGCACATTGTTTTCGCATAGCATTCCTTTCACTGCCCCCAGCGAGTTCAGCAGACCTCAAAGGCTCCTTTCTAGGAGTACTGAAGAATGCAAACAGGGTATTGGGCATAAGGAAGGACTATCTCGTTCGGTCCAAAGTGGCATAAGAATCACCAACAGGGGTACCAATAGACTGATTATCAAGCAGATGGGAATGTATGGTCGGGGTTGGGTCAATAGGTGAGGCTGTATGAACTGTCGGCGGGAGGGGTGCTGGCAGGATGACGGGAGTCAAAGGATCATGCAGTGGTACAATGGGTGGGGCAGCCTGAACCACCACTGGTGGGGGTGGAGCGTTAGGAACATTTTGAGGAAGAGCGGGATACATAGGAGCCGGAGCATATGCAGGAGGTGGACCTTCAAGAATAGCATTCAACAACGAGTCCCCCTCTTCTCCTTCAACCTCAAGGTCCCTGGGAGAACGAGCGGGGTAACATTTTGTCACCTTAGCCCTGTGATGCCTATCTGCCATTTCAACCCCTTCCTGAACCTTACTTTCTAAATGTGCTTTCGCATGATCAGCCATAGACATCCTCTCTTTCTTTTTATTCAACGCTTGCTTTTTTCTCATTTTTTGATCTATTTCTTTCCTCCACAATGCAGTGGCGTCAAACATGGCTTGACGAGACCGTTTTGCGGAGCAGCTGCTCCTCCAGGCTCGAAAGGGCCTGGAGATCAAAGGAGCCAAACTGTGGCCACTGTAATTCAACATTGCTTTGTTTCGTATATTTTACCCATAAGGGAGAAAACATGACAGCAGATGGCCAATATTTAACATACATCTCATAACTTGGAGTTCCTTCTGGAGGAAGCGGGCAGGCTGCCTCCAGAAGGGAGGCCTCTGTACAAACGCAACAAGATAACTTTCATGACTTACTTTTGACTGGCATATTTGTACTTCATGTAGCAGAAACAAGAGTCACCCCTTTAACCAACCAGGGGATTGGAGTACTTTTAAATAGTAAAATCAAAAGATCCCTTGGTGGACAAATTGATTACTGAAAATCAATTCACACAAATAGCCCATGTATTAGAACTCTACTGAATAGTAAAAAAGAAAAGACTTTTCTGCAAAACAATTATACCATAAATAATTTATATAAACCACATATTTTATTAAAAAAGAGAATACATAACCTCTTGCTCTCAAGCAGATTACAACTAATTGTTTCATTTAAAACAGCACCAGCATTCATTGTATGTGCTATGGTCTCTCGAGAGACACACTGCTCATAAAACAACACAATAATAATAATTCTAACCTTCAAATGCACTAAATCCCTATACAAGATAAAAAAGAAGAAAACAAGAGAGACATAAAACAGACACCACAATTTGTCATAAAGTTACACATCCGGGTTTGCGCAAGTCAGGCTAATCCTTATACCAATTAATTTGTAATTTTGAAAGGATGAGCTGTTTTCCCACGATTGTGTTATGAAGCGTCGACGCATTTCGATGGTTTTAAAATAGTCCATCTTTTTCAAGACATTCACTTTTTGTCTCTCTCAATTTGCAAGGCACGGATTGGTTGCCACTGTGCTTTATTCCTGTAGGCAAATACAGTCAAATATTTGTTTTAAAATCATGCATTATAATGCTGTCCCATGCATCACAGTATTCTTAGTTACAGAGAGCTTACAAATTATACCATTTCTCCTAGATATTCTGATTGTTTATCTAATTCCTATAGGTTAGCATTTCTTCAATTATATGCCATCCATATTCAGTTTATTTTTCCCATTTTAACCCGCTGTTATTCGCGATATTCTGATATATGGGCTGTATCTTTGGTGCGTAATGAGCACTCATTTTCAGAAATGCTCCTACTTACTAGGGATCTGTACACAAATTGTACCCTCCTTCCAGTAACTATCTTGTTATCAGACTTGATTATTCACTATTTTGCCCTCTCCTTTTCCTTATATCATGTTATTCATCTCTCCTAGATGTGTCCCCTTTCACCATCCTGCCATCTTTTCACTCTTTTTACAGGCTGATTCTAAAAACAAATTACCATATTGAGTCTATTTGTCATTGTTATACCATACATTTAATATTGAGACTAATCCCCCATTTAATCGCCCTACAGCTAAAACGTTATTACCTTTGTTAATTTGGCTGATGTGGCTTGTTGGTGGTCCCTCCTATGCATGTGAATTCACAAACTTTAAAAACAAAGATCACGAAACTCGAATTGATTTCTGCAACAAATTTGATAATACAAAGAATAAACAACTGTTTTTAAGGTGACCTCAACAAAATATTGAATTAAGCTGCCTAATTACCTAATAATATTACCTGCCTCCTATTATTGCATCAGCGTCTTGTTCCTTCTCTTTTTCTTTTATCTTTATTTCTTTGGGGCGGTGGGGGGGTACCAGAAGTTATTTCTTCCCCAGTCAAAACCTCTGTTCCTAAAATAACAATGTATCTTTTTATTCCACTTATATTTTCCGATTAAATCCTTGCAGCAACATGATGCCGAAATAAAAGCAGGCAGGGCTTACCTATTTGTACACGAAGTGGCCAAAGGAAACGTCCCCCATACGTTGTGCGTTATCAGCGTAGTAACTCTTGTGCCCTCCGAGCTATAACTTCCGTTTTAGCTGTACGAGACAAAATTACCAACACATACCCCAAACTAGAGTGTATTAAAAATGACGGTTGCACTATCAATATCGCTAATCTCAGTACTCTTCTTACCAGGGAATGCGGGGGAAGCTCGATTCAAGGTGCCTGCATCCAGTCACCTTCTCAAGACTTCTCTGGACTGTGAGGAGCTTTTACCTGCCGTTTGTTGCCCGTGGCAGGAAATTGTTGACTGTCTCCACGTTTCCCCGCACCCTCTTCGCGGGTGCTGCTTCGCGAGTGCCGGTTTGCGGTGCTGGTCATTGGAGGGAGCCCCTTTCCAGCAGGGGAGCTGTGTGCTGACTGCCGTAGGGCTTGTGGGCTTTAAGAAGAACTCTCCGAACGCCAGTAGGGACTCTGAGTACCAGGAGTCCCTGCCCGACCTGGTCCAGCTGGTCCCGCATTCGGCGGATAGCCCCGCCCACACCGCACGTTAAAACCCCCCTGTGTTGCACAAGAAGGTGGGATTGCCATCTGGAATGTGAGGAGCTTTTACCTGCCGTTTGTTGCCCGTGGGAGGAAATTGTTCACTGTCTCCACGTTTCCCCGCACCCGCTTCGTGGGTGCCGCTTCGCGGTGCTGGTCATTGGAGGGAGCCCCTTTCCAGCAGGGGAGCTGTGTGCTGACTGCCGTAGGGCGTGTGGGCTTTGAGAAGAACTCTCCGAACGCCAGCAGGGACTCCGAGTACCAGGAGTCCCTGCCCGACCTGGTCCAGCTGGTCCCGCGGTCGTCAGATAGCCCTGCCCACACCGCACGTTAAAACCCCCCCGTGTTGCACAAGAAGGTGGGATTGCCATCTGGACTGTGAGGAGCTTTTACCTGCCGTTTGTTGCCCGTGGGAGGAAATTGTTGACTGTCTCCACGTCTCGCCGCACCCGCTTCGCGGGTGCCGCTTCGCGGGTGCCGCTTCGCGGGTGCCGCTTCGCGGTAATGGTTATTGGAGGGAGCCCCTTTCCAGCAGGGGAGCTGTGTGCTGACTGCCGTAGGGCATGTGGGCTTTGAGAAGAACTCACCGAACGCCAGCAGGGACTCCATTCTCTGGACTCAATATTGGCACCATCTTTTTCTGCTCTTCCAGGTGGTGGTCATGTTCCGATGCCACAGGTTACAGCCCCTTCGGATGTCATCCAACCCTCAGGGACTGTCCCCTTGTCTGTCAGACTGTCACTGACCCCCTCCATTTCGCAAATCCCGGCCATTAATGACTTTCCTCCCGAGGGTGTTGCTCTTTGCACGAATGGGTGTTGTAATACATCAGCTAACACCAACTCAACCTCGGGCTCTCCTACAAGTACAAGCAGTGTTAGCCCTAGCGTAAAGACTTGGGGACAGTTGGCTAGGCGCAAGTCCAAGCAAGCTGTTAAGGAATGTCCTACTGGTAGAAATTGTAGGGGGATTGTAGAGGGGAGCAAGCAAAGGAAAGCGCCTGCCAAACGATGTACAAAAATATGTAATAATTATGAGAGTAATGCGGATAGGGATGTACCTGTTGTGATTGAGGATCGAGACCTATTAGGTGACGTAAATCTCTGGGAAAGAATAAAGACCCTTTTGGATAAACCTTCCAACAGCCAAGAACGAAATGACCCTATAAGCTATTACACACATCTGGCGGTGACACTTAGTGGAGACCCTGAGGTGGAGGCCCCCAGATTCCGAGCGGGTCTTGTGGTAGTAGCAAGCTGGCTTTGCACCAACTGCCTTCAGTTGAATGCCACCAAAACTGAGGTGTTGGTATTAGGGAAGCACGCTGAGCTGTGGGGAAACCAGTGGTGGCCACCAGAGCTGGGCGTCACTCCGATTCCAGCCTCTGGAGTGAAAAATCTAGGCATTTGGCTGGACCCTGCGCTCACTTTTATGGATCATACCAAGAAGGTGGCTGCCACGTGTTTTGGCATCCTGCGGGGCATAAGGCCGGTCTTAAAGTATTTGATCCCCCTACCAGACAGCTTGTGGTCCAGGCATCAATTTTATCTCGGCTGGACTACGGCAGCTCGCTGATGTTAGGGATGAATCAGGCGGAGGCCTCTAGGCTCCAAAGGGTGCAAAACGCTGTGGCACGGGCCATTGTGGGCCTCCCCAGACATTGCTCCATGTCTGGTACCATCGTGGCCCTACACTGGCTTCCGGTCAGACAGCGGATTAAGTTCAAAGCGCTGTGCCTGGCCTTTAAAATTTTGAAATCTTCCTCGCCGCCGGCACTTGCCAATTTACTCACTCCTTATATTCCTCTGAGATCTTTGAGATCTGAGGCGCTCCACCTGGCAGTTTGCCCCCGTTTTAAACTGAGCAGAATGGGTGGCCGTTCCTTTCGGGTGCTCGCGGCAGGGTTATGGAACTCGCTTCCGGTGCGCATCCGAGCTCTTGATGACTTGCTCGCCTTTAGGCAGGCGATTAAAACCTTCTTGTTTCCCGTCTCTTTTATTGTTTGTTATGTTATAGTGCCTGTCAAAGCGCCAGGACGCCCCTTTGCTGGGGCAGCTGTGCGCTATAAAAATATAAATAACATAACATAACATAACACCATTGAACCAATCAACACAAACCAAACCACAATGCCCCCTCCTAATGCCGAGGCAGATACCCCCCTTACTGCTCAAATTGAACACACTTTGAAGTCCCTCATTTTACCAGTGGTTGAAAGGTTAAAGGACTTAACAGCTAGATTAGACCGCTTTGAGCAGAGAACTTTAGATAACTTTTTCTCTGTAAAGGCCCTAATCAAAGTGCATTCTAAAAATAGCCCCTATCTAGCAGTAGCCCAGAACCTAAACTCCACGGTTTCCCCAGTGGAATCGGGCAATAGTGTTCTGTCGCACCAACAGGGCACTGTAGGTTCCCTTAAAGGAGCAATTCCTCTGGCAAACACTGCACTAACGAGTCCAGTGCTGGCAGCAGCCACAAAAACAAGCATGGCCAGCAAACCAGTAGCTCGATCATCGCCTAAGGGTAACAAGGGGACTAGCGTTAGAGCAGGCGTACAGACCCCGAGTACCAAACAGAATAGTAGTAACATACAGAGGCGTAGTAGCGATCCAGACCCGAAACCCGACCTAATTTCTGCCAAGATAAGCAATCTTTCTCATATTGATCTGCTTCCCGCCTGTATGCCCTATGTGGCTGCATTGGCAGGAGTCCCATGTCTAAAGCAGGGTAAGACCGAATCCTACAGTGAATTAAAGAACAAAACTACATTTTGGATAAACAATAACAGGCCCCTTCCGAGGGATATTGATGGTCAGATCATTCATGTTAGACAAGTTGGTTGGGTGGGAAGGAGAACTAAGGAAGTTCAAGGGGACTGCATCCTGGTTAACTTTAGGGACACCAGGGTGGCAAGGTTTATCTATAACCAGCAGAACATCTATGGCGAAGAGGGAATCCGTGCTCACGATCTGGGATACTTTTATCCAAGTCCATCAAATAGGCATCAGAGGCAGGGCCAAGGTAATCAACTGTGGGGAGGGCAGTCTGGTAATCATGATTTTCGCCCAAACTTTGCTTTCGGCAGTGGTACCAACGTCTGCGGAAGCAACTTTGGGCGCTGACGTGGAGCCTGTACGCCCTTGAATTCCCTGCTAGCTCTAGCTGATAACAGTAGGTTAAATGGGAGCAGGTCTCCAGATAGAAGGGTTTCTCTACCTCATGTTCCCCGGCTACTTCCTGTGGTAACGGATTTTAGAGGTGATTTACTTACGTCCAACACTATTTATATAAATCACCCACAGGGTATAGAGGCGGCTGACAGGTCAATAATAAGGATCATTAGTTGGAATGTAGCTGGCATCTCAAGGAAGATAGAACTCCCCGATTGGAATACTTTGGTGGAGTCTTATAACATCTGTATCTTCCAAGAAACTTGGAGCCTGGAACCAAATCATACGGTTGGTTACCAAACCTTTTTCATACCCGCGATTCTCATATGGGTGAGCATCTCCCTGGGCTGTAGTATCACACAAAAACACAGCAGCTCGCCAGATATCCTTAGGATCACACTGAGAGGGCCAGGTGGAGGGAGGATTCTTGACATATTTGATATATATGCCAGGAGCACCAAAGGTAGCTCTGAGTCCCCCACAGTAGCTTTGCTTGAAAAGTCCCTAGGAGGATGCTGTGATGGTACTCCAGTATTGATCGCAGGGGATTTTAATTGCACATATAAACCCCTCGCGGTAGATGATATCTTGGATGTGGTGGAGGATGACTCTAGGAGGGGCATACCAGCCTTAGCAATTCCACCTATAAAAAATAGACACAGAGGGCGATCCAGCTGAATGCTATGACTCTTGAGCTCGGCTTAAGAGCATTAAATGGCAGGACAGCTTCGGACGCTTTGGGTGCCCACACGTACAACAGGGTGAATCACACACCAAGGATTGATTATATTCTCGTTGATACAACTCTCTGGCAATTTGTCCAGGATATGGCAGTTATACCCACTGTAGACAGTGACCACAACTTGCTATCTTTAACCTTAAAGCATTTGTGGCCTAGACAAAACAGCATAGCCTCACCATGTAAGGCAAAGTCCACCAAAAAAGTCTATCCATCTAATTGTGGAAGGCGCCTCAAGTGGAGTAAAATTGCCTTAGATGAAGCGAAGGTCCAGGCTATAGATATGCTATTAACAAATACGCTGGGCACAATGGAGGCGTCCACGACAGAGGATTTAGATCCCTCTAGAGTTACGATGCTGTTCCAGGAGGCTATAACCTCCATAGGGAACAAATTTATGGTACCAGTAGTAGGGGGTAGGGCAACTGGACACCAGAGGCCCAAGAAGAAGCAGGGATGGTACACACCATTATGTAGACAGAAGAAGTCTGCTCTAATAAAAGCTGTCAAGGCGAGGTCACAATACTTAATCAAGCAAGCCAGGAAAGAGTAAAACTTGGCGGCAGCAAATGCTAAAAAGGAGTGGGAGAACTTGCATTGACAAACCCTAAGAGAGGCTAGCGTAGGGCGGGACTCAGGTCGCTTTTGGAGTACTATAAGGGCAAAGAACAGGCCTGATAGTGACCTTATTACCTGTAACATCACGGGGCAGGCTTTGTTTGATCATTTTTTCACTTTGTATTCTTTCCAGCCAGAAGCTTCTATTATTTCCGCTCCTGGCAGCCCTCTAGCACCATCTGGAGAAAACACCTTATTCCCTTTTACAGCTAAGGAGGTGGAATACGCGATCAGCTGCATTGTGCCCCAAAAGGCAGCTGGCCCGACGGTATTCCTGGGGATTTGCTTCGCTCAAATTTGTCAAAGTGGGGGAAGCTCATTCATACCTTACTTAATGCTATCGACAATGGCGCTGCAATCCCAGAATCCTGGAAGGGGGCTGAGGTCGTCCCTATTTATAAAAAGGGCCAGAGGGATGACCCTTCCAACTACCGACCAATTAGCTTATTAGATTCTACCCAGAAGGTTGTGGGAAAGGTGATATTAGAGAGAATACACTTATGGGCTAAAGATAACGAGATTCTCATTATCAAGCCAGTTTCAGAGCCGGCACTGGCACAATAGAGCAGGCTTTTAGACTGTTGTTAATGTATTGGAAAATAGTGGTTATAGGCAAAGGCAGTCTTTATCTCGCGTTCATCGACTTAAAGACTGCCTTTGACCTTGTACCTAGAGGTCGCCTATGGGGGGTGCTGTCAGACATGTGGATCCGTCCCTAATATTCTGTCTATCCTAGCGAGGCTACATGAGGGTAGCTTTGCGCAAGTTAGGTGGGGTACTGAGGGGCAGAAAACGAACGGGATACCGGTGGGGAGAGGGGTCCGCCAGGGGTGCGTCCTTGCCCCAACCCTCTTCTCGCTATATGTGAATGGGGTTGTTGAACATCTGCTTGAAAAACCATCAGACGCACCATCGCTGGCGGGGGAGCGAATCCCTACACTCTTATTCGCCGACGATACGCTCCTACTATCTAAGACCCCAGTGGGCCTTCAAGGCCCTCTAGACAGCTTCCAGGCTTTTTGCACCAAGCGTGGTCTGGTAATTAACACAGAGAAGACCAAGTATCTGGTGCTAAATCCCCCCCAAAAACTTGGGCGACCCCCTATTTTAAACCAAGTATCCCTTGAGAGGGTCACTGTATTTGACTATTTAGGTATTCGTATCACGGATACCATGCAGTGGGCCCCTCACCTTTCCAAAATGTTGCTAAGCCATAAGAGGGTTTTGGGGCGCTCCTTAAAGAGCAGCGCTCCTCTACCACCAGGCCGATTGCCCCTGTTATTGACATCTATAAGGCCAAGGGCGTCAGTGCTGCCTTGTATGGCGCTGAGCTTTGGGGCTTTTCTAATACTGATCTATTAACTAGGTCTGAGAACAAGTTCTTAAGGGGCATTATGTCACCTCCGCAGAGCACACCAACGCTACCACTGCTTTTCGACATAGGCTGCCAGCCCATTAGCGAGCTGGCAAAATATCGGCCGTTGCTCCTGTGGGCCAGACTGTGGCGAACCCCTGAACTTACCAAGTATGCGGAGGTACTGTCAATGGTAGGATGGCAACAAATAAAATGGCTTAGAGATCTTAAATCCTTACTTGGGGAGTTAGGACTTAGCGAAGCCTGGACTAGCCGGTCTTCTCCCCCGAAAGCCACCCTAAAGATCCTTTACTGGAAATGGGCTGCCAATAGAACCACCACTGACCCATCTCTTGGCAGGCTAACGGAAGAGTTTCTAAAATATAAGGATGCACCATTCCAAGAGCTCTATCTAGATATTGTCTGGAAACCTTATGATAGGGCCCTATACTTTAGATTCAGGGTCGGGGCTCTCCCCGTGCGTGCATTAACGGCCCACTGGAAACCCCCGTCCCAAACTACATCTTTTTGCCCCTTTTGTACAACTAGCATTGAGACTGTTCAACATATTCTATTTGTTTGCCCGGCTTATGTACTCCCAAGGCAACGGTGGCTTAAACCCATTTGTCGGGCTATGGGCACCAGGCATTCAAGTGAAGCACTCTGCATCCTAATATCCGACACCCGTGCACTATATGTCTGTGGTCTATCCAAGTTCTTATCGTGGACATGGTCCATCAGAGCAAAAAGGCTTGCGTTAAATGTTTAATCTGCTTGTTTTATACCCTATTTTTTAAAACAGTTTTAAAATGTGTGGTCCCAATTGTAAAAGAAAGTTTGTCTTTGTGTAAATGTTTTTTATATCACTGTAATGCTTTTATGATATGATTTTATCGAAATAAAGCCTTTGAACTGAACTGAACTGAACTTTCTCCAAAATGAACCACCTAAATTGTTTACAATATTGGCCCATTTTGGGGTAATGGTCTGTCATAGGAGCATTTTCCTTATTGTTTTTCAATGCTGACCTATGTTCTAGCAGTCTAATGCGGAGTTCCCTTCCCGTCTACCCTACGTAGCCAAGGCCACATGGACAGATAAGGAGGTAAACCATGATCTTACTTCTGCAATTAAGAGTAGTTACTCCCAAGTCCTTTCCATTAAAATTAAAAAAAAATGTTATTATACAGTTTGGACAGATCGAGCATGAGCCACGTGGTTTCCTATTGCTCTTTGATTCTGTAAAGTAGTTTGGAAGGTCCCATCAATGTTCTTGTATGTTTTTGAATAAAGTGTTTTGTTTTGTCTAAACGAAAACAATGGCTTTGTTAGTGGTGTCAGCATGCCGTTGTTAAGCATTTTCCAATTGCGGTTTACTGTATTCTTGATCTTATTACTCAAACCTGAGTATTGACTCACAAACACTATTCTGTCTAAGGATTTGTTCTTTTTTTCTTTATTCATGTTAAGGAGGTGATCCCTATCCTAGAATCGGGCTCGTTTTAAGGAGTGTTTGATCAGTTTTTTGGGGTAGCCCTAGCTCTTAGTTTCTTTTCCATAATTTCAGCATGATGGTAAAAATCCTTCAGTGTTGTACAACCCCGCGTTTAATCTTAGGAATTCCCCAAAGGGGATGTTATCATTTTGTGAACAGGGGTGATTGCTCTGATATTGTAACAATGTACTCTTATCTGTAGGCTTGGTGAACAGCTCTACCTCAAGTGCCCCTTGGGAGTCCTTGATTTTAATATCCAAAAATTCTACACAGCTATCACTGTAATTTACAGTCAATTTTAGATTTTCTTCTCCCAAGTTAAGCCATTCCAAGATTGACAAAAAGTGCTCACTGGCACCATTCCACACGAAAATTATATCTTCTATAAAACGATGCCAGTGAGACACATTCTCATATTATGGTGCCATCCCGTTATAGATATGTTTGAGCTCAAAGTCGCTGACATAAAGGCATGCCAGACTGGGGGCACAAGTGGCCCCCATACTGGTCCTCTTGATTTGTTTGTACAGCTCATCTTGGTACAGGAAAACATTGTTTTTTGAGACCGTCTCAATACAGTTCAAAATGAACTGTTTGTGTTCGAAATTTAGATTCTCATCATTTAAGATAGATGACATCACTTTTATTGTGTTATCTTGCAGGATATTTGTATACAGAGCTTATTTTATCCATAATCCCCAGATCGTCGGCATAAAGCAAACATGCAATATGCTTACCATCTTGTTTCGCAGGGTCAATGGCAAATCTGATAGGGACAAGGAAAACAGCAGGGGGCCAATACACATCCCTGCCGCAACCCATTTCCAATTTCAATCCTCCCAGATAAACTTCCATCTATATCTAAAATTATCTGGGCCCAGATCTTAGTATGGAGTATTTGAATGGGACTTAACAAATCTTTTGGGATACAGTAGCCAGTTAAGGCCTCCCACAACAGCTCCCGGTCCACCAGATCGAAAGATGCACAGAAGTCCACAAAACAGCATAATAAACTTCCCTGCGTTTCAATTGACTTCCGCGCTATGGCCCAGAGAGCAAAGCACTGGTCAATTGTGGAGTGGCATGCTCTAAACCCACCTGTTCTGGGCGTATAATCTGATTATCTGGGCCTGCAGCGCGGGTAAGCTTCAAACTTGCTATAATTTTCTTTATACAGCTTGAGGTAAAGTCTTCTTTGATGTCAACCCTCACCTGTGGCCAAGCTGTCATCCTTGACTCTTCTTGTATAGGCCATTTCCCATATGTTTCTCCCAGGTAGCCCACCCATTCATCTTCAGGGACCATACAGTCTAGAGAACCTGCTTTTCTACCCACACTTTCTTGGACTAATTTCCAAAATCCTTTGACATCTCTAGTTTCAATTACCTCCAACATATTTGCCCAGCACTTATCTTTATAGGTTCTTTTTTTGTTCCGAATTAGTGTTTTGTATTTTTACCTTAGTAACTGGAGGGAAAGAGATAATTCCATATTAAACCTGACCCTTAATCTTCTCGCCTTCTGCCTGATCTGTGCCTTGGCTACCCGGCATTCATCGTCAAACCAGGTGTTAACATTTTTATTAACACTATGGCGCCCAGGCCCTGCCTTTCTTAATTTAATTTTTTTCTTTAAGGTGTCCACCAGCTTGCCTACGGTGGATTCGAACCAGGCAATTCCATTTCTTAATTGAATTTCTTCTACAGGAATAGCCTGCTGGGTTTGCTTTAATTTCTCGATATATTCCTCTGTTATACTAGTTGTCAACTGTTTTGGATAATCCACATGTACCTGCAAAACCCTTTCTCTATTTTTGCTTCTTGATAGATGTAATTCTGCCCTCAATGGATAATGGTCGCTACCTTTCATTTTCACCACCTCAAAATTTTTAATTAGCCCAAAGCACCAGGCCTGACAAAACACATAATCTATTGGGCAGAGTTGCTGGCCCCTCAAAAAAGTGCGTCCTGCTGGCCGATCTGGCTGCATTCTCCCATTTACGCACACCATGCCCAGTGAACCCATCAGCTGAGTTGGCGAGATCTCTCCCCTAGGGTAAATGGCTACTTCGATATTATAAGATTCTAAAAATTCCTTGTGCCAATTATCCACCCTTTGGGGGGTCTAATCTATGATTACAATCACCGAACACCAATAATATATCCTTCTGATTCTTTACGCTAACAGACCTTATATCTTCTTTCAGTTTTCCCAAATTCACCTTGTATTCATTGTCCTTTCCCTACTGTATATAAACGTTTATAATACATATTCCATCAAAGCAGGGATCCCACTTCTGCAGTAGGACCCTACAGCCTAATGCCCAATCACAATGTAGTTTCAAATTCTGAACCTTCCTAGCTATCTGTGTGGAACTCAGTACTAGTTGGCTCACATATGGCCTCCCCAGAGTATTTTTCTTTGCTGCTTTAGAGTGTTGGGCGAAACCTTCTGTAACTAGGGTTGCTCGGGTATCATCACACAGCCTCCTGCAGGCAGACAATATCATTACTCTTAATGAATTTATCAAAATTACTCTGAGTCGATATTTTCTTGTAGTGAAGAACTTAACAAGTCCCAATATTCAACTCTTGAAAAGCCCTCTTGTATATTACCCTCATAACTCAAAGTGCCAACTGCTTAGAAAAGTATACAATGTTAAACACACAGTGAAAACAAGAAATTAAAAAAACATTATTTGTTGTTTAAAAATTGAACAATTTATTACAAGCAGTTGACACTTTGAGTTATGAGGGTAATATACAAGAGGGCTTTTCAAGAGTTGAATATTGGGACTTGTTAAGTTCTTCACTCCTATTCTCCTTGTCCCGAAGTGGATCAATAAGGAGACCTCCCTTTTTTCTTTTACTTGATATTTTCTTGTAGCCATTTATATTCCATGATAGAACTGATAGGCTGTGTGACGACCCATGCTCCTAGTCGATTTCACTCAGGAACCCCTCCTCTTCTTACTCCCTAAATTCTGGGGATGCTAGGACATTAAACCTATTTCCAGCAAATATATCTGTAGTATCTTGCAAATTCGTTATCAGTTATAGTTATTGCAAGATCCTCCTTCTTATTCCAACTTGAGTTGATTAACCTTATCTGCCGTAACCCTAGTCCAGCATGATTCGTAAGGAAGTGCTGCCCCTGGAATTCCTCCCTTCTTACCAATCTAATCCCCTCCTTTTGCAGCTTATTTTTGGCACTTTCTGCAGCGGCTTTCACCAAGGCAGAGTAGAAGAGGAGCTTGGTCACATCACCCCCTTTGCTATTTGTAATAAACCCTACTTCTCTAAGGTCCTCTGTGCCAGTGCTGCCGAGGCTTGCACATTTTGACATGGTGAATATAAGTTGTGATCGATTTAGTGGGTTTAATTTCCTGGCTTTTTTCCGCCTTTGTCGTGGCCGGAAGGTTCTATGAAAACCCATAAGTCGGGGGTACAATCTTGCCTTACGCCGTGGATGTCTCTCATTAATCTAGCTTCCCTTCTCTTTGTTGGAATGTCTCCCTAATCTTTTTCTTTGGTGGTCTTACTACGTCTAGGATTTCCAGCTCCCAAATGTGTAGTTATCCTCAATTCTGTACCTTTCCCCTCTTTTTCTTTTTTCTTTTTCGTTGTTGGTGCCAGACTACTTTTACTGATCTTTGATCTTTCTAGCCTATTCCAAGGTTCTTCTCGTTCGGCTATCGGCTTTGCATTATACTCCTTTGATCTTTGCGTTACTTCCCTCTCTTGACATTCTTGTTCCTTCCTTTCTCCTTTCACTCTTCTCACCTTCCTTACATGATGTCTTATTTGTTGTCTTATTCGAAGGGCGACTTCCTCTTCCCCCTTGACCTCGGGAATCCACTCATGTAATATCTCCTTTCACCCCATTTCCTCACAATCATTGGCTGTTGGGATATTTATACAGTTGGTTCCTCTTTCTTTAGCTTGGGAGCCCTTAACAAAGCTACCTCTTCATCCTTACTGCCTACCCCATCCTGTTCCCCACCAATCGGTCTAACTAATGCCGGCATTAACCCTCTGATTTGTGTCAACTCTCCCAACATTGCTTTTGACTGCTCCCCTGGAACATTCTTGGCGAAGAGGACAGCCGTGGATTCAAAGAAACCCCAGAGATGTTAAATATGGTCTGGTTTGGAGAGGCTAGACCAACCTCGCCCATGGACTCAGAGGTTGGGTAGGCCTCGGCACTTGACTCTTTGTCCGTCACATCCTTCCCCTTGAAATGTCTTCCCAAAAAGTCTTTGATTGAGTTAGACACTGATGAACCACCTTTTGCTATTTTTGGTTTTGCTGATTGCGGTGTTAGCGTCAAGGATTGTACATTCCTTGCTACTTGTTTTTTCCTTCCAGTTGGCTCACTCATCGCCCCTTTTGATTTACCTACTCCGCTCCCTTCACCTGCCACTGGAATGTTCATCTCATTCTTTTTCCCGGTTTTTATAGTCTTACGGGTTCTTGCTTTGGCCAGTGCCATCTTTTAGATTATTTCCTTCTCTTACTCTCACTCTGGTCTCAGGTCACCAATCCTATAGCCTGTTTTAAATGCTGCTTCCCTATTCCTACCCTCCGCTGGGATTAGATCACGAGGCCCCTTTTGCCAATACCAATTCAATAACCTGTACCCATGTGACTAGCGCCGTCGCTTTTGGGTTAGTTTTAATGTCCTTGATTATTAAGAAAAACAATTACAGCCCTTCCATATTTTAAACCTATGTAGGGCAACTGTTCCTCACTTACCTCTGTTTCACGGTTTGCCGCTGTGCACTCCGCTCTTCCAGCCCCCTGCTACCGTCGGCTAATTGTCTGCCCAGGTGCTGTCACCAACTCTAACTCAGCTGGTGCCCACAGCACTTCTTAGGGCCTGTGTTTTATTTTAAGTTTAATTTTAAGGGTAATCTGCCAGGTGCCAGGGTTTCGCCGCCTCAAGCTTCTCAGCTAAACTCTGGACCTCCCCCCTGACCTCTGGCTGCAATTCTCGGCCTCCAGCAGGGCGCCATGGGCCCCTGGATCCTCTATTCACTCAACGCTGTGCTCGGCGTTCGCTCGGCGTTCAGCAAGAGCGGAGCAGGTGCAGGTACAGGAACCCCGGGACAAAAGGGCACGCGCACGCAAACACAAGCGCATGCGCGTGAGATCCAATACTTCGGCTTCAGGCGTCCGACGTCCAATGCTTCCTGGAGCTTCCTAGGGCGAGAGCAGGTATGATTGTGCGCGTGGTAACTGGAACAGTGTATGGAGAGGGAATATGATCAGCTCTCTATGCCTCAGTACCTTGTCCCAAATAGTGTTAGGGCCACCGGAGTACTTGAGTGGCTCAAGACTGCTGTGTGCAGACCCTATAGCTGGCAGCATCCTGGAATATGTATGTATAAATCAGATTATGTTAGAAGTAACCTGCAATATAGTGTCAGGCAGCACCCTGCCATGGAGTAGGATTTCTCATAGTATTCTATTTCCTGGCACATTAATGGTGATAGTCTTTTAACTGGAAGAAGAACAACACTGATCACACATTTTCCTGGGTTTGTCTTTAAATGACGTACACATTAGGAATGGCATTTCGTTCTGCTGGAATAATAACACAAGTTATCTTGCACTCTGCTATGATGTTGCATAGATTGTTGGCTGCAATGCATTCCATGTTTCATTCAAACATGCTTTCTACAGGGCACATATATGATTTGCTGCTGTAGAGAAATAATGCTCCTGTGTACTGTGGCAGACTCAGAAATATTGAAAATCTTCATGATTTCTCTTTCAGCACTTCATAGTAAAACCTTTCAATTTTTGACTCAATCATTTGGCAGAAACATAACCTAGTACCATTAATATAGTTGTGATGGGGAACATTCATCTGGGGTTAGGACTGGCTCGACCAGAGTGCTTGCTGACTTGGAGGAGCATGGAGTTGACCACCTTGCCTGGTCTGGAGTGGAACCAAGCCAGCGATGCTTTGCTGCAGGCTCATTTGCCCTGATAGCTGGTCAACAGTTTGAGGAGGAGGAGGTGAAGAGCTGGCTAAGTGTGCCATGAGGCTGGCAGTTCAGTACATCCCTGAGAAGTGAGCTTTGAGTCGATGTAGTGCTCCTCTTATACCACGTGCAATTCACCCTCTCCAAAGCCTCAAGAATTCCTGGGTATGAAGGGCGGCTGATTCTGATTGGGTGCTTGATAGTTTTCCAGAAACTCATGTTCTTGATTGTTCATGTTTGTCAGTAGTCAATTAAACATGCTCAGGGGTTTTATCTCTTCAGTTGGCACAAGCTGCAATAAAAGTTTCTTTCCCATTGCAAAAAAATATGAACGGCTGACGAGCCTCTGTCTGTCAAAGAATGGAAGGGCTGAGGAACTGTCATTCATCTCACTGCTAAGCAGAGCAGTGTCATGCTTCACCCTCACTCAGGCCTCTGATTTTAACTAACATCGCTTAGATCACTGGGACTTTAGAACCCATTTTTTTAATGAGAAAAACAAAACTACAAGTCCAATAAGCAATAGTGGTGAAAGGTGTCACGCATGACCTGGGGCAACATTCGATTCAGCACATCCAAACCCATTTTTTAAGTATTCGACCCAATATTGAATTTATAACCTTTTTTTTTTATGTCACCAGAATACTAAAAACGTGTCTTTTATTTTCAGGGTCAATTAACTAATGGTCACCAGCTTGGAAGCTCTGTTAATTCTTCAGTATTTGTCATTGACCTCCATGTGTGCCTTGTTTCGGTCTGCTCCCTGCATCGATCCTGATAACTCACACAGGTAAGGAGCTTGTAGCAGCAACATGATAACCCCATACTCGTCTGTAAGAAGTGCGCTCGGAGGCAGGTATCCGATCATTAGGTCTTGCCTATTATATCACGCAGGGATTAATAGGCGAGTATATAGTAGGCAAAACAAAATCTCTACCAAGTGCGGATTACGTCCAGTTCATGGGATGCACTCTTATGAGATGCGCGTGCACGTCAAACCCATCAGCCTCGCACCAGACCTGCTCCCCCGCCGCTCGCCATATGCTCGTTCCCTCCCACCGCTCGCTCCCCTGCTCCCACGCCCCCCCATCCGACTTGAAAAGAAGCCGCTCGCACACAACCATTACACCATTTGTGCCTCGCATTCCCCCATCAGACTACAAAGGAATGCCTCCCGCTCACCCGCCCCCTGACTCACCAGATGCTTTCGAGCGTGCCTGTTCCTGTTCCGTGCACTTCCCCCTCTTGTTCTTTTAAAGACGCTCCCTCCCCACTCCACATTGGACATGTACATGGTATCTGTGTATGTTTTCTTTAATGAGCGCAGCACTTTGAGCTTCATCTTTTCCAATGCAGGTCACGCGCTTTTCTTACAAAAATATATTTCTGTCTCATAAAACATGCAAATCGCCTAACCAAAAAGTAATTAAAACAATGAAGTAATAGCAGAGTGCGAGTACCAGTATAGGACCTCGGTTTCTCATAGTCACCTCTCAGTGTCAATAACTTCTCTCTTTGGATTGGCTCTATTATTCGGAATGGCACTGCCCACAGAGATATGTTCTTGTTGCGGTCTTTTCTGCTCTCCAGGTAGATGAGTAAACAGATGTGAGATACTGGCGGCGTCCACCCCGAGAGCTTATAAGTGAAGGGGGCTCAATCTAATATATCTTTTCAGTCATTGGGCTAAAATAATAGTCTCATCAGACTAATGAAACCGCCCCCCCATCCGACTTGAAAAGAAGCCGCTCGCTCACAACCATTACACCATTTGTGCCTCGCATTCCCCCCATCAGACTACAAAGGAATGCCTCCCGCTCACCCGGCCCCTGACTCACCAGATGCTTCCGAGGGTGCCTGTTCCTGTTCCGTGCACTTCCCCCTCTTGTTCTTTTAAAGACGCTCCCTCCCCACTCCACATAGGGCATGTACATGGTATCTGTGTATGTTTTCTTTAATGAGCGCGGCACTTTGAGCTTCATCTTTAACAATGCATTCAGGTAACTGCACAAATTAGAATGCATACACCTTAAATGATAAAAATCACATTAAACCAGTTCTCCCAAAAAGTATAATTTAAGAATCGTCCATGCTCCCAAGCTGCTCCCCCGCCGCTCGCCATATGCTTGTTCCCTCCCACTCGCTCGCTCCCCTGCTCCCCCGCCCCCCCCATCCGACTTGATAAGAAGCTGCTCGCACACAACCATTACACCATTTGTGCCTCGCATTCCCCCCATCAGACTACAAAGGAATGCCTCCCGCTCACCCGCCCCCTGGCTCACCAGATGTTTCCGAGGGTGCCTGTTCCTGTTCCGTGCCCTCCCCCCTCTTGTTCTTTTAAAGACGCCTCGCCCCACTCCACATTGGGCATGTACATGGTATCTGTGTATGTTTTCTTTAATGAGCGCTGCACTTTGAGCTCTTTTTTCAATATTCAATTATTTTTTAAAGGAGTGCGGCACACTGAGCTTCTGCTTCACAAATTAGAATGCAGACACCTTAAATGAAATAAAAATCACATTAAACCAGTTCTCCCAAAAAGTTTAATTTAAGAATCATCCATGCATCTCATTGATGGCTCACATTACACTTCCAGTTAAATCAACACAGAAGCTGTGGCAACAATCTCAGTGTTGTGTACCAAGCGCTGCAACTCCGGAGGCGGTGTCAGCACTTTGATGTCTTAGAATGTTGAGCACTGCAAATAACACCAGGGGTCAGACTAAACTCTAAATTATTAACCATAATTGGCTCAAATAGCAACCATTAGCACCACCTGGTTAGCTGCTCGCTTTGTTAGAACAAAAGCATTATTCTACTAAATACTGCTCTGGACTTTGTACGCCCTGCCTTGTCCTTCACTCGTAAAAATGCAGGTTGAAACAATCGATTTATTTTGCACTCTGTACTGTGAGCACCTATGAGGTGGCCCAACTTTATCCAATCAGAGTGTACTACCAAGTTGTCAGTGAGTTCGCTACTCCCTTATTGGCCGCTTCTGCGGACCAGGCTCAATCATACCAAAACACGCAAAGCACTATATTAGTCAACAAAATGATCTGCCACCAATCACTTGCAGCCTTGGTGTATTTATTTATTTTTGTGCATTTTTAACCCCTTCGCTGTGGGGGTTAATCCCCCGCTGTGCTGGGGGCTTGGGGGGCACGCACAGCGCCCCCATGCTCATGACGACCTGAGCTCGTCATGAGCTACGGCGCTCCTGTGCTCATGACGAGCTCAGCTCGTCACAGGTGTATTGCCTCCCGTGGAACGCTCAGCACAGCGGGGGAATTCTCCCCGCACCTGAGCGTTCCACGGGCCATGACAAGCTGAGCTCGTCATGAGCACCGGAGCGCCGTGGCTCATGGCGAGCTCACCTCGTCATGAGCGTCCAAGGAGTTAAGTAGCGCTCCTACCAAGCTCCTTAATAGCCTAATGAATCCTGGCAGTCGTAGTGCAGCTGAGCATTAGTTCATACACTAAAACTAACCAACCTGGAAACAATCATGGGTGAATTAAAGGCCCAGGATTGAAGAGGCGCGTTTTTGGCGGCATTGAGCCATCTGGTAACTTTAACCCTACGCAGCTGAATGTAGCAGTATTTTTTTTTTTGCACCCTGTACTGTGAGCAGCTATGAGAGGCCCCAACTGGATCCAATCAGAGTGTACTACAAAGGGTCTTTTATTTGCCACTTCTACGGGCCAGGCTCATTCATACCAAAACACGCAAGGCACTCCCCTTTTTTTTCTTTAAGTCGAGTTCATGGAAAACGCTGCCCCGCTGGGAATTTCTTTGACTTAAAGGGGAAAGTCCAGGCAGATGTAAACATTCCATAGTATTCGAATGTTATTCTTCTCTTCTTCTCTTCTGGCAGTCCATACGCCTTTTAGTCAAAACCTTTGCTGGGTCCCGTTTCCTTCTTTATCCGATAAACTCAATTCCTTGAAACCAGAGGCACCCCACTGTAACCACATCACTCAGGGACACCACCACATCACTCGGGGACACCACCACATCACTCGGGAACACCACCACATCACTCGGGAACACCACCACATCACTCCCACATCACTCAGGGACACCACCACATCACTCAGGAACACCACCACATCACTCGGGGACACCACCACATCACTCGGGAACACCACCACATCACTCGGGAACACCACCACATCACTCCCACATCACTCAGGGACACCACCACATCACTCAGGAACACCACCACATCACTCGGGGACACCACCACATCACTCGGGGACACCACTCAATCACTCAGGGGCACCACTCAGGGGCACCAACACATCACTCAGGGACACCACCACATCACTCAGGGACACCACCACATCACTCAGGGACACCACCACATCAGTCAGGGACACCACCACATCACTCAGGGGCACCACCACATCACTTAGGGGCACCACCACATCACTTAGGGGCACCACCACATCACTTGGGGACACCACCACATCACTCAGGGGCACCACCACATCACTTAGGGGCACCACCACATCACTCAGGGGCACCACCACATCACTCAGGGGCACCACCACATCACTCAAGGACACCACCACGTCACTCAGGGACACCACCACATCACTCAGGAACACCACCACATCACTCGGGGACACCAGCACATCACTCGGGGACACCACCACATCACTCTGGGACACCACCACATCACTCGGGGACACCACCACATCACTCTGGGATACCACCACATCACTCTGGGATACCACCACATCACTCTGGGACACCACCACATCACTCTGGGAAACCACCACATCACTCTGGGATACCACCACATCACTCGGGGACACCACCACATCACTCTGGGATACCACCACATCACTCTGGGATACCACCACATCACTCTGGGACACCACCACATCACTCTAATACACAACCACATCACTCTAATACACCACCACATCACTCAGCCAAACCACATCATCGCTCAGCACCACAACAGCACTGTTCTTGCTTGCTACCAATAAGCATTGCCATAGCCAATAGGACTCGCATTAGGAAAGTGTAAGCTATTTGCTTTGTGAATAACAATGCTATTAATTTATATATTTTCAAAGCCAACACATATTAAAAAAATGTGTCATTTACAATACCAATAGGTCACACTTTCCTAATGCGAGACCTATTGCTTTGCAAATGCTTGTCTTTCTTTCTCTCTCCCACTCTCCCTCCATATACTACCTTAATTCAGAAGACTTTACCATTTTTACAGCGCAAATGCTGAACAATACGTGTCTAACTGCCTAGAGTTGTCAGTATTTGGGTTGCAACAGGCTCCGTTGCACCCCAAATGCGGACAACTCGGACTTACTAATGAAATAATTATTCTGAGGCAGATGGAAAACAGCTCTGAAGGGGCTGCCGACAGTGAGCCCTTCTTCCATTTCATAGGCCAACAAATCACGCCGCATTTCACGTGCCTCTGCCTGTACATGAAGTATCCATGGCAAGGGTTATGCACGGACGCATTTTAAATGTGTTAACTGTTAAGTGGCCCCTGGACAGGCGGCGCCACGCTGCACCTACTATGACTCATACATTCATAGTCCAGAGACAAAACACCCCTCTCACCCACCCGCCCGTCTGCAGCCACCAACACCCCCTTGCATGCAGGCCTTGCCAAGATGTATTCCTGGCGTCAGTCCACGAGACTGCTTCGGGAGCCTCATATAATAAACACGCCCACACGCACGAACGCGCTTTGAATCAGCCCTCTTCATTCATTGGTCTGTTCAACTGCCATCTGCATTTTGTTTCCACCCAACAAAGCTTAAAGGTCAAGGATAAAGGATCGGGCAGTGGTCTATCTACTTCAGCCATTGGTACTCATGCACCGAGACCTTTATTTCTTGCTATATTACTTGCTCACATGTGTACATCCGATTTAAAAAAAAAGTTAACTTCAGTACCAAGAGAGATGGATCAAGACTTGGCCAATCATTTTTCCCCCAAGTTTACCTCCATGTAATTCTTGTGTTTATCGAAGCCTTCAGGGAACAGCAATTCAAAGCCAATAATCCCTTTTCTTTGCACCAATAGGAATCAAATTTCCCTTTGATGTATATGAAAACTAAATGGGGTTTCTATACCAGATCCAAGTACACCGGTCTGCTTGGAAGTACTCCTATTACTCATATTATATTCAATGTTTTTTCAATTTAAAATAATTTTATTGCAAGCATATGCAGTTTCCGGCTGTCCCCACACTCAAGAGCAAGGTTAGCGCTACAGACTTTGGAAATACATGTTCAAGCAGAACAAGCATTTGCAATGCAATAGGTCTCACATTTACGCTAGTTTAAGCTATTGGCATTGGAAATGACAATGCCTTTTATTTATGTTTTAAAAATCAAAACATAAAATAGAGCAATTGTCATTTACAATGCCAATAGATCAAACTTGTGTAAATGCGAGACCTATTGCATTGCAAACGCTTGTTTTTGTGAAACAAGCAAGCACCAATATTTGCTACGTACATTTGTTAAAATAAAACACAATCAAATCACAGTATACTGTTCCGGAGGTTCAGTCCCAGAGTCATTATCTGTAACTGAACGCAGACACCCTAGGAAGCATGTGCTTTTAAGACAAGTTGCGTTCACTCACCTGAAGGTGACATGCTTCATCATTGGGCTATACTCCTCACCAGGCCGGCGCTACAATGCCTGGCAGGCACCACAAGAGGGCACTTTGTCGGAGAACTTTTCTTAAGTACGCCAGATGAGCATAGTAGGACAGAGGATGTTGTGTCATAAGATGTGAGATTGGTGAAAGTCTGAATATAAGATCAACTATCGACCAGTTGCCACAATATAGTTAATGTGATCTTCCTGGTCCATGTTGAGATTAAAAACAGTGGCAGAGAAATTGAGGAACTAAGGGCGCCTATCACTGTGTGAACGTGTCGATCACCTATGGACCTGCTGGTAAGCTGGGGTCTATACTTCTGGTCAACTTTTTTCATGCTTTGTGTAGTCATGGAGCAATCTGTTGGCATTTCCTCAGGCCCAAATATGGGAAAATGGGTAAATGTGACCTAATCTTCTCCACAGCGTGAGGAGCTCTGTAACTCAAAGCCCTGCACTGTGCATAGGTGATAAGGTGTCTATTAACATCTTACTACCACAGGTGAGCGCTGTCTAACAGAGTGCACTAGATACGATAACCCTCCTAAAATTCAGGACTTACGGACTTATCCAATAGCAAGGACGCGCATTAGAGGGCAACTGGTTTGAAAAGCACATGCTTCCTAGGGTACCTGCGTTCAGTTAGAGATAATGTCTGTGGGACTGAACCTCCAGAACAGTATACTGTGATTTGATTTATATGAAGAATGTGTATACTGGACTGTCATTTTCCTCAGCATCTCTTGTGCTATGTAAAATAAAACACAACACACCGGGAGACCAACAAATCTGTCATACATTTAATGCAAAAATAGCAAAAGGCCAAGCAAACTAACAAGTGACAATTGTCTTTGCAATGGACGAGAGCATCCACCCTATAGCAAGTTGGAGTATATAATGCTAATGCTACACAATGTATTTTTATACACTTTTCTCCTAATACAAGTCAATGAAACGTGAACACGTGATTGAAACAGTTACTAAAACAACAGTAATGAGTAGGAGGCAGAATCTTCTCTCGAGAGGAATGTGAGGAGTCCGTGAGGTGCAGATAAAAGATACACAGACAAGCTGCAGAATTCACTGTTTCTGGAAATAACACTTCTGTTTGTCAATATTCAATTTACTACAAGATGCAGGAAAGTGTGCAGATGGACATCACTAAATAAAGTGGTTCTGGGCCCTAAGAGAATCATATAACTTTGCAGGCATATTAAGGCGAACAGACACATCAAATTATATAAGAATATTGTAATTTGGTAATGTAATATATCAATGCACGTTGTGGCATTGATGTGTATGATGTGTAAACAATTATCGGTATTAAAGAAACCAGTATATCCAGTTATGCTTTCTCAATTCCTTCTTCCCAGAGGCCACCACTGCTGCTATCCAGCTGTATTCAGCAGTGCCTCCTGTGACCTGGAATCCTGTATTTAATCAATACCAAAGGTTATCAAGGCTTCTATCCAACTCCGGTCACTGGTGCCACTCGCACCCCACCACCCTTGGGCCTGTTATTCTTTTAGCCAGCTCCAGTCAGTAGTGGCCCCTTGGACCTGTATGTAAGCCTACTAGCCAGCTCCTGTTAGTACTGGCCCCTGGGACCTGTTATGATTCTAGCCAACTTGAGTCATTAGTAGCACCTTGGGACTAGTGATCATACTAACCAGCTTCAGTCAGTATTGGCTCCCTGAGACCTAGTATCCTGCTAAGTAACTCCAGTCAGTAGTGACCCCTGTACCTTAAATTCTGCAAATATTCAAAACCAGAGGTCAACTCTACTGCCAACCAGTTCCAGTCAATATTGACATGCATTGTTACCCTGCCTGTAATGAATAACAGAGGCCAGCGTTGTTGCTAGCCAACTCAGTCACCAGTGCCCGTCACATATTATCCTCAATAGGATCAATGCCCAAGGCCTGTGCAGCTGCTAACCTGCCCTAGTCAGCAGTGACCTTCCAGACCTGTTATTCTGCATCTAATCAGCAAGGCTTCGGCCATAATAACACTCACCCTACATCCTTATGGTATATTAGCAATGTAATTTATTTACATCATACGGTAGGTACCGCACTATATCACACGATCCCAAAAACAAAGAAATTCAAAATTTGCCTAACCGTTCAGCACGCCACCTTGTCAAAAATGACCAAATCACACCAAGCACTATAGCCTGCCACAACACATGGCACATTCAGCCACAACATGACCAGATACCACGGCAGGGATTTGGGGCCATTAATCCTCTGTTTGAGGCATGTGTGCTGTAGATGCACATGCTTTGCATTCTCCTGCCATCTTGTGTTGGGTCCGGATGTTTGCAAGTTGTTTCATTATTACCCTTAGATTTATATTCCGGCGTTAAAATTACCTGCGCCTCTTAACAAATCTCTATTCGTTTCATCCCCTCTGATACTCTCACTCTTTGCTCTATTTGTTTCCAATTGTGATGGCTTACTTTCCACCTGTTTATTACTTTCCTCCACTTGCAGCATTTCTAAGGACTGAATTTTCCCATTCTCTATCATTTTTATACTATCAGCTTGATTGTTTAGGCATTTATTTTTCATAACTGCTTGTACCTCCGATAGATCCTTATTAAATAGAGGGTAGAAGGGTTTTGTTGGAGACATTTGTTTACCCTCACCTTCACAATATGATATTTGGTCATGGTTGTTTCCAGTGTTCAATCTCACTATATCTGATGCATTTGTATTTTTTAGGTTTTGCCTGGCGTCCGCTGCACAGCAGCGTTCGCGCAGGCGAAATCTTATGTTACAACAGTACGGCTGTTGTCCCTCCTCTCTCTTCCATTGGCTAGCCCCATAAATGGAGGCTAGCCATTGGAAGAGAGATCTGCCCGTCATTGTCGGAGCAGATTCGTGGGCGTTCCCGAGATTTTTTCCCTCTCTGCCCCTTTGTGAACGTCATTCCGGCCAAAAACGCCCCCGAATCCAAACATTTCACTCCCTTGCGGCTGCAATTTTGCTGCTCGAGCAGCGTCTTAACAGGACATGAGGTAAGCCTCTGCCCCCCCTGTTTGTGCCGTTCTTTTATCTGCTATTACTTAATTCCTACTTATCTTTCATTCACCTCTTCATCGCCGATACCCGTCCCATCTGCTATGAGTCTCTCTCGATCTCTGCTCTCAGGCCTCATCTGCCCCGTCTCCCTTTGTTTTTGTTGACTCTCGCTTTCCTTCTGTCTCAGCTCTGTCTCTTCCCCTGGCCTTCCCTGTCTCCGCTCTCAGCACTCCTCCATCCCTGTTGTCCGTCTCCTTTCTCTCTGTGCTCCCAGCCTCCCTCTCCCCTGGCCCTGCTCTCCTCTCTACTGCCCAGCACCCTCCTCCCACTCTCTGTTATGGAGACGGTAAACGTGCCATTTGACCTATAACTCCGCACAGGGCTAATCTACTGACAGCCCCACGGGATGCTCGAGCCAGCGATTGAAGTTTGCTAACCTAGTTTTAAATTTTGCTTTACAGTTTGTTGGCAAGCTTGTGATTTTATTTGCGTGCAGATTAGCAAGTGTGCCCTTACCGTTTTAACACCCAAGTACACAAAATTAGAAAATGAGGCCAATATATTCTGCTGCTTTTGTCAGAAACAACTAAGTGTTTAATTTAGAATTGTTGCAGTAACAGGGTCCCTTCTGAAGCAGTCTTTTCATTCATTAGCAGCGGGTTCTGCAGTAGACAGTATTCTGTTTTGCTGCTCTCTTCACTCAGCTGTGACACTACCTATTAGCGTGCCGTTCGGATCACTCACTGAGCTGAATTTCATTTCTTGAAAGGCAGCATGATACGAGTTTGAGTCCCCTGGCAAACTCAGCTTCCCCCTCTTCCGTGGGTCTGTAAATTCAGCGCCATAATAACTGTGACAAGCTGTTACTTACAGTGCATGAAAAATTAGCGCTTTGTAAAATACAATGTTGCGTGTGTGAGGAAATGCCCCTCCCATGCCGGTGTCACCCGCCAAAGGCAGATGAGTTGACCGGTATGATTTCAACCTGTGTCTCTTTCCCCTCTTTCATATCTCTCATCTTCCATTATTTTTTCCTTTTTTTTTCCCTTAATTCCTACTAATCTTTCATTCACCTCTTCATTGCCTATACCCGTCCCATCTGCTCTGTGTCTCTCTCGATCTATGCTCTCAGGCCTCATCTGCCCCCGTCTCCCTTTGTTTTTGTTGACTCTCACTTTCCTTCTGTCTAGGCTCTGTCTCTTCCCCTGGCCTCCCCCTCAGCGCTCCTCTGTCCCTGCTGTCCGTCTCCTCTCTCTCTCTGCTCCTAGCCTCCCTCTCCCCTGGCCCTGCTCTCCTCTCTACTGCCCAGCACCTTCCTCCCACTCTGTATTATGGAGACGGTAAACGTGCCATTTGACCTGTAACTCCGCACCAGGCTAATCTACCGACGGCCCCAAGGGATGCTCGAGCCAGCGCATGAAGTTTGCTAACCTAGTTTTCAATTTTGCTTTACAGTTTGTTGGCAAGCTTGTGCTTTTATTTGCGTGCAGATTAGCAAGCAAGCTGGGTGTGCCCTTACCGTTTTAACACTTCCCTCCACTCTTCTGCTCAGCTCTGTTCTGCTCAATGATTGGTGTATACGTAAAATCAGGCAGCAGATCCCTGAGTTCTGAGGAATGATTGAAGCGTGCAATGTCGTACCATAGATGCGTCCATTCCTCATCGGAAATAAAACGGTGAATTAAGTCTTCCCACTTAAACATATACCGGGGGTGTAGGGAAAGCACTGTTTTAAGGAGGAAGCTATAGATAAATGAGATCACCCCTTTCATGATAGCAGTCTTGGTGAGAAAGGCCTCAAATTTTGTGAGAGGTCGAGTAGCAGCCTCCCGTATCTGAGGTGTGAGGGCCCAGTGCATTAATTGGATATACTGATATCTTTCTGTGTTCTTCAATACAAAGTCCCTTTGACATCGATCAAAAGTAAGGGGATCAAAATTGTGGAACAAATGTATTAGAGCTAAGCAGCCTCCCCTTCTCCAGGCATCAAAGGGTCCCTCATGTTGGGCCGGGGGGAAAGCTGGATTGAAATGGATTGGAGTGAATGGGGATGGAAAAGAAGTCCACCTGTCGTCGCCCGAAATTGAGTCCCACACTTCAAGAGTGGTGCGTGTGGGGCAGCTAAGGTCACCCTGGCAGCCGCCTGGAAGAGAAGGGAGGCTCCAGCTATTTCCTTATGGCACTATCGTCTTTGGAGACTGCTTAGCCTAGAACGTATGGCTGATATTTTCAGGGATAATGATAAGAATTTCGAATTTAAATGGGGCCCCCTTGTCTCCTTCCTCTCCCCGGGCCGTCCGTCTGCGGTGTGTCCCTCCACCATCAGAGCCCGCCATCTCTTCCAGTTTTGATCACAATCCCAGTGTCGACCAACCTCTCGTTAGTATGAACACGCCGCCACCACGGGTGGGGTGGGGGGGTGGGCATTTTTTTTTGTTTTTTTCTTTGTTCCTTGTTAGATTCATAATTACTTATCCCATGTTAGGATGAGTTTGTCCACGCTTTTTGGCTATTCCGCATACAACACCTCGGTGGAGAAACCTGGAGAAATTACCGTTACCGAAGGCTGTTGAGTTTTCTTTAGACCTATCTTCTGGCTTAGCAAAGTTGCATGATCTTCTTTTTTTTCTTTTTTATCTCTCTCTCTCAGCTCCTGGGCACTTCGAAGCTGTATCTTTCATTTGGCTTATCTAATAAGAGGGGGAGCTGGTTTATATTGATCAATGCACTTTGTCCACCTGTTATAATTCTGTTGAGGCTTTCTGATCCCCTGCGTGCGACCAAGTGATGATGTAATTTTTGCCTGTGGACTGTGGGAAAAAAATAATAAACAATTTTTTTACATAAATCAGGTGGCAGGCCAAGGCTCCTCTGTGCTCGTCTGTGCTCCTCTGTGCCCTGCAGCAGCCTCCGCGCGAGAAGCACCAGCAGCGCCTTAGCACCGCGGTGCCGGCAGCCATTGTTTTTTTCTTGCATTTTGTTCTTACCCAGGTAAAGGAGGGTAATTTGGGTAAACCTTTTTGGCTTACATAATTGTTAAGTGTGAGGGTTGCACATATTTGTAATTAGAGTAATAGTTTATGATATAGAAATTAATGAAGTGGTCCTATACGACTACTGGGGACATGTTTAAACGACGCCTTGAATGAATGATGTGTTGAGAGTGTGGTGTGTCTGTACAACTGTGAGAATAGTGTGCTGAATATTGCCCTTTTGCTGCCCGGATATGATTGAGCAACATATGGTACAATATTCAGAAGAAGATATCAATCGATTGTTACTTATTCCCTCCTTGTTAGGGGGTGAATCAGGTACATCCGGAACGCTGAATTCTGATAAAAGTGAACGCCTTATACAGTTGCGTAAAAAAAACACCAGGACACAACTCCATGCGCAAGTACTGTTAGATCACCTTAAGAGCAATACAATTCCTGTAGGATTACAGGTTAAAAACATTCCAGTTATTTTTGTGAATGACAAACCCTATCTCCTAGACTTTAGTGGAGTAGGCACTAAATGCTCTTGTGATTGGATAGTGTTGTCTATCCAAACAGCTCTAAGAATTAGTGAGGAAGAGCTTAAAGAGATAAAGAAATTGGAGGAAGAAATCGGGACAGATACCACTATAACTGATGCTAAAGCATTGCTTGAAACTATTGAAAAAACTATTTGTGACTTTAAAACACATACGGTAAATTTAAAGACTACTAAAGTGGCAAGGGATATTAAGAATTTCAATTTTGAAACTGTTTACCCTTACTTAAAGGAGGATTTTTTTAAGAACAATAATCCCAGTACCCTGAACCTACAATATAGAGGAAGATCGAGAAGGAACTTTATTACATTCTCTTAGTCTTCATCTGACTCAGACCAAAGTTCTACTGGTCAGTACCAACACTATCAACCTTACCCAAATTATTTTCAATACCCCAGGACCCTCCCTTTTTTTGGCAGAGGACGGAGGGACGGGGATCCAGAGGAGGATGGAGGCCTCCCCCTCCACAACCACCCCCAAACCACGGAGTTTTCAGAACACGGCATCGCACATACAACAGATAATTGTGCAGAGACTGAGATGACGAGTACAAATGAACTGATCCCTATCTACAATCTCTCAAAACATAAATTGACGAATGTAGAAGAAAAAGTGCTCCATAAAGGCTTGCCATTCGTCCCCTTGACGCCACAGGACCCTGTGAATACTAAGATGGAAGTGTTACAATTCCTGCGCAAAATTAGGCTTAAAATATTTTTCACAGACATGGACGAAGCCACTGAAATAAATACTAGTGGCCTTAAAATGAAGTCCATATTTTATCCTGAAAGTGCTACTATGCCGGATGAGATTCGGATATTCGAAGAACAAATTTTGAATGAAGTGGATGAAGTTAGCCGTAAAAAAGTATACTTCAAGCCAAACTTTTCCAAACAGGAAATGGCAGCCCTGAAAGATTTATCTAGTAACCCCCTTACTGTTATTAAACCTGCAGACAAAGGGGGTGGGATTGTACTGTGGGATGTCAATGAATACGATAATGAGATTTTGAGACAATTGCAGAATATAGATCACTATCGTCCCATTAAGGAAGACCCCATGGAGAGTCTCAAAGCACAGATTATGGAGATTACCACACTAGCCTTAGACATAGGATATATCTGTAAAAAGGAACATGCTTTTCTGAATGCCAGTTCACCCAAAATACCAAACATATATGTCCTACCCAAAATGCATAAGGACTTACAGCATCCTCCAGGTCGTCCTATTATTGCTGCTTGTGGTTCCTTGTTGGAGCCACTCCCTAAATATATTGATGGCACCTTAAAACCATTTGTACCAGAAACCGAGGCATATATTAGAGATTCAATGGATTTCATTTCCAAGATAGAGGGCTCGGTGTTTGAAAGTGACCACCAGTTGTTGGTCACTTTCGACATTGAAAGCCTGTATACTAACATCCCTCAGGATGAGGCCCTGCTGATACTAGAGATAGTATTAGATAAAAGGACGAGACCCCATGCAGTACCTACCAGTTTAATCGCATCCCTGGCTAAACTTTGTTTAAAAAATAGTTTTTTTGCGTTCAAAGAGGATTTATTTTTGCAAGTTAAAGGGGTAGCCATGGGTTGTTGTTTTGCCCCAGAAATTGCTAATTTGGTTATGGACATGTTCGAAAGAAATTACATCTTCAATGACAATACACCATTCCGTTCCCACATTACGAAATGGAGTCGATTTATCGACGAAATTTTTGGTAATTTGGTCAGGAACCCTTGAAGAACTAAGTGATTTCCATGATTGGCTTAATGGCAGATCCAGGGACTTAAAATTCACTATGGCCCAGAGCCAGGAGGGAATTAATTTCCTGGACCTGAATGTAACTCACAAAGACGGAAGGCTAGAGGTTAGTCTGTATTCTAAACCTACAGACCGGAACACCTTACTTCATTTTAATAGTGGACATCCTAGAACATTGAAAGAGAACCTGCCTTATGGGCAATTTTTAAGGATTAGGCGCAATTGCACTAATAGATGTGACTACTTTGCGAACGCAGAAAAACTTCAAATGAAATTGATAAACAGAGGGTACCCTAGAAAATTGGTGAAAGCAGCACTTAAACGGGCTTGGTTTACACCACGGGAGACTCTGCTCACACCAAAAGAAAAACAGAATACTGAAAAAATGACCTGTGTCTTAACATACAGCCCCAGAGCGAATATGATCAAACGAATCATTTTGAGGAACTGGCGACTAATACAGCAGTTCGAGATCCCTAAACCTTTATTTGCCTTTTGCAAAGCTAAGAATATTCGTCAACATTTGGTGAAGGCAACTAGGCAGACATCAGAAAAGGGTGACTTGAGAAGTATGTTGCACCTCCCCCCTGTAGTTGGACACTATAAATGCAACGGCTGTGTTGTTTGCCAACTGACTAACAATACTAAACATGTAAGGATCAAGAACCGTAAGCATATACAAAAAAGCTTCTCCAATTGCAACACCAAAAATGTGGTGCACAGCATCTCCTGTCCGTGTGGGAAAACCTACATAGGGCAGACCACCCAGAACGTGAAAATGAGAGTAATACAACATCAATCCAGAATTAGATGTCAGTATTTGGGAGCGCCATTGGTCCAACATTACATTGAAAAGGGCCACAATGAAAATGATATAAATTGGTCTGTTCTACTAGTAGTGAGAACACAGAGAACCCCAATGATGCATGCAACCCTCAACAGACTGGAAGCCAGAATGATTGAGAAATATGAAACTGCGAAAAGGGGTCTGAATGATCGGGATGAAATATGGGCATTAATTACAGCGTAATGTACTTGAGATATCAACTGTGCACCTATTCTGTTGTTTTTGATAATTATTCGCGTTACGTTATGATTTGCTGAATATGTAACATTTTGTACAGAAATATTGATGTATATAGATTTGTTTGACAGTGAAATATGATATGGTCCTTGTGTGAATACTTAGGACTGTATTTTATATTTGTATAGGTACAGACACACACGAGTGGTTTGAATTAGGGTCTTGTGTACACACTGTGTTTTTAATAATGGTGGAATGATGTTCACCCTCTGTGCCCCCCGTCCATAGTCGTTCTCCGATCCGTTTCTCGTGTTTTTAGCACGTGCCACACCACATGTGACGAGGGTTTTGTCACCTTCGTGGGAGTCACACATATTGTAGCCAGTTGTGGGCTCTTTGATCCCTAGTGAGAAGCAGCTCTATTTTACAGATTTTAGCATAGGGAGGAGCCTCGTTTTTCACTCATTATTTGCGTGGCCCATAGGAAGTGTTGAGTTATTTTCCCCACATTAGCTAGAGTGTATGTACGGTGCCCCGGTTTACACACATACTTTTCTTTTCACACCAGGTTGGGCAGGGTGAGTGAACGTTGGTTAGACTAAATGCTTGGCCCGTCATTTATTTTTGTGACGGAGAACCCCAGTCACATGGGGTATGACGTTTGCTGCTTCCTTGTGGAGGTACTGGCGGGCGTCCTATGGAGCAAACCCGACCTGTTTGGCGGCAGTTTTTCATTGAAGGAGAGAGACGTTCTGGAGTTTACGGGCTAGTATTAGGTGAGAGAAGTGGCAGACTGCTAATAGATGTAGAAAGTGGGGTAAGGGTTGTAGAGGAGTTAGGTTGTGAGTCACTGACAGTTCTGTCTTGGTCTCCCTAGCGAGCCAGTGGAGTGTGGATACATTTGCAGACACGTGAGACGATTTGTTCGTACCCAGCCAGACTTCGTGTTAAGGTAGGAGACCGACTTACCCTGATAGAGGTTTTACCGGAATGAATCACCATGAGAAGCACCGTTTGCAATTCATGGATTTTGTCATTTCATCTTGCAGAATTTGCCTTTGGTTTTGGTTTTTGTGAATGATTTCCGGCTGCCCCTGGATTGATTTCTTTTGTAAGTAGCGAGTATGTAGTGACTTGGAGATGCATGCTGGGTGCATGGAGAGCCGTGAGGTCCTGTTTCCCTCAGTAGCGGTTAGTCACACTTGATAGTGTTCCATTGAACAGCATGTGGCATTGGTGATTGGGTCATTCCAGCCTGTGTAGCACATAAATCACTTGGAGTGCATGGATATGGTCCTAGGATTGCTTCTAACACCCCACGCCTGCCGGTGGTAGGATGATGGGCTTAAGTTACACACGACCCCCTTTTTAGTTTTTCTTTCTCTGGGCACGGTGACTACCGGGCACGGATTGTGAGGATTGGTGAGGAGGGCACAGAGTACATGAATGGATTCCTAAAATGGATTTCTATTTTGGATTATATGTATTTTTAGGTGGATTATCACCCTGTCCTGAGGAGGCCAATTTGACTGGAAGGCCGAAATGCGACCGCGTCGACACTTTCATAATGGAGGAGTTTTTAGGATGATAATTAATTTGGGAACTTGTAACCTTTGTGACACAGGTTTCGATTGAGGTTCGGTAATTTGGGTTTTCGAACCATCTGTGCTATACTACCTCCAAGTGCACCTCCTAGAGTGAAAGGGAGGGCACTCAGACTTTGCTGAAATATTCTGTAGGGTGTAAATCGTATAAGTCCTTGTGTTTTTGTGTTATGATTTTGTTCATTGGTCAATTTTTTGTGAATGTTTTGTATATAGTTATGTATATGATGGTATATGTTGTACAAAAAGCTTGTGTATAAAATTATTTTGATGTTTGTTACAAAGAAAAAAAGAACAAAGAGATATGAGTTTAGTGATTACAAAAAAACAAAAAAACAATAAAAAATGTGTAATCTAGTCCCTGTGTATGAGTGATGGGGTGGAATAAATTGGATTATTCTGAAGTGCACTAAATGGCATTGAAATAGGTGAATTAATTGTCCCCTATTTAGATAAGTTATTGTAGATCTTTTCCTCCTTTTTCCATTGTTTTTTTCTTACACCCAGAGTCTTATGCATCTTTTCAGTCTAATTTTTCTGTCTGGAAAAAGATTGTGTCCTGGTTTTCTGCACCCAGTAAATCCAGGTGAAGAAAAACCCAACAACTGATAATCAGGTGGAATAAAATGAGCACATGAAAGTACGTGTGAGAAGTTGGCCTGATATATGATGTTTCCAATTCTGGAACCACCTTGTATCAGTCCAAACAATCCCTTATGGTGTCTGGTTGTAAGTCAACCTTGTTAGACAAGCTATTCTAGGGGTAGCATGGACTAAGCAGCCTTAAAGGCTTAACTTAAGAGGTCGTGTTAAGCGAGCTGTTTTACCACATACAATCCTGTAATATCAAATGAAAGGACACCACACAAGTATATATTATAAAAATATATGTGTTTATTTCTAAAATAATCCCCAGTACTCTTTATGAGCAAAGGGGCACAAGCGTTAAATCAAAAGCACAATATAACAGTCAAAGTTGCACAATTATGGATGAGGGCGGGTGGCCACTCAAACCATATATTAAGAAAGTGGTATAAGAGATACCAATCGAACAGTGGTTTGGCCTAGGGCCTAGGGAATCGCTGGGAGCAGTCGGGACTAGCAATGCTGAAGTCGGGAAAAGCCCGCGGGATTCGGGTGCAGCACGTAAAGTGCGGCTTGCACCAATGCAAAGTCAATGGTGCGTAAAAGTTACACAAAGTGAGTTTAAAGATACTTCCGCTGAACCTAGAGGAACAAAACTTAAGACACAGACCCTAGAGGTGTGTACCAGTGTGGGAACACCGGCGTTGCAATGTTACCTCACCCACAGGAAGCGGGTGCACAGGGTCGAAGTGGCGTCGGGTTTTGACACGCAGGCTCTTGGTGCTTGGAGCTGAAGATGCTGTAGGCGATGGGAAGCAGAAGTGTCCGGTGGGATCCAAGGGTGGACCCAAGAAGAAAAGTACCTGAAAGCAGAGGGGACAGAGTCTGGGTCACTCAGCAGTGACCAGGGTGGAACCAGGACGGAACCAGGCAATGTCGGGCGCAATCAGGTGGTTGTCGAGGAGCTTCTCTCCGCTGTCACGTGGGCTCTGGGGCATCTGCGATGTCCAGGAGCAGGTCACGATCTGTCCCACGCAGGCTCTCGCCGTCAGCGCAGTCGGCTTCAAGATTGGAGCAAACAACACTTGGCAAGAGCAATCCACGCGGAACCGGAAGATTGCTTCTCACTCGGGCCAGGAGGGTCAGAGTGGGGGCTCCTTTTCACAGGAGCTGGTGCAGATCTGGAGCAACCAGAAAAGCAGGTCGAATTAAGGTTTTCGTCGGCACAGGGGCCACAAGACAGCTGGCAAGTGACCGGGCCAACGCGTTGAGCCAACACGAGCAGAAGGGCCCCACGCAGCACTCGTCGAGTGTGGAGGGGTGATTTTTGGTGCATGGGTAGCTCAGGGTTGGGGCTTCTCAAACCCCGGTGTACAGCTTCGAGGGTCACTCGTGGGCTGCGCAGTCAGCGTCTCGTGGACTTTTCAAGATGGCGTGCCCCACGCTTCCGGTTGCCTCCACGGGTCTCAGCTCTGCAGGGACTGTGGATCGGGCTGGAGGAAGGCAGGCAAGCTTGATCTTGTCGATCTCTGTCGCTCGAGTTCCGGCGGGAACTGCAACAAAGCAAGGGTCGAGGTGCTGGATGGTGCCTGTTTGCACAGGGTGGTCACTCCTTGACCACAAGGGAGATTCTTCAGTCTTCTATGTTGAGTAGGATGTCGAAGGGTCCAGAGTTTCATTTCTTATGTTTCGTCAGGATAATCTGAAGTGCATTGGCACTGCTCCCACTCTTATTCGAATCTGGGGGGCGTGATTACCTGCTAGGTCCCCTCCTATGGGTGGGACCCAGGAAGGGGGTGGATACGCCCCTTTCCTTTGATCCAGGCCGCGCTGGGACTGGGGCTGGTGTGCCCCAGAACCGGTTTGGCCGGATTATGCAAGGGGAAGCCTTGTGCTCCCCAGGCAGTGTCTGGTTTCTTTGAAACCTCCCTGCTACAATCCACTATCTCCTGTCTGGGGTGGTTTAACACCGCCCTGCGACAGGAAACCCTTTGTCCAGGCCACCATTTGCTGAGTTTCGGTCAGCAGCAGGAGGCCAGACCCGTGTCTGTGGCAGAGGCATCCATTTTGTGGATCTGAGGCTCATTTTAAATCAACCGCGTTTTAGCAAAAGTAACACGTCGTCCCCTCTAGAGGGGTGGAATGCTACCCCCGTCGCCAGGACTGGCGAGGGGGTAGTATTCCAAATCGTATGACACCTTACACGACATGTTTTGATAAAGCCAAACCAAAGATGACATATAACCGCGAGGATTATAATGCACCTACTAGTATATGGTATGGCATTATCCTAAGGGAATTGGTCCCGACAGCTGCAGACAGGCTCAGCTCATGGTAGAGCACCATCTCACATTAAACAACGCACTCTGCCTCCAGGATTGTTAAGGCCTGCCATAGGAGTGACTCATAGGTTTATATGTGTCCAGATAGGGTTAGATATAGGCATACTATATCTAAGCAAGGGGTGATTACACCACCTTGCCCCAGCTGAGTGATCAACCAGTTGTGTCAGTTTTGGATAGCCAGCCAGGGGTGGCAAAAGATATGCTGCAGCCCCTGGTAGGCCCTGTGTGGCACCTATGCCCTGTGCACCTATAGTGCACTGTACAGGGGCTGATAAGGTGACCCAAGCCAATTTAGTTATGCACCTAGGGTACATGGAGTCCATTTTACATTGAGAGCAGATAGCCTGGGGCCCTGATTAGTCGAAAACCAGCTAAACACAGGCAAAAAATCTGGGGTAACCATATTCAGGTAGCCACCTTCCTACAGTACGCCTTAATTTCATTGCCCTTGATTCACACTCTGGACCACAACAGGACTCACCAGGGGGTACCGCCACGCAACGCCTAAACGGAGGTTTCTCTCAGCCTCTCAGCCTGCATGCAGCCGCGGCGCTCTCTGCCACCGAGCGCCGCAGCAGAGACCGGGACTCGGGGAAAGGACCACAACCCCCAGCATTACCAGCGGCCGGAAGCCGCGCACAGAGAGTTGGCGCCAGGCGGCGCATAAAGTCCAGCACCACCCCCGGCAGAGCGGGGGACACAACAGGACTCACCAGGGGGTACCGCCACGCAACGCCTAAACGGAGGTTTCTCTCAGCCTCTCAGCCTGCACGCAGCCGCGGCGCTCTCTGCCACTAAGCGCCGCAGCAGAGACCGGGACTCGGGGAAAGGACCACAACCCCCAGCATTACCAGCGGCCGGAAGCCGCGCACAGAGAGTTGGCGCCAGGCGGCGCATAAAGTCCAGCACCACCCCCCGCGACGCGGGAGCGCGCGGGCAGCACCGGGCTAAGGGCGGGCCCTCTATGGCCCTCAGAGGCACAAAGAGGACGGGACGGGCCACCACTCTTGGTTCCATCATAGGATAAGGTATAGTCAGGTTCCATCCTTTTAACCTCTACCGCTTTGAACTAATTACTGTTGTCTTCCGGATCCAGACTACAAACTATAATGTCCATCTGGGAAGAGCTGAATGACCTGTGTGGCACAAACTATATCCCGGATGCATTAACCCCCCCCCATAGTGGCCAGAGACACTGATTTAGTACATTTCTCTCCCCAGGCATCTCCCGATATAACCCTCTCTCTATCCAATAAATGCAGCTCCTCTCTACTTGCCCCCAACCCAGCCTCATTTACGTTGGAAAAAGCAGAGACTCGACCAAATGACTCTGCATCCCCCCTTCAAGTGACCCTCCTGGCCCAAATTGAGCGACTGTTCATCACTGCTCTATCTCCACTGGTAGCAAAAATAAATGACTTGGGGGACAGGCTGACCAGGATCGAAAAAACTGTAATTGGGTCATACCCATTAACTGGTAATACTGTTATACCCACACGTTCTACCCCCTCTAACATCCACCATAACACCCGGGAAAGGTCTAACAATGCTCCCAGGATAATTCAAACGTGCAACTCCCCTCTGATACCACGCACTCATACTGTAAAAAAAGCTACTTGTAATCCTGAACATGCCCCACATAGAGCTCATATGATCCCCCTAGAAAGAAGACATCGTATTGATCTACCCCCCGAAGCCGCCCCATACGTCACTGTTCTCTCTGGGGTCCCTCCTCTCAGTCCGGGCAAACGTGAGCTACACCAGGACCTACTGAACATAGCCATCTTTTGGCTCAAAAACAATAGATCATTACCACCTACGCTAGGCGGCGGGATAATGAGCGTCAGAAGGGTGGGGTGGCTTGGTCACCTACCCAAAAATGTTTCGGGGGACTTGATTTTAATTAAATTTAAATACAGGAACATTGCCCCCTATTTGAGATCTACCAAACCCAAACTTGGAGATGGTTCCATCTGTATCTGGGACCTGCACGATTTCTATCCTGGTCCCCGAGCACCGAATCACCATAACATCGGGTGAAATAGGGGGGATTCTGTGTATCTTGGGTTACTACTTTGAATAGTAGTTTTTGTTAAACTATTTTAGTTGGGTTCAAATCAATTCCTATTTTAATTATGAAATGTATTGTCGAGATATTTTTGTATGAAATGTACTTCATTTTGCTGCTTTTATGGTTTTTAAACTCAAAAGCCGAATAAAGCTTATTTTGATCCTTTGATCCTTTGATCCACTCTGGACCATAGTTGAGGGATAGGTCTAGGCATAGTCCTCGCAGCACTCAATAGATCTGCTTGAGGCAGAGGCCAAAACTCAAAAGTCAGGAAACCAGATACAAGTAGGTGGTAACTCAGGGCAGGGGAAAACGCCTGTTGTCCGTGGAGGAGTCATTCCCTTCCCAGAAATCTGCATTACAAATTAATTAATAGTATATATATTTTTTAATATCTGTTTGGTGCCAGTCCATATGACTTTCATATCTGCTTTTGGGATTCTATGTTGCAACTCCATAGGGTACATGTATCCTTTGTGAGCTTAATAAAATGTTGAAAATTCTACAAATCCTCACTCCTACATCCAAGTACTCTCATGCTACCATTCTACACTCTGCTCTGTCTGAAAAACAGCTCAACATTTTCAAAATTGTGCATTGATTAAGCTTGTAAATTATATTTTTGGAAATGTACATGTATTAACTATTTAATTTTAATACTATAGGTGATTGAAATTACGGACGAAGAAAGCAAGATTTAGCACTAAGCAACTGAATGTCAGTGCCATAAGAAGGATTATTTTGAAAAACTGAAGGACATCCAGCATTCTACGTTTAAACAATTTCCAAAAATCTAAGTGTGGCAAGGAAAGTACTATACCTGTAAGTGAAGTCTCTAATTTTGCATTTCATTAACCCAGAGCAAAGCCATATCTGTGCACACAGCATCAGAAATAATGTAGAAAGAACGCTTCACCATCCTCATCTGAAATATTATCAGAAAGACAAATTGCCTCAGCATGACAGAATAACGTTCATTAAAGCATCATGTAATTCTAGAGAGGAAGCACACACTACATAAAAGAAAGTTACAACTAAAGGTTTCTTCTGGATACCATCAAAGAAAAGACGCTGAAAGAAGACTCCGAAGCTGACACGTTAACAACCAAAAGATTGGAAAATCACCTTTGTTCAACAACTGTTTTTAACCAGTTACGCAAGTTTGAGACTATCTGCCTCGGGATATAACACCTTGACCCACTCTGCTCACTCTTGCGAAAACCTTAAAAATTCACCACTTTATTGTGTTCATGACCATCTCAGATTGTTTCCTTTTTATTGTGTACTGTTCTGTAATTCTATGTAAATCGCCTCAACATTATCTGTTGTTCAGGAGTGATATGTAAAACTGTTAAATATAAAAATGGATTAAAGGAGCACCATTGCGCTATAGCTAATGTAAATAAATCCTCATCCTCAGAACTACAAACCTTAACCTTACACCAAACATAGAACGGGGAGAAGGAACTGATGTTCTGCGACTAATGATCCACAATAGTACTCTGCACGTTCTAACACCCTCAGTTACTGCCACTACATCAGTGCAAAAAGGTACTTATCAGTTTAATCAATAAATATCAGACTAACACCTTATTACTGCATTGCTAAGAACCTATACAAATAGATTTGAGAAAAACTTCAGTCACAAATTAAGTTGCTGCCGGAGAGGCTATTACCTAAAAACTATTATCTGCTAGAAAAATTTCAACAGGTGTTACAGGACTGCTTCCCGACATTTTTTGCTCAATTCAAGTGTTGAGAAGATTACACACAATTTCTTTTAGAGATAAGTGCTTAACATTATCTAAACAAGCCTGACTCTCAAATCGAGGCAAAATAACCGAAGTTGGGGAAAAAAGTTACCTGTGCCCAAAAAGATACAGCCATAAATCTTATCTCACAGAATTTGACAGTATGCACACAGGGGGAAACCACTCTCCGTGCAAAGTATGCCAAAAAACTTTCAGGCGTAAACTTATCTCACTGAGCATATGAGAATCCACACTGGGGAAAAACCTTTTCAGTGCTCTGAATGTCAGAAAAGGTTTAGTATCAAACCGAGTCTATATCGACATGCATTAACCCACTCTGTGGAAAAACCTTACCAGTGCGCTGAATGCCCAAAAAGTTTCAACCAAAAATCTTATTTCACTGAACATATGAGAATCCACTCTGGGGAAAACCCTTATCAGTGCTCTGAATGCCAGAAAAGGTTTTGTAACAAACCAAGCCTATCTCGACATGCAATAACCCACTCTGTGGACAAACCTTATCAGTGCCCGGATTGCCGAAAATGTTTCAAAAACAAAAGCAGTCTCACTCAGCATACAAGATACCACTCTAAGGCTAAGGAAAAACGTTATCAGTGCTCTGAATGCCAGAAATGTTTCAGTGAAAAAAGCTGGCTCACTCGGCATACAAGAACCCACGCTGGGGAAAAACCTCATCAGTGCACAGAATGTCAGAAATGTTTCATTGACAAAAACAGTCTCACTCGGCATATAATAACCCACACTGGAGAGAAACCATATCAGTGCACAGAATGCCAGAAATGTTTCAGTTGCAAAAGCAGACTCACTGAACATACAAGAATCCACACTGGGGAAAACCCTTATCAGTGCTCTGAATGCCCAAAACATTTCAAACTTAAATCACTTTTAACTGCACATATGAGATTCCACACTGGGGAAAAACCTTATCAGTGTTCTGAATGCCAGGAAAGGTTTTGTAACCAACAAAGTCTTTCTCGACATGCAATAACCCATTCTGTGAAACATCCTTATCAGTGCTCTGAATGCCAGGAATGTTTCAGTAGAAAAAGTAGTCTCACACGGCACATAAGAATCCACACTGGGGAAAACCGTTATCAGTGCACTGAATGCCAGAAATGTTTCAGTCAAAAAAGCTGTCTCACACGGCACATAAGAATCCACACTGGGGAAAACCGTTATCAGTGCACTGAATGCCAGAAATGTTTCAGTCAAAAAAGCTGTCTCACTCGGCACATAAGAACCCACACTGGGGAAAAACCTTATCAGTGCTCTGAATGCCAGAAATGTTTCAGTGAAAAAAGACATCTCACGCTGCATATAAAAACCCACACTGGGGAAAAACCTTATCAGTGCTCTGAATGCCAGAAATGTTTCAATGAAAAAAGACATCTCACGCTGCATATAAAAACGCACACTGGAGAAAAACCTTATCAGTGCTCTGAATGCCAGAAATGTTTCAGTGAAAAAAGACATCTCGCGCTGCATGTAGTAACCCACACTGGGGAAAAACCGTATCAGTGCTCTGAATGCCAGAAATGTTTCAGTGAAAAAAGACATCTCACGCTGCATATAATAAACCACACTGGGGAAAAACCTTACCAGTGCTCTGAATGCCCTAAAGATTTCAAACTTAAATCACTTCTAACTGCACATGTGAGATTCCACACTGGGGAAAAACCTTATCAGTGCTCTGAATGCCAGAGATGTTTCAGTGAAAAAAGACATCTCACGCTGCATATAAGAACCCACACTGGGGAAAAACCTTATCAGTGCTCTGAATGCCACAAATGTTTCAGTCAAAAAAACAATCTCACTGAGCATATAAGAATCCACACTGGGGAAATACCTTATCAGTGCTCTGAATGCCAGATATGTTTCAATCGAAAGAACAGTCTCACTCAGCATATAAGAATCCACACTGGGGAAAAACCTTATCAGTGCTCCGAATGCCAAAAATGTTTCAGCCAAAAATCTCATCTCACTGAACATGTGAGAATCCACACTGGTGAATAAAATTATCAGTGCTCTAAATGTCAGAAAAGATTCAGAGGTAGAGATGGTTACAAGCGCCATAAGAAAACACACCATCAAAATAATCAGTTCTCCGAATGCCAGAAAAGCATCAATTTTAAACTCAATCTCACTCTACATGAGCAGACGCACACATGGGAAAAACATTACCAATGCTGTGAATGCCAGAAATTCCTATTTGATAGGCACAGCCTCACTAACTATATGCGACTCCATACTGAAGAAACACCTTATGAGTGCTCTGAATGCCAGAAAAGCTGCAGAGAAAAACGCTATTTCACGATGAGTAACTCCACACTAGAGAAAATCCTTATGCCATAAAAGGTTGAATCTGAATCATCATTTGGCCCTTCTCTTCCAGGAAGTTATGGATCTCTTTGCCAAGGGAGCTATCAAATGTGTCCCTGTGCCAGAAGTAGGTCGGGGTTGCTACTCCCACTACTTCTTGGTACCCAAGAAGGACAAAGGCCTGCACCCTATCGTAGTCCTCAGGGACATCAACCGCTTCCTCAGAAAGAAGAAGTTCAAGATGTTAACCTTGGCTCAGGTCTTGTCTGCCTTCGACCCTGGAGATTTTATGGTAGCGTTGGACTTGCAGGACACTTAATTTCACATCCCCGTCTTGCCTGCCCACCGGCATTACCTATGGTTCACGGTAGGCCACATGCATTTTCAGTTTACCACGCTCCCCTTTGGCCTTACCAGCCCCCCCCCCCACTCCCCAGGGTGTTCATGAAAGTGATGGCGGTGGTTGCAGCTCATCTGCGCAGATCAGGGGTTCAAGTCTTCCCCTCTCTCGATGACTGGCTGTTGAAGGTGAGCTCGCCCAGGCTGTTGTCTCCCATCTCCAGACTACGACGGACTTCCTGCATTTGCTGGGGTTCACAGTTAACGTGCTGAAGTCGCACCTGATTCCCTCCTATAAGCTCCTTTTCATCAGAGCGGTTCTGGACACAGCACAGTTTTGGGTCTATCCTCCCTAGCAGCAAGTCCAGGATATTTGGGCTATGATACAGATGTTTCAGCCTCCATCCCGGTGTTCTGTGAGAATGACCCTGAGGCTGCTGGGCCTCATGGCCTCCTGCATCCTGCTGGTGCATCATGCCAGATGGCATATACGTGCTCTGCAGTGGGACCTGAAGTTCCAGTGGGCGCAGCACCAGGGGAATCTTTCCGATGACTTTCAGATTTCGGAGGGGACTGCAAGTCAGTTGCAATGGTGGTTCAGGAACCAGGATTGGGTCAACAGCAGATCCCTCTCCCTTCCCCAACCTGAGTTCACAGTAGTGACGGATGCCTCACTCCTGGGTTGGGGCAGCCATATGGGAATGGCGGAGATCAAAGACCTCTGGTGTATGGCGGAGTCCAGGCACCACATCAACCCTCTGGAGCTCCGGGCGATTTGTCTTGCACTGAAAGCATTCCTTTCTGTGAAAGGAAGAGTGGTGCAGGTGTTCACGGACAACACCACTGCCATGTGGGACTGCAACAAACAGGGCAGGGTGAGGTCGTGGACCCTATGTCAAGAGGCTCTTCGCCTTTAGACATGGCTGGAACATCAGGGCATATCTCTGGTGGTTCAACGCCTAACAGGTTCACTGAACGTCAGGACGGACAAACTCAGCCGCCAGTGCATGATGTATCACAAATGGCATCTTCACTCGAAGGTGGGGCTAGGTCTCTTTCAGTAGTGGGGAGAGCCTTGGTTAGATCTATTCGCCACCGAAGAGAACGCTCAATGTCAGCAGTTCTGCGTGTTAGAGTTTCCAAGGCTGCTTTCGCTCGGCGACCCTTTTCGTTGCGAGTAGAGTTGTGGCCTCCTGTACCACTTCTGCCAAGATTGCTGAAGAAGATCAAACGCGATCAGTCCCAAGTCTGGTACCCCGAGCCCTTGAGCATGGCCAACGATCCTATTTTTAACAGATTTTTGAAGTGCATTACTCTTCTCTTTCCTCCTTCCCCTTTCGTAATGCCCTAGTGGGAGTTGAATCTTGTCCTCACTTATCTTATGTTTGCTCCCTTTGAGCGCCTACATAATTGTCCTCTTCGCCTCCTTAGAAGACTAGTTTTTTTGCTTGCCATCACCTCTGCTTGCAGGATGAGTGAGCTTCAGGCTTATCCTCCAGACCTCCCTTTCTTGCTGTCCATCCAAACAAAGTAGTCCTCCGAGTAATCCTCTTTTCTGCCCAAAGTGATTGCATCTTTCCACATAGGTCTGACCATCAGATTACCTACCTTCTTCCCACCTCTGCTGTGTTTTTCTCTGCCAGGCGCACAACATATAGACTGTTCACACACTTTCTGTAGTATGCTTCGTTCTGGGCAGATAAACTCTGATCCCCACTCTACTTCTATCCTTGTGTTAGTGCAGCCCGATGTAAACAGTAATTGTAATGTATTTAGATTTACATAACACTTACTACCCCATACGAACTTTGAAGCGCTTTTTCGACAAGTAGCACACTACTCTAGGATCCAAAAATGATTAGTGTTGAATTAGTATAGGGAAATATAAAATGTATATGAGAGCTGGACATGTTGGTCTGTTAGTTGGATTAAAAAAGATTGTGGTTTTTCGGCGAGTAGCATGCTACTCCAGATCCCAACAAGATGAATAGACAGATCAATTATGGTGGGGAGGTTGTTTTATTGTATACACACAACTGTACAAAAATTAATACAATTCTGTTGTAAAGTTGTATCCAAGAGGCAAGTATAGTCTCTGATAATAATGTATACAATACTGATAAGTTTTAAGTGGGCTTGCCATCAAGACTGATGCCCCGTAATGTTGATGCAAAATCATCTGTGCTGGACTATCTTAGACTCTTGTTGAATTGTACCATCCACCTTGTGGGTACTGCTATTCATATCAGGTCCACGTTGTAGGCAGACACAAACGCCTAAATTGTACACTATTTATATTAAGCATGATGTAAGTGAGCAGGTGACAGTAACCACTGTACGAGCTGTATTAGGTGCTTAGAAGTAGAGTGACATAGAGGGCGATAAACACTCCACTAAATCTTTTTTTATTAATAACAGTCCTCATAAGACCATACAATTCAATACCATGTACAAATAGCCCATTGGGGAACAGTTCAGGCATTATCTGGGGATTACACATCCGAGAAACACAAGTGTCTTTCATGAATACAAATTGACTACTCCTCCAAGGACTGCACTGTATTATTGACACGGGCGAAAAGGCAAACAAGCAGTCAGGAGGCGCACTGATTGTATACCCCCCACCTGACAGGATGGTGATAGACCCCAACCACCTGCAGGGGAAACGTGCCACCTCACTTAATAGCTGCCAAACGCTTTACTATGTAAGCAGACTGGTGGTTTACAACTGCGCCTACGTTGGGGCACCACATGTTTTTTCCATCATAATCTGGTGTACTCCCCCTGTGTGGGATGATAGCTCCCACTGAAAACTGCACCGTTGTGTAGTCTGGGACAGTGCAACTTCCATGTAATTCTGAACTGGGCCTTTAAATACGGTACTATTTTGTGTGCCTATTTAATTCAGGTATACAAAGAATGTGGTACTACTTGTATACTAGGGTAGGACAAGGAAGATTGAATTTCTATGATGACAGAAATGTTTTTGTCAAAGTGCTTTATGCCCTAAACACTCCCCCGTACCCTGAACATAATGAGATTACGTAGAATACACCTCTGCGTGCCTAATGCTGCCATTTGCATTTCAAGACCAGTGATTAATGTGGCTTTATCAAGTTTAAAGCCATTCGGCGTTTCCGACCTGTCTGATACTTGCATATGGAAAACATGGGTCATTTGAACCGAAAGATAGATAAACATATTCATAGGTCACGATTTATGCCTGCATCTAATATAAAACTGTAAATTAGGAGAGGTGATAAGTGAGAAGTTAAAGGCAGCTGCTAATCGAGCTGCATTTGTATATAGGCCTTCCTATATTATGAGATCTATTCCTGCTTCAGTCTTAATTGTAATGAATACTTTAATACCCAGGCATGAAGTCATCGTCGAGCTGTTTAGATAATCCACCTGTCTCGCCACCACTTCCGTACTGCATCCTTAACCAGTGGCCTGGCCAGGGTGCCCTGGGCCCCAAGGCAAGAAAGGAAATGTGACCCCTGCCCTCTGTTTGGACTGTGGAAAACAGCAATAATCATTGTTCTGTGGGCCCCCCAGGCCTCCGTTTGAACTGTAACAAACAGCAGTTATACGGGTTCAGTGGGCCTTTAAGGCATCTGGGACCTGGTGCCACTGCACCTACTGCACCAATGGGAAGCTGAGCCCCTGCCCTTAACAGCTTCTTTTCTAGCCCCACTGGAGAACCGAAACAGCCAAGTACTGATATGGCCATATATGCAGGCATGCAGCCTCCTCTTCTACTGAAGGGATTTAAGTCGCATGAAAGCAGCATGCGGGAAACAACGATTTTCTGAGGTAAAGTCAACCAACACCTCTTCTGTTCCAACCTGAATCCATTTAAAACCAGGGACAAAAAAACGGTTCATCGTCATCCCTTGCTTATCAGAAGGGTAAAACAGATTCATCTAACATTGCAGTGTACCACATAACAAATTGTGATTCTGTTTACAAATTAAAACTAGCATGAATATAGAAAGGGGAGCCTTTGCCAAAATAGCCATTTTCCCTACCCATACTTTTAACACATCTTATTCAAAAAATGCTAATTGCATTGTCATCCGGAAATAGTCATTAGCGCCTACTCATAACCAAATGCCACTTAGAATTGTCTTTCACTTCAAGCTTTCAAAAGTAAATTGATATAAAAGCAGTATTGAATTTTTTGACGTTGTGTACTCTTACCAAAATTTAGAGCATCAATTTTATATGACACGCCATAGAAAAAAATAGTTCTTTATATATACTAAACCTCCAGAAACGTTTGATTAACCAGTTATAAAGTCACGTCTAGCTTAGTTAGTTTATAGTCTTCTTTTTAAGAGAAATTATTTCACATTGTTACTGGATCTGCATGGCTAAACACTTATAAGGTCCCAAAGGCGAGACCTATTGGCTATGACTATGCTTGTTATTGATTGAGTACATTGAGCAGCAGAACTTTTGATTAAGTCCTGAAGAATGCCGCAAACACCTCTTTGGAGGGTTAATAGGCTGAAACATGGAGAAGTGTGGCTCAATGATTAGAGCGGCAGACCCTGATGCAGAGGTCTAGCCCGGGACCAGGGTTCAATTCCCCGCCTCGGCGGTTCTTGGGCTCAAAATTCCACGGACCTGATTATTCTCGCATCAGTGCCTATTCCAATCATGGAGTCCCACTCTGCAACTCTGGGCAATAGCTTGCTTAATCTCCACAACGGCCCCCACAACGCTAAGGATGCCTGGCCTCCACCTTGGGGATGCCCAGGAGTGGACGCCTCACAGGGAAAGCCATGATGGGTTCCACAGCGGTATTCGTACAAGCGCCTTGAGATTCTTGCGGTGAGTAGTGCGCTATACAAGTATCAATTTACATTTACATTTAAACATGTCCAAAGGTCGTAGTAAAATCCTGCCTTCTGCAGAACAACGAAGAAAGCGAGACCACAAAGTAGGTGCAGTTTCTTAGCGTGGTTTATTCAGTGCCAAAAGTCAAAGCCTGCAATATCGCCATGACGCGTTTCACCTCGAGAGAGGCTTGCTCACATAAAGTGTCATGAACACAAACGAGGGTTTTTAAAGTGCAAGTACATAGTTAATCACACCTGTGCAAATTGCATTTTTTCAAAAAGTCATGGAAAGTGAAGAAAAACTTCATTCCCTCAAGTCTGGATAAAGGGCATAGTGCCCGAAGGGTTCCAATGTGCAAAAACGCAATGTTTTAAAGTAGTCATAGTTCCTATAAAATCTTATACAAATATAGATAAATTTCATTCTATATACATATATACATGAGTACAAAAATATAGATCTTCATTGCACTATAAACAAATTATATTTCATATATATACATACATGGTTGAAAGAAAAATTAAACCACAATTGGCGAACTCAAATGATCATACCTTCATATATATACACACAAAATTAGTACAGTATATATAGCACATTTAGTTTAAGGAACCCTCATTTATCCTCACTGGGCGTGTCCGCCTTCACTCATAAAAAGATGTTGTGCCCAAGTGGGCATATACAAAGCAATCTCACAAAGTGGTTATGATGATAATGTGCACTTTTTATAACAACCTCTTTCAGTTACTGCAGAGCAAAAAAAATGTTTGTGAAGTGAATTTAGTGTTTATACTAATAGTTAAAAGCATGCTACAGTTAACAGCAGGTAGCAGAGTCAGATAAAAGCACCTAAAGAATTGGTGTTGGGGGAATTTACTATTTACATCCAGACCAAAATAAGTGAATACATACTTGGGGGGAAGATTGAGTTACATTTTGCTAGAGGCAAGTATAAAGATCCTCGCTATTGTTAAGACCTCCCGGGCTCTTAGTGTTGAATTCAAGAATGAATCTGGTTTCCAGGAGGCGCAATTTTGCGTCCCGGTTACCCCCTCTCTTCAGAGGCAACACTGTATCGACCAAGAAGTACTGTAGGCTACTGGGATCACTCCCATGTATGGCCTCAAAGTGTCTGGCCACTGGGTAGGCCTGATCCTTCCCAGAGATTGCCCTTAAATGTTGTAATATGCGCTTGTGTGCAGGTGGGCGTGTGCTCCCAACATATTGCAATCCACAAGGGCATTGCAAGACATAGACAACATATTCTGTCTTGCAAGTTAATCTTTTGTTGATGATGAAGGGTTTATCTGAGAAAGGACGTTGGACCTGGGTTTTGTTGATCCCGTGGCGACAGGCCTTACATGTGAGACACTTTTTGAAGCCAGTGATGTTATCCATCCAGGACTTGGTGGGTTCTAACATGTTACTGACTAGGGCACTAGCAAGGCTAGGAGATTTGCGAAACGTTATACTCGGTTTGTCCGGTACCAGGTCCCCTATGACAGGGTCACCCTTGACCAGATTCCAGTTTTTGTTCAAAATCTTTCTAATCTGGGAGTGCTGGTTGCTATAGGTCACAATGGCTCTAGATGTAATATGTTCATTGCTATCCCCTTCCGTATTAGATTTCATTTTTGGCATGAGTGCATCTTCCCTCGAGATATTCCTGGTACGCCTAATAGCTCCTTCTATCAGAGTATTGCTATACCCTCTTTGTAGGAATCTCGCTTTGCTGGCTTGTTGTGCCAGGTCACATTCCAAATTGGAACTGCAAATTCTCCGCAGTCTCAGCATCTCCCCGTAGGGGATGCTGCGGATCAGATGTTGTGGATGCTGACTGCTGGCATGTAGGACCGTGTTGCCGGCAGTCGCCTTTCTATGCAATCTAGTATGTAGAGCTCCCTCCCTGATATACACCTCCACATCTAGGAAAGTAACCTTTTCCTTATCAATGTGTGATGTGAATTTCAAGTTCAGATTATTTACATTCAATAAGTTTGCAAATTCAGTAGCCTCATCGTGTGTACCCCTCCAAATGAAAAACAGGTCATCAATATACCTCAGGTAGAGCACAACCTTGTGTCGCATTGCTTCCATGTGTTCACCCATCAGGACCTGCTCCTCCCAAAGCCCCATATGGAGGCAAGCAAAGCTTGGGGAGAAGCAGGCCCCCATGGCCACACCCCTCATTTGCTGGTATATTTGGTTATTAAAGACAAAGAAATTTTGTTCTAAACAGATTTTCAACATACCAACAAGCATTTTGTTATGTTGTATGCATTCAATGGGGCGTTTGCCAAGGTAGTGTTCAACAGCCTTAATACCATCACGGTGTCGGATTGATGTGACAAGCGCCTTGAGACCCTTGCGGGTGAGTAGTGCGCTATACAAGTATCAATTTACATTTACATTTAAACATGTTGACCTCTTATTGACTCTAACAGTGCATATATATTTCTCCTACAGTGTCCTTGTTTTTAATCCTGGCCCAGGGGCGTACAAATAATAGAAACCACATACCCTTTAGCAAGTTTTAACTTTTAACTTCTGCTGCCCCCACTACCCTGAGCTCATTATTGTGATATTTAGTATACCTTTCTCCATAACAAAATATGCCTGAACTCCTCCCTCTCAGTGAGTGGGTTGTTTCATGGTGCAAAGAGATTCCCAATAAGGAATCATGCCAACTATGGTGGGTGAGGGAAATCATCCTTTTAAAGGGATATTTCATCTTAGCTAGGTCTTCATTTGCAACAGTAATCCTCAGAGACCCAAGGGTTTCTTGATTGTGGTAGAAATGCATTTTAACACCTTCATTGTTCGTTCAAGCACAGACTATTGCATGAAAGGTTGTGATCTATGTAGGGAAAATACTCTGTGCACTGACAAAATGTGTTAAAAAGACAGAAAGTTGATAATCGCATTTAATAACTTCTCAAACCTGGATTTATCTAGAAGAGAAGTCTGTTAATTCTATCATATTTTTGATACCACAAGGTAGAAGAAATTAGGGGATCTTTATCCGATATCTTTATCAGTAAATTATTGAACATAAACTTTTCCAAGTATTATTACTAAAGATTAAGAAATTGGTCTTTTCTAAACTAACCCCAGTGCGTATGACTACAATATCCACCTCTCTCAAATCAATATTGTGCTTGTTTTAGTGAGAAAGCTAAATGATCTAGGAGAAACCGGAAACTGGCGTCAGTATTTTTCTTAGGAAGCTTCAAGTTAGAGAGTGAAAACCCTTTTTAGAATACCCCAAACATTGTGATAAAGATAGATAAGCAAAGCTCTCGCAACCACAACTTAGTATAATCAAAGACAGAAAAACGTCTCAACAAAGTAAGTGACAGTTCAGTAATAAACAACAGCAGATCCTTGTGTCTTTTTGTCTTTATCCTTCAGGAAGGTTGTTTATTTGATCCACATTCAGCCGACACGTGTTTCGTCGTGTTAGAGTTGAGTCAACACGACTCTTCAGGGCTAGTGGTGTGACCCACTGGTCAGTAGGTCGGACTTAATGGACACTTTAGCTTCGGGTGGATTGTTCAGTATATGAAGTTAATGAACCTCGGAATATAGGCAATGATTCTCCGCTCTGAGTTTAGAGCAATTAGTTTTTCCTCTGTGTCTAAGAACTCCAAACCAAGTATGGTGGATGTACGCAAAGGAGTACTGGATAAGTGTGTGTACCAAGCCGTACCGGGAGGGGATCCAAATTAAAGGTTTACAGAAAGTAGTTACGGTTCGATCCCTCTGTGGATTGCGAACAAAGTTGCGGTATCCCTCCTCTGTGTGTTCCCGGTCGCCGTGTTTCGAAACACCACTAGCCCTGAAGAGTCGTGTTGACTCAACTCTAACACGACGAAACACGTGTCGGCTGAATGTGGATCAAATAAACAACCTACCTGAAGGATAAAGACAAAAAGACACAAGGATCTGCTGTTGTTTATTACTGAACTGTCACTTACTTTGTTGAGACGTTTTTCTGTCTTTGATTCTACTAAGTTGTGGTTGCGAGAGCTTTGCTTATCTAGGTTTGAGAGAGTCTCTTGATTTTCTAATTGAACAGTTAAGGGCTTCTCCGTTCGCTCTTTACGCACCACACCCTTACTTGTGTTTAAATAACCTTTTAACGTTTACTTCAGGTAAGAGCGCCCTACATCCTCTGAGAGCCTAAAAAACCCTTCATGGTGAGCCATAATTGTGATAAAGATATTTCAATATGTTTGACAAAAAGAATAGGTACATTTCATGACAATATTGAAAGGGGAACTAACAGGAACAAATATTTACACAACATTACAAAAATATTAGAGACTAAGTTTCAGCAATATAGGAAATACTGAGGTTCATGTACTAATAATCCATTTGGTAGAAAGTGGTTGCTTGTAGAGTCAGCACACCACTTTGTCTGTGATAGCTTTTAAATAAAGGCATTTTTAATGCACCCCATTTTACTTTCACATTCACAAATGTCCCCTTGGGTTACTACCTCCTGTTACTGTATTTCAGTCCACATATGGTTTCAAAACTCAATACATACCTTAACAATGTATTAAATATTCAGAAGGGAAACTATTAACATTCCCCTTCCAAATTCTGAATTGGTAAATGGGCTTAGTACATTTCAAAAAGGGGTTTAGCATTTGCAAACTCTGTGAATTACTGAACCAGTGGATTTTTTTAACAATAAAACATGAGGCCATTTTGCTCAATTCCCTCCACATTAAGTTTGCTAATAATGTTAGTTGGATGATAACCTGTGCATGTAGCTATTTAGTGTTAATGTTGCTTCAGATCAAATAAAAACCATCACACATAACTCTTACACAATATTTAAAGACAGAATTTCTGACATCCAGCGTTAATGTTTTGTTAAATATAATTGCAAATGTCACTTAAACAGGAAAGCAGCTAAAGCAGTCTCTGGACATAAAATAGGATGTAATCATAATCTTTAGATACATTTTCTGAGTTTCAGGAACAATGTGTGTCTTCTGGGTTTACTCCAAACCACTATAATAAACATATTCAATGATTTTAGATTTGATCTGTTTGTACTGGTTTATATTGCAGACAATAATTTAGATGTAGACCAAGGATCAATTCCACCCTTGGCTTTTAAAATCTACTTATCAATGATCTCTATTAGTGTTATCGCAACTAAAACTGTACTAGAACTGATCTGAGAGATGGACCTTCAAGTATTATGCTCAGTCGATTTATTGAACAAACTATGGAGTTAAAATCTGAATAGATTAGATCTACAAGCATTGCCTGACCACTGTATTTTACATCAATAGATTACTTCTCAGCACGTTTTCTCTAAGTACAATTCAGTCATCTTCTATTTTTCGGTGAGCTCGTGCTGGGTCTGTTAGAACTCTTTCAAAAATATGACATTTAAATGTCCAAAAAATCAGGAATTCTAGTTTCAAGCCTGGTCAAACCTTAATGAATGCTACACCAAAATAGGCCCTTGTGTTCCTACAGTTTATTGTGCACCATGATTCAGAAATGGCATGTTTTCGCTTTTGGAGGTAACATTCGAAATATATTTATTGTTGTTGCCAGCCGAAACATTATTACTAATTGGGAAGATAACAACAAGTGGTCTTGTGATGCTTGCTGGAATGGGAAGTGTTTAATCAAAAAGTGGATGGAATTCAAGTTTAGGAGACAATTTTACAAAAGTGCATGGATGTTGTATATATTTCAAATTGTTGATCTCCAAAATGGCCTAAATCAATAAATTGAATTGAAATTCAAGTTTATCATTTGAATCCTACTATTGGAAAATATGTGATTTTGAACCCCATGAGGTGGTTCCTTTCCAGAAAGCATTCAGGGTGTAATCATGAGTCAAATAATGCTGAGGATGTTAAAATATTCAGATTGAATTCTAATTACATATGAAATGTTCATTGTTCAATATATTTCTCTTAGTATTTTAATGTGAGGACTTTAATGCTTAAGCAAAATAATTAGTATTTGTTTTTCTATATGTAGGAAGCATTACATTAATAAAATCACTGTATCCTACCTTCTTTGTTTCCTTTCCTGTTCTTTATGAACTTTTCTATTGTTGAACTTTAAAGATTGCCTGAAATTAAGAATTGTGCTCTACATAACTTTGTTGTGTTACAGTTTGTTGATTTTTATGTACTACTTTTGTCTCTTATGTGTATGGCAAATTATGTTTTGTTTTGCTTTAATAATGGGCTTATGTTTATTAGGTTTTATTATTCAATAACATGTTTCAAAAACAACAAATAGTAGTTGATATGTATTTACAACTGTAGCATTTTTATTGTATGGGCAGTTTCAAAGCGGCCAAATATATGGTCTGTGGGATGACGGAGGACCACATTGGCATCAGCAGGGAGAGGTTTGGGCAGGTGATTAGGGGTACATGTAAGGTTGGAAGTAGGGGGAACAAAGCATGTACATTGTGTGGACTGTGACTCCTGGAGTAATTGTGAGGGATACCATGCTACCCTGTAAATGAATCCCCTAGTGATTATTATCAACAAACTTTATTCGGTTTTATAAAAGAAAAACATCTTCCAAGTTACAGATTGACAAATATAATATGTCCAAGTTAATCAGAACACTAGATAAAATCTTGAACTGGTGTAGAATCTTCAACAGCTCTGACGGGCCAGAAATGTCATAATTAGTTCTGTCCCAAGCTATACTCCCTGGTATAGGAACGGCTGTGATGTTCACTGATGACAAGTCTCTTTGTTCACGATGGGATGATTTGTGTGGCTTGAGAAGAAAGTTGATGTTCTTACTTGCTGTGTCCATTTTGACATATCTTCCATTTATCAGCATTCCCAAAGTTATTACCAGAGTCAACCAAAGTAGAAGAAAAAGCTCACCCAACACAATCCAAAGTTCAATCCATGGTGAAACCAAATAGGTCTTTTCCAGGTGATGAAAAAGGTCTGTTGCTTGTTCTTTCAAAGTTCTTTTTACTGGTGCAGTTTTAGGTTCGCGTGGATCCTTGGAAAATATATTAAAGTTAATGAAATAGCCAGAGGCAGTTCTGTCAATTGTTGGGATTGCATCGGGATTCGTTGAAATCGCTGGAACCTCAGGGTTACTTGTAACAAATGTGTAGTCAGATGCTACTACATTGTAGACAGGCGTTTCTTGACGAACTGTTATTTGGGTTTCAAGAGGTACAAGTTCCATAGCTTTGTTGTTTAGTCCTTCATTTCGCACTGCAGATTCTTCAAAGGTGATGAGTCTCTCAGTTTGAACCTCTTAGATAGTAGCCAGAGCTGGGCGTCTGCTATATTGGCGGAGTCCACTTGGCCTACTGCTTATCATCGGCCACATGAGGTGGTTTGACCAGGTTGATAGACACAAACCTGTTCTCCTTTTTTCCAGCAAGGGGCGGCAGTAATACTGTTCTTGATCTATGGATTGCTAGGACAGGTACTGGTTGTCAGTAAGAAGGCCCAAATACCTTCTTGTTCGCGATCTTTTCTCTGACCACATCACCAAGCTTTGGGATCCAGACAGGCCTTGCTTGGAAGGTTGGTTCATCTTCAATGGTGGTTGGCTTCGTGAACACATTACTTTGTTTCGTTCTTATTTTATTTAAGTAAAGTAAGACAGCCAAACGATCTTTGATATCAAAGAGTTTTTGGTCTACCAATCGAGGTCCGCTACTAACATTCTGGTCCCAAAAAGGACTTCATATGGACTGATACCTCCCAGAGAACTTCTTGGCAGATTGTTAAGACTACGTTGGACACTTATTAGAAGTTTGACCCACCCGTCACCCGAACCTAATACCCTAGCTGTTATAGATTGCTTTATGTCCCGTTTTTTTCTCTCCACTACCGAATTTCCCTCAGGATAGAATGGACTAGAGTACCGCAATGCAACGCCCAGATTGGCCATGGCCTCTTTGTAAGCTCGAGAGCTAAGCGCAGGACCCTGGTCAGAATGTAGCGTGCCGATAAAGACTCGCAAATCTTTTATAACAGTTCGAGCGTCAACCGAGCGCTGAGGCCAGATCCAAATGAATCTTGAACACAAATCCACTGCGATCATGATATATTTATAATTGCCATCCCTCTGTAAGGGACCGCAGTGATCCAGGTAAACGCAAGCTAATGGTTTATCTGAAATCAACAGGGGCGTCTGCGCAGGACATTTCACAGTAGAGACTTTCATCTTTTGGCATATTTCACATTCCAAAACATAGTGTTCGAGGCATATGAGCTGCAGATAATACACTGTGCATTATATCGCCACCTGGTGTTGGGCTCGGATGATTGCATGTTGTTGTCGTCTTGGAAGAATTATTTTGTAGTCACGATATAGGTGACTCCTCCCTTGGACGATAGTGCGCATGGGCATCGGCTCCATCCTTAGATTGGCGCCTTGATGCTCCCTGGAGTGACTGCAGCGCGGTACAAATGTTATTTTACATTACATTACATTACATTACATTGTTTTTTTCCACCACTGGGTTCGGATGAACTTTTTCCCCTTCGAAGCGCAAAAACTTATTTAAACTTCACCTAACTACCTTCGACATCGACTAACAACGTTTTCGACTCCATCAGCTCGATTCCGGTCATCGACGCGGGCCATTGGGCCTATCCACGCCTTGAGGCCTACACCTTATGGAAAGAACGCCATTCAAGAAATGCCCCGTGTGTGGAGCAAAGTTTCCATTCAGTGACCACCACGAGGTATGTAACCTGTGCTTATCGCCAGAATGCGATGAATCCAGCTGTTCAGCCTGCGCGTCCTTTCGATCCAAGAAAACCATCCGAGATCGTAGGGCCCGTTGACACGACATGCAGAGATCAGCTCCGGAACAGGTGGATATCTTCGACGAGGAGGTTCTGCTCGTTCCCGAAGAGGTTTCCGATGATCTCCAAATCGTCGTATCAGAGGCAGACAACTCAGACTACTCCATACCATCGGGTCAGCGCGTGAGTACTACTGCCCCTGCACCACACACAGCACCCAAACCTAAGGCAAAGGGCAACACTCTGCCTCCTGGGCCCAGTCGAGACCGAAAAATCACTTCGAAAGCCCCGCCATCGAGCCCGGATCAGAAGAAAATAAGTAAGCCTTCCGGCAGCTCCTTACCGAGCAAGCCGAACGTGTCGATCCCACCAGCTCCATCGGCACCGAAACCGAAAGAAGTCTCGGCTCCATCGACTTCTAAAGACAAAGGTGCGAAGCCAGCATCCCAAAGCCTCGAAGCCGACGAGACCAGCTTCCACTCTGAAGCCATCACCTTCGGTATCGAAACTGACAAGGCCTGATTCCGATGCACCCAAGCACTCAAAACAGCCTACCACACCGAAAACAACACATTCGGTGCCGAAAACTATGCCAAAGGACACTGAAACACCTCCTAAGGCTAAAGAAAAGCAGCAACCTCGTTCGGATCCGAAAAAATTGTTGCCGACAAAGGTTACACAAGGAGAAGAACTTTTCCATGGCAGCTCTACATGCCAGGAAAGATGCATACTGGTAAGTAGCATTTTCCTTCTGGTTTGTTTCCTCATGCGCGGCCACCAGTATCTCTGCTTTAATAATGACACTGTGGCGGAAACACCTGCATGTGCAGAGGCGAGCCCTTCATGTGCTGCTGAAGATTAGTCCTAATCTATGTTTCATGTTTGGAATTACTCTATCCCCCACTTCAGGGATTTGAGCAAACGGAACATTGTTCGCATCAGTTATGTATGAGTATTTGAGTGGAAACCCTTTTGGTAATGTTTACCATTGTCTTTGCTTGAAGCATTGACAGCCAACATTATTTTGCCATTTATTTTTGTTTTTGAACGAGTGATTGCAGCTACGGAAGCCGGTTGCACAGCTGCCTTCGGGCTTCATCAGCCAATAAATTCCCTGCAACGTGAACGCCATCACATGAGTGATTTGTAGTTCTTGTCGTAACTGAACTACTTGTTCCCAAAGCAACTTATGCTTAATTGTGCCACCCTTTGCATCTTTGTAACTGTTTTGAATCCAGTTTTGGAAGTATTCATTTTAAGATTGAACACAATAATGCGAATCGCACACTATGAGTGTGGGGAATTCGCGGTCCGTATTCTCAAGCGCCATCTTGAATACTTGTAGTTCAGCTCGCTGAGCTGTACAATCTCCTAGAGATTGAGTTTTAGTGACCATTGGTCGGAATTTGCCATCGCGCCAACAACCTTTAACAATCGCGCAGGCCGCACTATAGGATTGTTTACCCTCCGTAGCGGGTTGAGCTGATCCGTCACTAAAAATGATACATTCATACTGTTCTAGTGGCAGAATTTCAGTAGGCAGAGGACATTCTTATTCGTATTGTAAAAATGCTTGTGTTTTCAAATAAGGCTCAAAAACATAGACAACGTCTGTCGCAGCAAGAGAAATAGCCCATTGTATCCATCTCAGATGTAAAGCTTTAGGAATGCTCGCTTTTGTCACTGCCTCTAAGGCAGGTACAGGTGTAACGACCATAATGCGCTTACTCTGTGCTATGGCCCTCTCTATCGCTACAGCAGTTTGAACAGCTGTCAGAATTTTTTCTGTAGAAGTGAATTTCATTTCTGCTTGTGTGTACAAATGTGATTTGTAAGCTATTTGTACTTTTTCACCTTCGTTAAAAGTTAAGTACGTGAATCCGCATTGTCCTGGAATGATTCGGATCACTAAGTTGCGTATGTTTACACGTTTGCAAATGTTTTGTCACTAACATCTCTGTTTGCAATGAACGCAAAATTTCAGTGTGTTTTTGTGTCTGTTAACTGTTTTAAAATCAGGTTTAATTAATGCGTAGAGAGGTTTTACCCTTTCTGCGTAATTTAGAATGTAAGTTCTTCCGAAATTCAGGGAACCTAGAATCGACTGAAAGTTTGTGTATAAGTATATTTAATAGTGTTCTATTGATCTTTGTAAGCATGTATGAGTGAATCTATAGGTAAGTGTTTAGATGTATGTGTAGATGTAGGAATCACTGAGTGGGTTTTTAGAAACTTGTATTGGTGTGCCAATGGTTTCAAATATGGTACTCTATATTTTATGAGTGTTGAAAGGTTATAATAGTGTATGATGAGATGTATCGGATTGTCACATAGATGATGTCATCAGTGATGTCATCTGTGATGTCATTTGAGATGTCATCAGTGATGTCACCAGTGATGTCACTGACCATGTCATGAATTATGTAATATGTGACATCATCAGCAGTGTATTGCGGGTGAGCGAGTTATAGTTAGTACAACTAACTATAACGGAGGAATTTCAATGGTTTTGTACGAGTGAAATGTCCTGCTAACTATAACACCCCTAAAACCTATGGTTTTTTCAGTGAATTTATAAGGTTTTTTAAATGCTAATTCCTAACTATAACATGTCTGAAACCTATGGTTTTTCCAGTGAATTTCAAAGGTTTTGTAAATGACATTTTGTAATGTATTAATTGTTATATTTATTTTGTTGATACGGATTTACTACATTCTTTTTATGATTTATTTTTAGATATTTTATTTTTTTAATTACATTATAATTACATTATACATTACATTACAAAATATACTTTCTCAGAATGAATTACTTTAGTTTAAATACTTTGCAAATAGGCAATAGACTTTTAAGTACAGTAGTAACAGTTGTTGCAAAGGGCAAAACAATTTCAAACACAATGCAACATTGAGCTCAATGGGAATTTCTAGTTAAATGCAATTAGTTACTTTATGGATTACTTTTCTAACCACAGGACTGGATCCTAGATTCAGTCCTTGAACATCTCCTGTAAACAGTTGAGTGAAAGCGTTTTGGTTACAGTAGTGATTTTTAAGGAATATTATTGTATTTTAAAAGTTGACAACTTTTTCACATGGAATCACCAATGTTATCCTATGGGAGGAAATTCACTTAGCAGATAAGTAGTTTATTATTATTTATTATTTGGTGATTTATAAAGCGCCTGGTGACCCGGAGGCATCCCCGCGCTATGAGGGTTTGTATATCCAGAAGAGATGGAAGAGGGGGAAGGCATTACTTGGGAAATAGGAGAGTTTTCAGTTTTTTTCTGAACCCTAAGTAGTTGGGTTCGAGTCTGAGGGCACGTGGGAGAGAATTCCAACCTGTGGAGGCTTTAACAGAGAATCGTCGACCTCCCGTGCGAGTCTTTTTGAATTTGGGGATGTTAGCTAGATGTTCATTCTCGGACCGCAGGGATCTGGAAGCTTTGTAGGGCGTAACTAGGTCGCTGAGGATGGAGGGGCCGCTTCCGTTAATCAGTTTGTACGCCGTACACATGGCTTTGAATTCCACCCTTTGACGAACAGGGAGCCAGTGCAGGGCCTTAATGGCAGGTTTCGCTGATGCTCTGGCGGGGAGATTCATGATTAGACGGGCTGCTGCATTCTGAGTCCGTTGCAGTTTCGCCAGGGTGTACTCGGGGGCCCCCAAGTAGACCATGTTGCTATAGTCCAGGCGTGAAAGTATAAGCCCTTGGACTAATAGTTTCCTGGATGCGAGGGGGAGTAGGGGGAGGATCTTGCGTGTGGTGCGCATGAGCCCAAAGCAAGTACCTGCGGTTTTGGCCGCTTGTGTTTTCATTGATAGCTCGGGTTCAATCCACACTCCCAAGGTCTTAATTTCGCGTTTCGGGATGGGAGTTTCTCCGAACACTTCTGGCCAGACTGTTGAGGGAATAGTCGCCCACTGTTTCCCCATGAGCATCACTTCGGTCTTTGACCCGTTAAGTTTTAGAGATGACTCACACATCCAACCATGGATCTCTGTGAGGCAGTTAGCCAGGTTGTCTGGGTGGTCGTCAAGTTGAGAAAGGGAGACGACCAGTTGTGTGTCATCGGCGTAGCTCACAATTTTTATACCGTATGGTGTTACTACGTCCTCCAGGGGGGCCATGTAGGCGTTAAAGAGCGTCGGGCTCAGGGACGAACCCTGAGGGACTCCGCTCGTGAGGGGAAGGATAGAAGAGCGATGGTTGCCGTCCCACACTTGGAACGTACGCCCGGCAAGGAAGGACTCCATCCATCTGAGTGCCGTTCCGGTGAGCCCTGCTGCTGCCAGCCGCTGGAGAAGGACACGGTGGTTGACAGTGTCAAAGGCAGCACTGAGATCCAGGAGGATCACTGCCACTGACCCTCCTGAATCTAGAATGCGCCTTGCCTCCTCGATGACGGCAAGAAGGGCCGTGTCTGTGCCGTGGCCCGGGCGGAACCCAGTTTGGGATTGTCGAAGGATGTCGTTATCCTCCAGAAACTGAGACAATTGTCCGTTGATCAGTCTCTCGGCTATCTTGCTAATGCCTGGGAGGAGTGAGATTGGCCGATAGTTTGCCAAATCTGCTGGGTCTAGCTGGGGTTTTTTGAGGAGTGCCTTCACCACTGCACTCTTCCAGCTGGCAGGAACAGATCCCTGGGCAAGTGAGGTATTTATGAGCTCCGTGATAGTGGGGATGATGACGGGTGCTACCGTTTTGAGGACTCTGATGGGTGCTGGGTCCAAAGGAGATCCGCTTTTCATTTTAGTTAGCGTGTCTTTAACCTCGTTGCAGGTTACTGGCCTAAATGTTGCCAGTTGGGGTTGTGAACTGTCATCAATCTGCCTACGGGGTGGGTCATTGTCCGTGTGACTGGAGGGGTGGGGAGGTGGAAGTGATGCTAGGATACGGGCAATTTTATCATTAAAGTAGGTGGCTAATTCATTGCTCCGGTCTACCAGGGGGGAGTTGGTGGGAGGGGTGGAAGGGACTTTCAGAAGCTCTTTTACAATTAGGAAAGATTCCCTGGCTGAGTTAGTGGATTCTTTTATCCGTGTATCGTAGTGTGCGGTTTTAGAGCGCCTAATGGCAGTTTTGTAGAGTTTGACTGCATTTTGATAGGCTTCCTTGTTGGAGTGCTGCCAATTTTTCCTCCAAAGTCGTTCGGCTTTCTTGCACTCTTTGCGTAGTGAGCGGAGTTCCGCGGTATACCAAGGTGCAGAAACTTGCTCAGTGGTGGATCCTGGATCCAGCACTGGTTCATCTCCTGTAAACAGTTAAAAGAATGCGTTTAAGTCATACAGGCGATTTTTAAGGAATATTTGAAGTTTGTGAAATTCGACACTTAGAAACATTTCTGGTGAAAACCAGACAATGGATTCCTATGGAAGGAAATACAAGTTACTGGTAAGTACGGTTAGGATTATTTTTCAGTGTCAGTGCTGGGCTAAAAGATGCAGCACTGGGATCTCTCATGATAACAGGTGAGTAAATCGGACTTCGTTGTTCGGCTGATTTTAGGTGAATATTTTAAAGTTCCAAATCTCCACACTTAAAAGAATTTCCAAGTGAAACCAGTCAATATTAGCCTATGGAAGGAAATTCAAGTTACTGGTAAGTATGGTTAGAATTACTTTTCAGGATCAGTACTGGGCTCAAAGATGCAGCACTGAGGTCTCTCCTGATAACAGGTGAGTGAATCGGAATTCGTGGTTCGGCTGATTTTACATGAGTATTTTAAAGTTCCAAAACTCCACACTTAGAAGAATTTCCAAATGAAACCAGTCATTGTTAGCCTATGGAAGGAAATTCAAGTTACTGGTAAGTACGTTTAGGGTTACTTTTCAGGATCAGTACTGGGCTTAAAGATGCAGCACTGAGGTATCTCCTGATAACAAGTGAGTAAATCGGAATTCGTAGTTCGGCTGATTTTACTTCGGTCCACTATATATAGATCCACTTTCCTACACCATCCCCTCCCTTCACCACTGTGCAAGCACGGCCTGTGGCCATTTTAATTTGGGAGATTAAGTTCATTTGAATCCTTAGGGTCCCTAAAGTCCAACTAGCCCACTAGGTTCCTCCAGTAAGCGCCACAGAGCTGCAGTGCAGAGAGGTGTAAAAAGTGGCACGGCCTGGACCACCTCTCTGCAACGCACCTGGTGGGCTAGTTACCCCCTGGGGCTCTCAGGATTGAAGGGAAATTATTTCCCCAACATAAAACGAACCACATGGCGTGTTTGCACACGTCACCTCAGGCCCCGTCCCCTCCCTTCCCCAATGTGTAAACACGCCTTGGGCCATTTTAACTTGGGAGATTAAGTCCCCTTGAATCCTGAGCGTCTTTAGGGGCAAATTGGCCCACTAGGTATCTCCAGTAAGCGCCATTGCAGAAAGGTGTAAAAAGGGGCATGGCCTGCACTACCTCTCTGCAACGCAGCCAAGTGGCGCTTACTGGAAGCACCTGGTGGGCTAGTTATCCCCTGGGGCTCCCAGGATTGAAGGGGAATTATTTCCTCAACATAAAACACTTCACCAGGTGTGTTTGCACACGTCACCTCAGGACCCGTCCCCTCCCTTCCCCACTGTGTAAAGGCGCCCTGTAGCCGTTCTAAGTTGAGACATTAAGTCCCCTTGAATCCTAAGGGTCCCTAGGGTCAAATTAGCCCACTAGGTACCTCCAGTCAGCGCCATAGAGCTGCGTTCCAGAGAGGTGTAAAAAGGGGCGCGGCCTCTGAACACCTGTCTGCAACGCAGCTCCCTGGCGCATACTGCAGATATCTGTTGAGCTAGTTGGCCCTCAGGAGGCTGTGTTGCAGAGAGGTGTTCAGAGGTCATGCCCCTTTTTACAACACTCTGCAACGCAGCACCGTGGCGCTTACTGGAGGTACCTGGTGGGCTAGTTGGCACCCAGGGACCCTCAGGATTGACGAGGAATTAATTTCATTACTTAAACCGCGCCACAGGGTGTGTTTGCGTACATGTGAACTCAGGCCCCCTTTCCCCACTGTGCAAACTCGCCCGTGGCGCGTTTTAAGTTGGGGAATTAACTCCCCTTCAATCCTGAGGGTCCCTGGGGTGGAACTAGCCCACCAGCTCCTTCCACTAAGCGCCACAGAGCTGCATGGGCCCCCTCCTGCAGCTTCTTTTAGCCCTTAGGGACCCCATCTCCTGGGGCTCTGCCTCGTTTTTTCACCACATTGTTGGGGAGTGGGGCCGCGTGGCCCCTCTCCCGGGCCACTTATGGCCCCGGGGACCCCATTCCCCGGGGCATGGCCACCTATTTTACATAATTTTACCAAGGATGGGGGCTGCGTGGCCCCACTCCTGAGGCTTCTTTTAGCCCAGGGACCCCATCCCCCGGGGCTCTGCCCCATTTTTTTAGTTTTTTTGGCTTGGGCCACTTATGGCTCCGGGGACCTCATCCCCTGGGACCAGGCCTCTCATTGGGGACCGTGGGGTGGGGGTCCCCAATCTCTCCACGGTCCCAGCCGGCTTCCGGCATCCTGCGGGAGCCGGGATTGCTTTTCCACATGGTGAGCTGCTGACATGCTGCTCTCCATGTGGAAAAGCAATCTGCTTTGCTTCATCGAAGTGAGAGCATGTTTCCTTGCTCTCGCTTCAATGAAGCAAAGCAGTTTTCAATGGCAGGGTGGGAACCACGAGGCTCCCACCCTGTCATTGCAAACTACAGTGTCCTGGGCGGTGGGCACCCCGGGACACTGCAGGAGCCGGCCCTGGGGGGTGGCGGTCCCCAGGGCCATTGAGGGCTCCAGGAGGGGGGCTGCGTGGTCCCCCTCCTCACATTTTCAGAGCTCTGGTGGGTTGGGGCCCAGGGGCGGGGGGTCCATCATGAACACATGCCCTATAAAGATAAGAAACCTTTAACTTCAGAAGGAAAGCAGACGAGGCTGTCCAAGTGGGAGGACAGAAAAAGAGAAAAGTATACGTAATGGCGAATGCTTGTTCTTTGACTAATTTGAACCGTAGCTCTGCACTGTTCGTTTTCAGGCGTTATCAATCCCTTAAGGAGCGTCTGTATCCCACAACATGAATGGCATGGGCAAGCAGGGAGAGCACAAGGGGATATGCAGTGACTAAGGAAAGGAGAGACGTGCCAGAGAGTCATTGAAGGGTTCCTGATTCCTTTCCAGCAAAGGCATTGGAATACATCACTTAAGATGTTTCTGGGAGCAGCCGTCTCAACTTAAAGCTATTGGGGATAGTCACACAGAGGCTAATGCCATGGAGTGTCGCCCATACATGATCAATCACTTTCCAAGGACTAAAATGACAGGTGACGCTCTCCAGAGGTGCAGCCCCACTTCTCCCGCCCCTCACTAAGCCTCGCAGTTTACCACGCAAGTTTCGACAAATGTCAACACAGCAAAGGCTATAGAAACCAATTTCACTGGGTAAATATAGGATTTGAAACTGGTGAAGGAGCAGGTATGAGCCAATAAGGGGGAGCAGGAAGCCACCAGAGACGTAGCCAGAACCAACCTAAGGTGCCCCTGGGAGCACGTCATAGGCTGGGAATCAAAAGAAAGATAAATGTCACCGACAAAAGAGAGACAATATGAGGGTTGTGTATTTCAAGATGGAAACAAGGACACCAGGAGAAGAGACAGGCATTGAAACATCTCAGAAGACAGCCCATGGGATGGACATGCGAAGAAAGACCGAGGGACCAACATGTAATCCTAAAGCATCAACAAAGGCAAGGGCTGAGCTCAGGAACAGAAAAGGTAGGCAACAGACCACCCTTGGAAAAGCACTAGAGGCCCAGGCGAGAACCAGAGCATAATGACCTTCTATAGGTTGGCATGGTTTTTTTGTGCTCTTCTAAATGCAAAGCCCCACATAATCACCAGTCATCTGTTCCTGCATAAGCAACCTGGCCCTAGAATCAGACACACAGTGCTCCCATCTATAGTGAGGCCTTTGAGTCAGCCACTTGCAGTCAGAATAGAGAGTACAAAACAATTGTAACGTGAATATCTACTACCACAATATGGTGAATGTTCTCTATACAGTGTTTTTTATGGGATAATATTTAAATGTGCAATCTTAGTTAGCTACACAGACAGACTAATAAGAATAATCTAGTAATACCACAGGGAGTCATAGTACAGGCAGGATAAGAATTTAGATACAGTCTACAAGAAGATCAAAGACGATTTAGAAAAAGTCGAATGAGGAACGCTAGGAAAAAATAAGTACTCTATATTTAAATTAAAACTTACCGAGGCCAGCAATGGAGCCCTCGCCTGACCGATCCTGGCCTTGTAGAGCAGCAGCAGCCGATACCCCCTCCTCCTCTGTCCTCTTGCCCCTGGGGGGAGCTGATGTACAACATGAAAGAAAGAAAGACCCGAAAACATGGATGATTGTTGTCAACCAAATCAAACATTTCAAAAGAACAATAACAAAATATTTTGGCGAAATAACAAATAGACAACTATTCCACGGGATATATTGACCTATCTCACGTGGTCTACTACGATATTAGTATTGCTTGATTTGCGGACCGTCGTCTTGGAAAGTTATGTAACTCACTAAACAAACTACTAAAAAGGTTCGCCTAGGACTGGCAGGCAGCAGTCCGCAGCACGCGAAGTGACAGACAAACTCCATCGTGATTGCTGATCAGTGACAACACTAAAAAGTTTCATACTACATTAACCAGTCATTAAAATACTCAAACTATCAATCCACCACCACTATTTCTTCTTATTGCCAGGTGTACAAAGGAAGGACTGGACTTGAGTCTGTAAGGGCAGATTTACAAGCCCCTTGCGGCTCTTTTGCTCCGTTGTTGCGTGACTTTTGTGACGCAGCGGCAGAACAAAAGAGGCGCCATGGTGCGGTGTATATTAACAACGTGACGCATATGGGAGATGCATCACGTTGTAAAGCCCTGCACCATCAGGGGGCGTTCCGGCGCAAGGGAGGTCGTTCCTGCGCAGGAACGCATCCTAAAAGTGGCTGAGTGAAATCTACAAGATTTCAATCAATCACTTTTAGGACAATGATGCGTCACTCAAACCCTGCGCCTGCTTGAAGCAGACGTACGGCTTGACGCAGCATTGGGGAGATGGGGCACCCCAGAGCATTGCTGGAGCTGCGTCGTGCTTGCGACGCAACTCCAGCAATGCGCCGCCTTTACGGCACAGATGCGTAACGCTTCGGTGACGTTTTGGGCCCATGGTGCGCCGCATTGTAAATACGGCGCACCATGGGTGGTGGTGGCGTGGCGCACAATTACTGGCGCATCCCTGCTACTTTTCAGGGATGCGCCGGTAATTGTAAATCTGCCCCTTAGTGTCTAGCATTACGCAGTTCTGTAAACTACACTCATATATAATTTCTCAGGCCAATGAAATGAACACAAAATCGAAAACAAATAAGCATAGTAGCAACGCTACTGAGAAAGAGAGCAGTGCACCTGAAATGCACAGAAGACTTTGAAATATAATTTACCTACAATGTAATCGGTAGCATTATTGCTCTTGGTAAAAAACAAAAATTTGCAATATAATAACTCACAGAGCAGGAGAAAAGTAGTGATGAAATAGCTACTACTACTCACCAAGCCCGGGGATCTCGATGCCGAGCAGGTCGAGCAAGTCGCGTTCCCGGTCCAGGAGATCTGTCCAACGGTGGGTGGCCTGGTTGTAGGTGCACCGGACCCGAGAGTGAGAATACATGGCCCGGCACACCTTCTCCCACTGCTTCCGGCGCTCCCGGAGCCGGTAGCCGCTTGCGATCTTGCCGCCTGCCATGATGGTCCTGGGGAGGCGGCGCTGTACATAGAAGACTAGTGCGGCCACCTCCTCCGCGCTGAAGATCTCCCGTGGCATCACTAGCTCCCCCCTCAAACGCCTACACAAAAATATAGAGTTAGAATAATAGAGGGATAGATAATAAGTAAAATAGATTAAAAAAAACTTCAAACAAGCAAAGGATGGCAGAGATTCAGAGAGGATACAGAAAGCATGCCCAGAACCATAGCAATGAATGAAAAACAAGATGGCCGCACCCGTTCACGACCACGTGGGTAAGTTCGCGCGAGATTTCCCCCGCGATCACACGCGATTGTACTAGCGAGCCGCACACTTTGCGTGATTACACATGGCGCCCGGAAACGTAAATACGTCACACAAACAAGATGGCCGCGCCCATGTACGACCGCTAGGGTAACTTCACCTCGTTGCGCTACCAGTGGCTTGCAAAAACGCAAAAAACCACGCGAACTAACATGCCGCAAAAAAACAAATCGCATATTCGCACAAATTTGCGGCTTCCGAATTCGATCTCGTGCAAATTCGCGCCCCGCGAATCCCGCGAAATTGCAGAAAAACGATTTTTGCAAAACTGAAAGCACTCAGCAGGTGCAAAAGTTCAAGCTCATCATTAGTAACCATTCCCTGTAGTGCTTCCTGAGGGGCTCTCCAGAGTTCAGTTGCCTACTTGCAACTATTCTATGACCCTGCTCTGACCCTCACAGCAGGCTCAGAGAATAGCTACAAGTATGCCACAAAGGTCCTGTTAGAAAAAATTACACTGCAACAGAAAGCAATTACAGATAAGGAACAGGTGCCAGACTGGAAGTTCAAATTCAGTGACACATTAATCAACCCCTAATTCATTCATGTCAATTGAGGCAGGGCAGGTGTGCTTTTTCCCCCATAATCTACAGTGATTGAACCAGAGGGTGGCAGTGATGTACCAGAGGGTGGCATGCGTGAGACAGAGGGTGGCAGTGGTGAAACAGAGGGTGCTGTGATGAACCAGACGTAGAAACAACTTGGTCGCGATCGTTGAGACCCGATAAGTAAGTTCGCGTTTGCGAACTGGTAAAAAACCCTCGCGAACTGGCAGAAACCATTGCGAACAAAAAAAAAAAAAGAAAATCCGCAAATTCGCGAAAGTTCGCAGATTTTGCGGATTGCAAATTCATGAATACGCAAATTCGCAAAGCGCGAATTCGCAAAATTCGCCCATACTTAGAAAAGACGCGTATCCTACCCTAACTGGAGGAGTCAGCAGCCAAGTCTCTTGAAAGAGACATAATCATAGCTGTCCATCAGCTCTCCCCACTCCGGATTTAGCAGCTTGGTTCCCAACCCTGCTACATTCCAGGACCCAATAAGTGGTAGATGTGATACAACATGGGTTGAAGAGTCCACCAATTATTGGAGCTCTATAGGACGTGAAGATGCTATGTGTGTGTGGCTACCCAATTCCTCTGCAACACTGGCTAAACCAAGATTTGGGGAAGGTGGGGATATATTTATAATTGCCACGTTCGGACAGGCAGTCTGCCCAGGAGATCCCGCCTCTGTGCTAGAATTCCCCACATCCTTGCTTGCCAATTGATTCAGAACCGTTCCTTGTTATGTTATGTTAATGAGCATTTATTGAGCGCACTGTCACCATGAGTTTCCTGGTGCTGATAGGACACTGAGACTAAGCAGGAGGGATTTTATTGGGGGTGTGCGAAGAGCAGAGTTTTTAGAGACTTCCTAAATGATACAAGGGAGTATGAAGACTTAAGTGAGAGTGGGAAAGAGTTCCATAGCTTGGGGGCAAAATGAGAAAAACTACGGCCACCTACTTTGGTAAGTTTAAACCGGGGAATGACTAGAAGCTGAAGGTGAGTGGACCTCAAAATTCGGGAGGGGCAGTAGGGGGTAACCAGGGACTTCAGAAAAGCAGGAGAGGGACCAGTCAAGGCTTTGAAAACCAGGCAGCCGACCTTGAAGGCTATTTCTTCGCTGACTGGTAGCCAATGTAGTTGATGTAGTAAAGGTTTGGCCGACTGCCATCTGGGGATTTTAAATGCCAGTCTGGCAGCCTGGTTTTGAATGATTTGTAGCATAGACAGCAGGGATTTAGAAAGGCCGAGATACAGAGCATTAGAAAAATCCTTCTGGACACAATGTTAATGGTTGTCAATCTATGGAACTTAATGCACTAAATCGATTACCCACTAGGATATTGTATTCGAACTCGCGGCCTACAGGGAAGAGGTGAAATGGTTCAGGCCCACCTGCGATAAAAGGTCGCATATAAAAATACCCCAGATGACGAGTATTAATAGTGTCCACATTGGAATGCCCTCCATTATACAGTATATGTCCCACTACCCTTGAATCCCGAAAATTGACAATCACACAGACCCACTAATGTCCTTAGGTCTCGTCCCTAGCCAACTGACTCTACGTGCGAACAAAATTTCCCTCTGGCCAGCTCCCATTAGGGGTCTATACCTGCTTAACCAGAAGATAACTTTGTTCTTGAGCTCAGGGAAAGATTCTCCTCGTTCGCTAGGGAGGGGAGGAACGCCTGTAAGCACTACCACATATTGCGAGCCTTCTGGAGGAAGCTGGGGGCGGGGAGGAGGTTTAAAAGGACCCATTTCACCATTATTCAGGGACGTGCAATGTGGGGGCATGCCCGACTCTGTGTTCCGAGTTCCAGTTGTTCGTGGGCAAGGAAGCGGATCCCGTAATTTAGATCCAGGAACAGCTGGGGGTATGGTAGGACAGGTGATAGAACCTGGGCCATTTGGGACTAATGTAGGATTCAGCATATTAAAAGGGGCCGAGACAAGAGTAGAGGTGTTTGGGCAAAGGCTATCACCTATAATTGGGCCCTTAGCGGCTACCTGAATTATTCCCGAAGCCCCTGAAGTAGTGGTATTCCCCAATGTAGTAGCTGGCTGTACTTTCCCCGGACCTTTACTGTTTATCAAATAAACTAGTCTATCAATCCTAGTAGATAACGATTTAAAATGGGTATTGATAACCAGTTCCATGTGGGTCTGAAAATCGGTAAATAGGTGAGTAGCCCAGAGAGGAGGACCTAGGTTAAAAAATCGGGGGCCAGGATCACAATCTACACGAACAGGGTTGATACTGGTCTCTTGGTTGGTTTTTTAACTGTTTTAGACTTCTTAGGTCTGGCCCGGGGTTTATGCCCCTTAGAGGGTGCCAGGTGAGAAGGAGACTGAACAGCCTCAGTTGTGAAATTCGTATCAGACTCAATCTGGGCACAGGGTAGATCTGAGAACTAGGGCATAAGAGAAGACGTAAAGTCAGCGGGAAAGGCTATAACTACAGAACAATCTTCCAAATGGATAGGAGGGGCATTGCAGGAGTGATTGAGAGGCACCTTTCGGTGTTTTCTATGGCATTTGCCAATACCTCTATCGTTTTTTGGAGCATTTTATCAATGGCCGTGAGGCTCGGGAGGGATTGAGTTGATGCCGCTAGTTGCCTAGTCATGGGGCGTGGAACAGTCGTCTTACCAACTTTACCCATACCACTTCTCAATGCCACTTAGGGCAAAAATTGCGGCCTATGGAGGGGTGGTATAAAGTCAGAATAAGATACACAATTTAAAACAGAAGACGGAAACAATAAGGAATTACAGCAAAGTGGCCCAAGCAAAATTTTCTAATAAAAAAACGATTATTAGAACAAACTTTGACTGAATAAAAGATTTGAAACAAAGTACTGCACTAATAGGCGTTAGACATTTAAGGTAGTCTGTTAAGGGGGCACTTAGAGGGGTGGCCCAGCCCAGCCACCTTCGGCCCCTGACGGCCACAGACGGTTCCGCCCTTGTCCCGGGCTTCTCCAGGGACGCTCCCGCGCAGCGGGTGGAGTAATCATTAATAAGACGTCAGATGGTGGTGGGCGGTTCTCAGGCACGGCACCAGGTGAGATTACCGCCCAACGGATCCTGGGACTTTGAGTCCTTCCGTGGGTAAGCGTTTCGCCCAGCAATCAAAGTTCTCCAAAAGGAAAATGGCAAAGGACTCCTTCACACGCCCAAATCTCCTCCGCGTTTGTCAGAGCACACAAAAACCTCTCTGCCGAAGCGGCACCCCAAAAGCTATTCTCCTTAGGACCACTACAGCACCTTGAGGCCAGTCAGGAATTGCAAAAAGCCTGGCATGACCAAAAGGCTGTACTGACTGTTTACCAGCCAGGACAGAAAGAGTGGGTGTTGGAGCCAGTGGCCCCAGCAGTTCTCCAAGACAAGTGGAGTGGACCCCACACTATTGTTGAACAGAAGGGAGAGGTCACCTATTTGGTGGATCTTGGAACTCCCAGAAGCCACCATAGGGAGCTTCATGTCAACAGACTGAAACCATATGTTGACAGGGCAGACATGGGCTCGCTCATGGCTACTGATGAAGGACAGGAGGGAAGAGAGTGACCCTCTCCCAGACCTGCTCTCTCAGAACCCTGATGATGGTTCAGTTGATGATGTAGCCTTGGCAGGCAGCCTCACTGACCAGCAGCAGAGTGACTGCAGCCAAGTTCTGCAACAGTACAGACATATGTTTTCACTGACTCCAAGTCAGACTACCTGGTGCACTCATGAAGTGGACTCTGGGAACAGTCTGCCTGTTGAAAAATAAGATTGACAGGCAACCTGATCATGTTAGGGACTGTGTCAGGACAGAAGTCCAGGAAATGTTGGAATTGGGAGTGATTAAACCTTCAGATAGCCCTTGGACTACTCCAGTAGTCCTAGTGCCAAATCCTCACACCCAGGCTGGTAAGAAAGAGATGAGGTTTTATGTAGACTACAGAGGTCTCAATGCAGTCACTAGGACTGATGCCCATCCAATCCCAAGGGCAGATGAGCTCATAGATAAGTTGGCCTCTGCCAAATATCTGAGCACATTTGATCTAACAGCTGGCTACTGGCGATCAGGCTAGCTGATGATGCAAAGCCAAAGACAGCATTTTCAACCCCTGGTGGGCATTACCAATCTGTGGTAATGCCCTTTGGTCTGAAAAATGCACCTGTCACATTTCAAAGGTTGGTGAACAAAGTCCTCTCAGGTCTGGATGACTACTATGCAGCTTATCCTGATGATATTGCTGTCTTTAGCTCCACCTGGGAAGATCACCTGATCCACCTGAAAAATATTTTGGAGGCCCTGCAGAAGGCAGGCCTAACTATCAAGGCTACTAAGTGCCAGATAGGGCAGATTCAGGTTGTGTACCTGGGCCACCTTGTAGGTGGAGGCCAGGTTCAACCATTGCAGAGCAAAATCCAGACCATAAAGGACTGGGTTGCTCCAACCACCCAGACTCAGGTCAGAGCTTTCTTGGGCCTGACTGGGGACTATAGGAGATTTGTCAAGGGGTATGGTTCCATAGTGACACCCCTGGATGACTTAACTTCTAAAAGAATGCCTAAGAAAGTTCAGTGGACAGTAAGCGGTCAAAATGCATTTGATGACCTGAAGCAGGCCATGTGCACTGCACTAATTCTGCAAAGTCCTAACTACTCCAAAGAATTAATTGTTCAAACAGATGCTTCTGAGTTAGGGATATGGGCTGTGCTATCACAATTGAATGAAGAAGGTCAGGACCAGCCAGTAGCTTTTATTAGCAGATGGTTGACCCCTAGAGAGAAACGTTGGTCAGCTATTGAGAGGGAGGACTTACTTGTTTGGTACTCACTTCATTGTTCAGACAGACCATAAGCCCCTCTTGTGGCTAAAACAGATGAAGGGTCAAAATCCCAAACAGCTCAGGTGGTCCATTTCCCTACAGGGGAGGGACTTTTCAGTGGAACATAGACCTGGGAGTAATGCCAATGCAGATGGACTCTCCAGATATTTCCACTTAGAACATGAAGACTCAACTGTTCATGGTTAGTTTAATGTCCCTGGATTTGGGGGCGGGGGGTTGTGTAGGAGAGTAGCGTCTGCTTCCTATGGTTACCCCCACTTTTTGATGTGTTTCACTGTTTTTTTGACTTTAGTATGGCTGTGGTCCTGCTAATCAGGCCCACAGCCTAGCTGTTCTTTCTCTAAATTGATACCATGTACTTTAGGTACATACCAGATTTGTTACTGGGTCACCCTTGTGAGTGCCTGTATAGTGTACCATAGGTACCCAGGGCATAGGGGCACCCAAGGCCTACCAGGGGCTGCAGCATTTATTATGCCACCCCTGGTTAGGCCTCCAGACTGACACCACAGGTCTGCAATTGCAGCCTGGGTAAGGTGGTGTAATCACCCCTTACTTAGATATAGTATACGTATATCTTTATATATATCTATATATTTAGACACATATGCACCTATAAGTCACTCCTATGGCAGGCCTTAACAATCCTGGAGGCAGAGTGCTTGGTTTTACGTGTGAAGGTGCCCTAGAATGAGCTGAGCACCTCTGCAGCTTTCGGAACCATCTAGTTATAGCTGTTCTATGATATAGCCATACCATATACTCTTAAGTGCATTATAATCCTCGCGGTTAATGCTAACTTTGGTTTGGCTTTATCAAAACATGTTGTGTAAGGTGTCAAACACTTTGGAATACTACCCCCCACCAGTCCTGGCGGCGGGAGTAGCATTCCATCCTTCTAGAGGGAGAGGACATGTAGTTACTAATTTACCCGGTTAAAGTTAAACAGAGCCTCAACATCACAAAATGGATGCTGCTGCCACAGACACGAGTCTGCCCTCCTGCTGCTGGACGAACCTCTGGCAGGGGAGGCTTGGACAATATGTTTCATGTCCAGGGAGGTGCCAGCACCTCCCCGACAGGCTTTAGTGTATTGGGGCAGGGTGGGTAGCATTCAGCGAATGCTTTTCAGACACTGCCTGGGGCACACAAGGTGCTCCATGCATTTCCCAGTTCAAACCGGTTGCTGGGGCACTCAGCCCCAGCTCTGGCGTGAAACTGGAAAGAGGGGAAGGGGTGTAACCACCTCCTACCCTGGCCCTCCCATAGGTGGGGCCATAGAGTTAGTCCATCCCCTATTTTTACTATAAGAATAGAACCCCAGTCCCTAGGACTTTAGATTTCCCTGGACGAAACTCTGCAACATATATCTTGGACATTCAATATTCCATATCGACTGTAAGATGGAAGAAATCTCCTGTGTGGTCAAGAAGTGACCACCCTGTTCAAACAGGCAACAAAAGCATCTTTGCCGGTGTGCATTGTCGAGGCTCCTGCCGGATCCCAAAGACTCTGTGACTCAGGACATAGACTTTCAGACATCTCTGACATTGACCTGAGATCCCAGCAAAGCTGAGATCTGTGGCGGACACGAGAGACGTGGGACCGGAACTCCTGGACATCCTACATTTTGCACCCTGCACCTACTTCCCGAAGTTTCCCGAAGTTGTGCATTGGGGCATTTGAAGCCCCAGCCCGAGCATCTTTTTGCACCAAAGCTCAGAGGCCCACACTCCATAAGTGTCCCGGGGGCCCAGTTTGTGCATTTCAGCTCAAAGCGTCTTCGTAGTTCCCAGTCCGTTGGCTGGTGAGCCCTCAAGAAGGCCAACCTTTGTTTCAACTTGCTTTCCTGGTTGCTCCAGGCTTGCTCCAACTTTTCCCTAAAAGAGAAGTTCCTCAGACCTTGCTGGTCTGCACCGAAGCCAATCTCGGCCTCTTGCGAGGATTGCATTTGCCAAGGCTTGTTGGGTCCAATCTGGATACCCACACCACAGTCAACTAGATCCTTCATGGGACAGCTCGAATCCAGCTCCTGGTCATTGTCGACACCTCCTGGTCCTCATGGCTGAAGAGACAATCTTCACCTTTTCACCTGAAATGACCCAACATCTGGTGGCATCTTCCTGGCGCCGCCCTGGTCACTGGCAAGTGACCCAGACTTTTACATCAAAATACAGCAGGTAATTTGTGCAAGTCCTTGATTTATTGTTTGCCTTGCTGTCAATGGTTTCCTCTGTTCGATTCTTAAAAAGTTCCATGTAAAACAATGTTTATTTCACAAAGTTCCACAAAGTATTCTTGTAACAAAGGGTTTGAACCACAAAGTTCGTGGGAGATATCTTGTTCCAAATTGTCTTTACATGAATCCAGAAAGCGCCGACAAAGTTCTTTCAGGTAATAAAAGGTTTTGCACTTACTTGTTGCTGAAAAGGGATACTGATCAGTCTAACCTTGACCTCTTTCTCTTTTGCAGGTCGATTGCAGTGGACAGAAGAGGGGCTGAGGCAAGAAGCCGGAAACCGGAAGAAGGAAGATCCAGCAGCCGATCCCATTGAAGCCAATGAAGGTCTGGAGAGAGCAGGAGTGCCAGCGCTGAAGGATCTAATCTCAGGTAAGTGGGAGGTAGACGAGCACAAGCACTGGGTGAGGCTCAGAGGCTGCTTTTTATAGACAGGGCTGGGTGTGGTTCGAAGAGCTGGGTGTGGTTCGAAGAACTGGGTGTGGTTCTCACAGGCAGGTGTGCAGAGCTTCAGTTATTATGCTAATGAATTGAAGTAACACATGGCCTAGGGAGGAGTGCTCTAAATAAGCCTTGGTAAAATCAAGGTCCAATGTGCAAACAAGACAGCAATGTCCAAACTTGTGAATACATTGAGCAACATACACAGAAGTCTTAGGGAGGGGCTGAGATAACAAGAAAGGCTTTAAATAGTTTGTTTAAAGAGAGCTTTTACAGAGACCATTAGTGCAATGAGAGGGGACATGCTCTTTGCTGTGCACAAACCCTAACAGTCGCCCCCCTCAAAGGCCCTCCTACTGGATGGGGTTTCCCTGGATTTTTTAGATAAAACTGTCTAATCAACCGTGGGGCATGTACATAGGACGCTGGTTCCCATGAATTCTCAGTCTCGTCATATCCTTTCCATTCTACTAAATAAAACAGACGTCCATGAATTCTTTTTGCGTCTTTTATGCTTTTCACTTCATATTCTAGATTTCCCTTAATTGGTATGGGTGGAGGTGGTGGTTCGGGTCGGGTATTTGGATTGTACGGCTTAAGCAAGGACACATGGAATGTAGCATGTACTGGGTATTCTTTTCGTAAGTCCAATTTTACTGTTACCGGGTTTACTATGGCAGTTATACTAAAGGGACCAATGAAATGTGGTTGCAGCTTTCGGGATCCCTCTATATGTAGGTTCTTTGTGGAGAGCCATACTTAGTCACCGATTTTATACATTGGGGCCTCAGATCTGTGTTTGTCTGCTTGTCTTTTCATGCTTTCTTTGTACTTTAATAAATGTTTCCTGGCCTTGTCTTGTATGTCACCTAATCTCGTTAGTCTATTTGTTACTGTAGGCAACAGGGAATCTTAAATGGGTATAGCTCTCGGATGATACCCCTGCATGAAATAGAATGGTGAGCAAAGTAGAGCTGCATGCTAAGTTTTATTATAAACAAACTCCGCTACAGGGAGAGCTTCCAACCATTCACTAGAATAATCAGCAAATAAACAACGCACAATTTCTCTTATAAAAATATCTGCAAATTCTGCCGCAGTTGGCAATTTCGGTAACAGTACAAAATGTGCCATTTTAGACAAAAAATCCACTATCACTAATACTGTTGTGAAGGATTTTACTGGTGGTAAACCTACAATGAAGTCTACACTCACAGTGTGCCAAGGTTGTTTGGGTGATGCATTGGTATTAACAAACTGTTAGGGGCCTTATGAGAAGATTTATGTCTTGCACAAACTGGACAGGTAGTGACAAATTGCCTAATGTCCTTACTCATATTGTCCCACCAAAAGTGTTTTCGCACATTTTCCAGGGTTTTTACCCAGCCAGGATGACCTGCCAACGGTGAGGAGTGATGCCAAATTATCACCTGTGTTTGTAATTCTGTTGTGGGCATGAGAGAGCGCAAATCAAGTAAAATGTAGAGGTGCACCATATTTACAAGCACGTTGCACCAGCCTAGTTAAAAGAACATATAAGAGTGTCAAATTTATAGAGTGCATACACATAAGAGTGTCAAATTTATAGAGTGCATACATATAAGAGTGTTTATTTAATACAGAGTGCATATTTCAGTGTGAAAAACTAATGTAGGAGTGTTTAGAGATGTTGAAATGATATTAAATTCCATGTTATGTGACTGTTGCAGAGGAGAATGTAATGCTGCTAAACATAGAAATGTGTAGGTCTCATGGCAGTTCACTGAGAAAGAATACATGCCTTTACAATTTCACATGATATGGATTACTGTTGTTATAATTCAAAGTATTATTGATCATAGAACTGGAAATATACGTTTTATAGAAGTGTTTCATATAACCATTTGTGTGTAATAAGTTAGAATACTGTTTAGGCTGAGAAATAAAAGTTTCATAGTGTGCACAGGCCCGTTTCATGTAATTCTAGTAGGCCTGAAGAGATAAAGTCGTTTCTTTTGATCTGCATGTGCTAGTTAGAATTAGGTCGTGTTAAGCATAAATCGTGGACCATGCTCGAAGGTTTACGACTTAAGAGATAACCTGGAGGCCGGAATTTGTGGCCCACTTCATGAGTGTCTGTTTGCAAGTGCGAGGGGGTTCCAATCAAGTGAGAGATGAATAAGGGCTCTGTTCTGGGAGACAGGCACAGGCCTGGAGGAGGGTTCAGGAATTTCCTGGGGGGTACCGTCTTGCCGGAGAAGAGCCTGAGAAGCAAGGTCAACGCTAACAATGAGCCCAGAGGAGTATCAGCATGGAAGAAGCCAGAAACGACACCACGTGAGGGGTGTACGTGAGGGGCGTCTCTGAGAGGCGTTTTCTACTGTAATTTTGATTTTGTATTAGGGACAGCACCCCTGGGTGGAGTTAGAGCAGATGGCCTGAGGAACCTAAGAGAGCGGATGGGTAGGCAGATAGGGCATAACTGCGATGCACAGATTCACAACAAAGACTAAGGGAAAGTGAGTGATCTTCTTTGGAAGTCACCACGGCTGACACCTTTTTTTAGGTTAAGATCTTGCTAAGTAGGGATGTCACTTAGTCCAGAGCACAAAATATTAATCCCAAATTCAAAGACTCTTGCAAACTTCCGGGGTCCACTCCCAATTTTCCAACCCACTTGATGCTGACTTTCTCCAAATCATCCACCTTCCCTTTGGTTAAAATTGCATAAAAAGATCTAATTGTGCAGTCCCCTCCTAATTTTATCTTTTCCAGTATCTCATTCTTGTTAAACCCCTCCCTACCACCTTGCTTGTGTGATAAGAAGCTCCTTACCTGCAAATATTTAAAGAAATCCTTCCTCTCAACCCCATATTTAGCACTAAAGTCCGAGAACTGGATTACCCCATCCCCATCCATTACATCCCCAATCTGTTCTATCCCTTTCTGTGTCCAGCCCAGCATTGTTGAATCAGCAAATATTTCTGCCGGGAACGATCTATTTTTATAGAGTCTGACATACCTATTGTATCTCCCCATTCCCATTTTTTTAAGGAATACATTCCCAATCCTAGATGCTGCCATCAGGGTCTTAAACCTTGTTCTTTTATAATATTCAAATTCCACTCTATTTAAAAAATTATTTTCTGCCTCAGCCCCCAGTATGATAGCATAAACTTCTGTGGACATAGTCGCAACCCCTACATCGCTTCCTCCACCCCCAATTAGGCCCTGCATATATTGTAGTGCAGCAGCCATCTGATACAGCCTAAAATCGGGGGCCCCCCAACCCCCTCTCTCTCTTGGTAGGGTCATATACCTGTACGTTCTTCGGGTCTTTCCATGTGCCCAGATAAATCTATTGAGCACCCTTTCTATCAATTAAACCACCTAACCTCAAAAACTAAAGGGATAGTACGAAAAAAATATAAAAATTTGGGTAGGATTAGCATTTTGACAACATTTGTGCATCCCATAAGGGAGAGGTGTAGGTTGTTCATCCTTTCTAGATCTTTTTTAACTTTACCTATTAGAGGGGCCAGATTCATCTCTACTACCCTCTCCAAGCTCGCAGTTAATACTACTCCTAAATATACTGCTGAGTTAACCACCCTATCATCAGCACAAGGAGTATATCTATTCTTAATAATCTGAGTCTTTGTTCTATTTAGGCTATACCCTGATATTTTCCCAAATTCCTGAGCCTCTAACTCTACCTCCTTTATAGCTAGGATAGGGTTTGGAGTTAAAATTGCCACATCATCTGCGTAGGCTAAGGACTTCACCGTATATTCATTTATTCTCATTGGAGGTATCCTTTCATTCTCTTCCAACCTACGCAATAATGGTTCCAGGTATAGTGCAAACAATAGGGGAGAGGAGGGGCATCCCTGTCTAGTCCCCCTAGCAATTTTTACTTTGTCTGAAAGCCCCCCATTCACTCTTATTCTTGCTGCTGGGTTCCTATACAATACCTGAATAGCTTTTATAAAGGATTCACCCAGCCCACACCATCTCATTACATACCAAAGATATTCCCAATCAACCCTATCAAATGCTTTCTCAGCATTGAGGAAAAGTGCTGCGGCAGGGTCTCCTAGTATTTCTGCATGGTCGAATACCGTGATCACAGTCCTTACATGCTGCGTAGTCCCTTTCCCAGGTATAAAACCGTGCTGGATAGGGGTTACTAACTGCTCAATAATCCCAGCCAATCTTTTTGCTAAAATCTTGGAATATATTTTGATATCCAAATTCATTAATGTAATTGGTCTATACGACCCTGGCATTTCTGATGACTTTCCTTTTTTTAGAATAACTATTATATCAGCCCCCCCAAGGACTCTGGGCTAAGGTCTCCTACTTGTGCTTGTTGCATAGTTATACACATATCTGCCAAGAGTACATTTTTAAATATTTGATAAAATTCTAGCGGAATTTGGTCTGGTCCTGTCGCTTTGCCTACCGGCAACCTGTCAAGAGCTTCCTCCACCGCATCTAACAATATTGAACTATCTAGTATTTCTTTATCCTCTTCTGAAATCGTCGGTGGGGATATATTGCCCAAATACTCCTCAATCTCCCCCAGGTTCGGTGAATCTTCTGGAGTATATAGATCTGCGTAGAATCTCCTAAATACCTCTCTTACTGCGTTAGTCTCCATGACCAGATTTCCCTGTGTATCCCGTATTTCTTTTACTCCTGCTTCAGCTGTTCTCTGCCTAGTTCTAGCTGCCAGCACCCGCCCCACCTTCTCGCTAAGCTCATATGTCTTTTCCTTATTAGACAAGAATTTGTCTACCGCCTGCCTGGCCAGGCCTTCCACTGCCTCTGCTTTTAATGCTGTTATTCTAAGCAGGCAGTCCTCTAGAGGTAGATTATTTCTTATTACCCTGCTTAAATTCTCCTCCTCCCTTAGTAATTTATGCTCTATCAACTCTCTCCTATCCCTTTCTCTTTTTTGTCTTCCCAGGACAAAGCTCATTGTTTCTCCCCTTATTCCCGCCTTAAATGTATCCCAAACTATTCCTGTAGCTGCTGTCCCCCTATTGATATCCCAAAACCATTTAATCCACTTCGACATGTGCTCCTTATATGTGGGATCCTTTAAAAGTCCTCTCTCAAAAGTCCACTGTGCGGGTGCTCTTTGTAAGTAATTATTTTTAACCCCTTCCACACTCATGACGAGCTGGGCTCGTCATGGTGTAGCCTCCTCGTACACTGATGACGAGCCCAGCTCGTCATGAAATAAATAAAGTAAAATGGCAATTTCCAGCACAGGAGGGAAATTGCCTTAGCAGCCATGGAGTTAATAGTAAGTATTACTGGACTGTGATCTGAAATCACCCTGGGAAGTTTCTCAACCTGTGTCCCAGCTAACATACAGCTAGTTACAAGAAAATAATCTAACCTAACCAATACTTTATGTGGGGCAGAGAAAAATGTGCTTCCATCAAGATGAGGATGTATATCTTCTCTGTGTCTCAAAAACATAACAATGTGCAAAATCATAATCAAACAGTTGCCATTCGCCCCCCCTCACCCCCTCCCTCCCTCTCCGCCCCTACTCTGCTCACCCCTCCCCTTCCCCCCCCCCCCCCTTTACAGGCAAATAGGTCAGCCGACCTATGTGTGCCCGCCTTCTGTTGTGCAAATCGCTTCCCTCTCCCAACCATTTACCTTGTCTTGCCACCCACGGATCTCACTATGTCCTATGTCCTAACCGGCCTCTCACGCTCCTTTCTGTTTCTTCATCTCTTCTAGAAAGAACTCCGCTTTAATTTCAGAGTTGAACATCCAAGTTTTCCCTCTAACAATTACCTTCAATCTGGCAGGGTAAAGTAGATACGCCTCCATGCCTAGAGCCTGAAATGGTGCAATCAACTGCCTCAGCTTCCATCTCCTCTCTACAGTAAAATGGCAGAAGTCAGGCTTGGCAAAAAAGGTATTGTTCTCAAAAGTTCTCCTACTCTCTGGCTTTGCTTTTGCTAGAATCTCCTCCCTGAGCAAAAAGTTTCCAATATATACTAGTATTGCCCTTGGATGATTTTTCTGCCCACCTCTGCCTACTCCTCCTGCATCTCCCACCTTCTTTACTGTAAAAGGGAACCTGTGCGCCCTTTGTATTTCTGTTTCCCACTGCCACTGGGATTCTGGAAATGCGCCCCTCAAGAGATTTATCACAAACTGCCTGACATCCTGCCCTTCTGCCCCTTCCTCCACACCCAAAAGGCGGACATTATTCCTCCTCTGCCTGTTCTCAAAATCCTCCATCTTCCAGCGCATGTCCTCTGCCATTTTCTCATGTTCTGCCTTAAATGATTGCCATCTCCCAATGTCATCTTCGAGCTTCCCTGTCCGTTCCTCAACCTCTGTAACTCTGTCCACCAGCTCATCATACAATTTATTGACCTTCCTTAGGCTGTTCTGTATTTTCTTTGACGCCTGCCTTGCTCTACGGCTTTCTTTTCTTGCTTCCTTTTGCATCTGTTTCAGTGTCAAGAATAGAGTCTGAAAAGGGTCTTGTTGGGAAGGGATATTGCCACTTGATGCTCTCTCTGCCATGCTTGCATGAGTTTCCTCCTCCTGATATACTTGAGAAGTCGCTGAGTAGTCCCACAGGAGACGTTTCTCCACTTTGGTATGCTTCCTCTTTTTCATTGTGGACTCTTTGCCAGACGTGCTTATGCCTTCATTTTCCTCCGTATTCGATTCTGCTGATGACAATGACTCAGAATCTTCATTTACAGAGTAGAACTCGCCCTCCCCTTCTAGGGATGTACAGTCTCCCCCTCCGTGGGGATGTTTAATTATATTAATTCCCCCTTCAAGACTTTGTTTTTCTGAACTTGCTATGCTTTCTCGGCTGCCCCATGAGCCAGTCAATTTCCGGGACTCATTAATCTCTTTCTCAACTTGTATTAATGCTCCAAGCATATCTGCTGTGGTGCCTCCCATGGCACTTATATTCCCATTTTCCGTTCCTCCACTGTCAATCACCCCTTTACCTCCATCTCCAGCTGATATTTCCTCCTCAGCGCGAGCTCCAGCGTGTGCACCGTCTGCCTGTGGTGCTGCAGCCTTCTGCCCCTCTCTCCGCGCCGGCTCGGCCCATTGCCTGGCAACCACCTTCGCGTCTTCCTTGTCGATTACGTCCTCGAGGACGTTTCCAGCCGTCAGGATGACAGCGTCTGACTCACGGAGAGAGCTCGGGATTCCTGCAATTACTGTTTCCATGTGCTTCCCTGCTAGCATCTCTGACATGGTAGGCTGGCGCATACTTGAATCTCGAGCCTTTTGCTCGTCTCCCTTCAGTAGCGTGCTCTTACTCGCCGTACTGTTCATTTTAGGAATAGTGTTTTGTTTCCGTGTTTCGCTCTTTTTGTTTTTTTCCGCCGGTGGGGGGATTATCTTCCTGATCGCGCCGGTATTCTTTCCTAACAGGGAATCCCCCTTCACGCTGCCGGCTACCCCTGTCTTCGTTGCCATTGGAGTGTCGGGGGGTTTTCTAGTTCTGTCATTTACTTTTTCTTGGTTAGCCATTCGTGTGGGTGGTTTAGGAGCCATGTACTGGTGCTTTTTTAACAAGTTCGAGATTCCTTCTTTCAACCGAATCCAAACCTGTCCAATCCGTAGTATTTGCCTCTTAAGGGATATTCTTTCAATCCAGCTAAGCCCGGTCTCCATTAGTACCTCTCCTTCGTGGGTGGCATGAAATTCCTCTTAGTATATCAGCTCATTCTGTGAGAGAGGGAGAGTGCGACCTCTCAGCACAACAGCCCGGCGGCCATCTTGCCTCCGGTATATCTCATTCCTCTTAGTATATCAGCTCATTCTGTGAGAGAGGGAGAGTGCGACCTCTCAGCACAACAGCCCGGCGTTTATAATAAACTTTTAAAACCTATTCGTAGTAAGTGGTTCTTCAGAGTTGTGCAAGCCTTAAAATTGATTAACCTAGTAGTGGATTGCTTTTTACTCTATGACAGGTAACAAAGGTTCAGTCGACCTGAGTTGGGATCTAGATCTATAGTGATCTGATAAGAGATCAAAAATCCCACCGTAACAGTTGGTAGCAGAGTAGGATGGTTACCTTCTAGAGGAAGGTGATCTAGACTAGGTTAAGATTACCCCGAGGCCCCTAGAGATTGAGAGATGAGCAGCAGAAGAATCTCCTGCCGAAGAAGGTGCTGACGGTGCGAGAGAAAAGCAGCAGGGTCGGACGAGAGTGAGTATAATAAGGGTCATGCGTTGTCAGATTGCAGTGTTTTGTGTTGTATCTGTATTGTAATGTCATGCATAGTTGAATGCCTGTAGTGTTATTGAGGGAGGGTTGTGAGCGCGCGCAACCTGGTGAAAATCTTAAGTTCAGAGAAGAGCTTAAGTGGTTCGGGTGTATCGAACATCCAGAGTAATTGTCGACCATTGTAAAGGGGGTCATGAGGTACCATTGATCGCCCGCAGGACCGTGATAGGGGGAACGCAAGAGTGAGTGTATGGGTAACGGACGCAGGTCGGAAGTTACTGTGTGTAAGTAACCTATCAGTTAAGTCGATTGTCTGGACGTTCACGGAAAGACATTTCGTCGGTTAAGGTGACAATTACAGTTAGACTGTGGGCGTACAGTCAAGGAAAGTGATCGCTTGGTCGGAAGTAATCATTTTTCAGTGTATGAATGGGACGCATGCATGACCGGGAGACGAGCTGAGAGAGGAGGGGAACTGCTGCGAAGGGGAGACGAGTGACGTCAGAGAGAGCCGCGCTGTGATAGGCCGGTTGGTGTGAAGCCGTGCTGGGATAGGCCGGTTGACGCGAACCGCGCTGTGATAGGCCGGTTGGTGTGAAGCCGTGCTGGGATAGGCCGGTTAGCGAGAACCGCGCTGGGATTGGTGGATTGTCATCAGGAAGTAAACGAACACAGGGAAAGAGAAAAAATTGTAGATTTCGAACATGAAGTGTTTTAAATGTTTGAGAGCGATCTTTAAAAGAAAAAGGAGAGAATCTTATTACGGGGAAGAGGCCCCGCCAGAGGGTACACCAGCTCATTATATGGCTACGAATGTTGGGTTGCATACTATACTGTGGCTTGCTACTTGGAGTAAGATTACAGAAGGGAATGAGGAACTGACTTTTCCGAAATACGGAACGTTTAGATTAGAAGTGTTGCATCAACTAAAAGCAGTTATGTCTTCATTGAGACCTTTGCCTAGACCTACACAGTTTGAGGCCCTTAATGCGTGGATTAGGGCGGCGCACGACAGGAATCAGAACAGGCGTCAAGAGAGGGTGAGACCATCAGTAAGAGCAGTACAAGATGCCAAATGGGATGCGGAAACCAAGAAATGGAGGGTACAGACTATTGAAGTGGATAAGTTGTACACAATGAGAGAGGGTACAGGAGAAAAGAGAACCCCAGAGGAGGATGATGAGAGCGAGTCAGAGGATGACCTAATAAGTAGGTTGTTGATAGATAGACCGCCTCCGTACAATAGGGAGATGGAAGGTGTCGAACTCCCAAGGGAAGATAGGTTTGGCATAGAGGAGAATAGACCACTCCCTATAACGGATTGGGTAGGTACCAAAGGTGAGAAAACACCTCAACCTAGTCCTGTACAGAGGGTAGTCGGAAGGTTTGTGGTGCAGAAGGTGCCAGCAACGGAGTGTGTTGAGTCTCATAGATTGCCAGATGCTCTTCAAGTACCCGTTACCATAGGTCCTATAGTGTCGGTTTATAACCCAGAGAAAGTGCGAGAGGAGGAACAGGTACAGCTAGGCAGAGAAAGAGCTGAAATAGAAAGAGGGAACAACATGACAAATGCCTGGAGGCAATTGCCAGGACCGATAAAACGGAGCACCCCATTGGATTCAGCAGTGGATCCCATAACGGATCAGGGGGGTCAGAGAGGACCGATGGATCTGAGAGGACCACGGCCGAAATCCTATAAGGAGTTGAGGGCTGACTTGAGGGAATGGGAGGCTGCCACAGAAACACAGAGTAACAGGACAAGAGCGGAAGCTGAATGGGGAAGTCGAGGCAATGGGACATTGTCTCACTGCGGGGCTAGCGAAAGCGGTCAGGAGTGGGACGATAAGAGCCAGGAGAGTGGAGGAGCTACCCGTCATATCCACGGTGGAAGTAGGCAGGAGCGAGAAGAGTGTGGAGGGACGTCTCGTCTCATTCACAGTGAGGGAGACCGAAGGACGCAAGAGTACAGGGATAGCTTTAAGTGCACCCACCATGCACCTGACGATAACGTACAGCCTTGGAATCGCAGGAACATGGGGAACCACGAGGTGTCTCACCATGCGCCAAGCGATCATGGGCAGGAGCGGAATCGCGGGAACATGGGGAGCCACGAGGTGTCTCACCATGCGTCAAGCGATCATGGGCAGGAGCGGGATCGCAGGAACATGGGAAGCCACGAAGGGTCTTGCCATGCGTCGAGCGATCATGGACAGCAGGGGAATTGCGAAAGCATGGGGAATAATGGAGTGTCTTACCATGCACCTACAGAAACCAGGCAGAATGGGAAATGTGGGACTATGGGGAATAGAGAAGTGTTTCACCATACACCAAGAGAGGATAGAACTGCATGGGACCTGGAGGGATGGGACCATGGGAGGACTCCCCATAACATGCCTGAGCCCAGACGTAGGACTCGGAGCTGTGATGGGAGAGACGTAAATGGGCTCTCTAGAGACAGCACACTGAAAGCTGTGATAAAGGCAAAAAGGCTCGATGTGACCAGTTTAAAATCTGACCTGGACGAGATAATAGATGGTGCGTTGCCTTTAGAAAGGATTGACCTGTACGAGCAAGATGAACTGCTGTTTATAGCAAAGGATATTACTCGAAAGGCAAGAGCAACTCACGAGAAATTGTCTGAATTGGCAGACAAGTATATGGTAGACTTGTCGAGAACAAAGGCATTACAGGGTAACCATAGGTTGCATTATTCAGATCAGGACCTGGATGAGAGGAGGACAACTGGATTAAAAACACACATAAGGGAACTGATCACAGGAATAAGAGTATGGAGAGATCTGGACAAATGGGAAGAAAGGTGGTCCAGAAAGGGGACTGTCAGGCGGAGCGCGATTGTGAGGTCCCCGGAGGGAAGGCCACTGCAGATGGAGGCATTCCCTTTGCGAGAAATAGCGAATGGAAATTATGTACATGTGCCCTGGAGTAGGGGGGATTTGGCTGCGTTTACCAATTCATTTCCGAAGTTAAGAGAGAATCCTGTAGAATGGTACAAACAGGTAGAGAGGTTTGTCAAAATTTCAAAAGTACTGTGGATTGATTTGAACACTTTATTCGACATTGTGGTCCCAGGAGACTTGTGGATAGCATGCAAAGTTAGTGTTGAATGGCCCACAGCAGAACCAGAAAGAGATGCTTGTACTAATGAACCGTCAGAAAGTGTAATGATAAAATATGAAAGGGTGATGACATGGCTGAAAGAGAAGGTGCCACCGCAAGATATAGATTGGGTGAAAATAGACCGAACTAGACAGGAACCCAAGGAGACAGTCCATGAATTTTATGAGCGATTGCTGAAAACGTTCAAACAATACAGTGGATTAGATGTAATGGATCCCAAAGACATAGGACAGTTTTTATCGAAGTTTGTTTTGGGGTTGAGACCTGATATTTGTTTGATGATTCAGCAACACTTAATTTGCTGGCAAAACAAACCATTGGATGAAAGTTTGAGATACGCAAAGTATTGCAGTGATGAAATAGATTCCAAAGCAAAGAAACTTAAGGAGAAGCTGATGATGGTTCAGATGCAGTTGGCTCGAAAGGGTGGACCGCAGCAACAGGGAACAGGGACGATGGGAAGGAGATCAAATAGTCAGAATAGAGACAACAAGGAAAATCCGAGACCTAGAATAGACTTTGCTACATTGAAAAAGACGACAAAGTGTCACCAGTGTCACCAGGTGGGACATTGGAAACGCGAGTGTCCCTATAACCCTGAAAACGGAGAACTGGAAATAGAGGAGGAGGAAGTTCAGACCGGTCCAGTCCAAGGGGTGACAGTACCAAAGGGTAAGGTGGCCAAAGGGGGGACTTCGGCTCCTCGAGCTCAGTTCCCGCAGCCACCAAGGATTACGACAGGGGGCAAGACCTATAGACAAATGCCTCTTTTAGTAGAAGGAGAAGAGTGTTACTATGTTGATCCACTGACTGGACGGCGTGTGAGTAGAGAGGAGGACTGTACCCTCGGGGCAGTTCTAGAGGTGGACCAAAGAGGACCGTTTGTTGAGGCTGAGGTGGCGGGGTGTCCTACAACATTCTTAGTAGATATCGGAGCTACTCGATCAACTTTGAGATCAGCCGCGGTTCCGGATCTGCCAATGTCGGGGGAAACAATTCAAGTGGTAGGAGTTGCAAATAGGAGAATGACTAACCCTTTGACGGAACCAGTGCTAGTGAGAATAGGAAACTACAGGGATGAAAATCAGTTTGTAGTATGTGATTCTAGCCCTGTGTGTCTGTTAGGAAGAGACTTATTGTGCAAACTGAATTGCACAATAAGCTGCACGCCTCAGGGAGTAGAGGTACAGACTAACGATGATGATGCCACCTTTAAAGTTGCAAATTCAAAAGTATGCGTAGAACTATATCCTACCCTGAGAGTGGAAGAGCTCCCTTGGGACTTAAGAGATACTGTGTCACCTGAAGTATGGGATTTCACTGGAGAAGAGATAGGATTGATTAAAGGAGTAGAACCAGTGAAAATCACGATAAAACCAAATGTTGAATATCCAAGAACGCCTCAACACAAATTGACCCCTGAGGTTCCGTGACGATCGTAAGTGATGTTTTCGACTCGTACAAATATGGTCGAGTCTGGTATCTACGAACCGCAAATGACGAGTTTAGTGGGTTTGCGCAGTTTCGCTGTGCTAACCTAAACCGTTCGTTTGTTTCGTGGGTTTATACATCTGTACCCACAGGTTCCATCTTAGATATGGCATCCATTTTGTCTCTTGCCCTCAAGTAGCCAGCAAACGGACGCTGTCCGCTTCGCGACCCTGGGATTCCCAAGACTCATGCGGAAGACACGTTTCCTTTGAAAGTGTCTTTATGATGAGGGGGATGATACTGTGAGGCAGATGGCCCCGCTCGAGGCTCATCTTGCCGTACCGGACTATTGTCTCAGCCGTGCATCTCATTAGGCACGTCTCTTTGATGCCTGTAGCTCGTGTTTCCCGATACCACCCTTTTACACCCTTTCCGATCTCCCCACTGTATCTGCCTTCCTCTACACCTGTTCTTGTTCCTTCTTCGATCTGTTTACTGCCGATTGGAATGTACTAATGGTGGGAAGATGGGTTTTTACAGTTGGGAACCGCCAAATGTTTCTGTACTTATGTTCCGGACATTGAATGCATCAAAGCAACCCCTCTCGGGGATAATTATGGGAACCAAGTTGTAAACCTTTGTGTACCATGTTAACCTATGAGAGAAACGTGTATAAAAAGGAGCGATCCACAGTAGCAAATTGAAGCAGTCTCTCAGAACCTACACCCGTTGTACTTCTCGTGACTTCTGTGTTCCCTGCAGTAAATAAACCTCGAATCTTTGACGCCGAAGGAAGTGTCCCGTGTCTCTGTCATTTGTACGCCGGAACAGGTAACCCACGAAGGTTTCAGGTGTTGTCCCCTGGCACCGCTGGGTCTTAATAACCCAGTCCTTCAGTTGGCGCCCAACGTGGGGCTGCATCAGTGGTACCGGTCCAAGCCCGACGATCGTGAGGAACTTCGTGTGAAATCTCCGAGGGAAGGTGCACCCCGCTTCATCGATCCTGTTGTCGAAATAAGTGGCCCGACGACTTTTCCCGCGAAGATTCCCGCCTCCTGACGGCTGCGACGGACTGCTGCCCTGACTGTAGACCTGTTTTGGCGCCTGGCGTAGACCTTGGTACAGCGAGACGATTGACGGGCCTTCCTGGTGACGCCATCGATCTTTGAGTTAAGTATTTGTGGGTCGCTCCCAGAGTCCTTAGTTGTGGTTGCTTAGTTGTTGCATGGTTCCATTGCATTTGTGGTTCTTAGTACTTGGTTCTTTGTTGTGTTATTTGACGTCTGCAGTCGCCAAAAACCGAGGGTTTTTGCTTTTTGCTGGGACTTGGTAAATCCCGTAACTCTTGACGTTTGTGAAACTCGGCTAGTGTGCAAGATGCCTGGTCGTAGTACTTTGTTCAGTTGTTTCAGACGTTGTGGTGCGGATTCCCGACTGGAGGACTCGTGTCCGATACCTCCGGTTGGAACTCCAATTTATGAGCTTTACAGTAAGCATGGGTTAGGTCCGATTACCTTTAATGAATATTGGATTCGTTATACTAAAAAAGACGGTGTCCTTAGTTGGCCACCTCACGGTAGTTTCGAGACCCCCATTTTAGATAACCTCGAGGCTAAATTGTTCAAGAAAAAGTCAAGGCCGGCCATGTTTGATGCCTTTCGGTTGTGGCGCTAAGAAGCCCGACAGAAAGAGATCAGACAGACTAAACGTAATCAAAGAGATGGTGTTGCTACTATTGTAAAGAAAGCAGAGCAGTTTCAGCGTGATAAGGAGGAAAAGGAAAAGGAAGTTTTTGACAGGCTTCAGCGTATGTCTATAGATAAATGTTATCCCGCTTTGCCGACGGAGTCGGATAAGAAGGAGGAATTAGTTGAGGATCCCTTAATGTCCTATCTTATGAAATCACCACCTCCGTACGCACAGGGTACCGCAGCTCCTGTGGTTCCACCTGCCCCTGCTCCTGTGCCTATTCCCCAACCTGTTCCTCAACCTGTACCCATTCTTCCGACTGTCCCTGCTCCCTTGCCTGTTGCTGTTCCTACTGCTCCTCCGCTTGTGCTTCCACATACTCCTGCTCCCGCTACTGCTCCGGTTCTACTTACTCCTACTGCTTCTTCTGTTCCTACTCCTTCTCTTGTTTCTACTCTATCGTATATTTCTCCAACTACTAGACGTCGTACTCCTTCTGTTGCTGCTAACTTCTTCAATTCTCTTGGACCTATTCTCGAGTCCGCTGGTTCGGACGGTCCTCAAAGACGTAGCCAACTTCCCGGTAATAGGGAACGTGCTGCGCTGTATAATATGGCGATGGGGTGGATGACGCACCCTTTTAGAAATCCTCCACGGACTGTGCTTGATACGTTCTGTCAATTCAATATACCGACACAAAGATATGTCTTCGAAGAAATGTGTAAAGTTCTGCGTGACCAAATATCGGCTGATGCATCGGAAGATGTATTGACCGCTTTGACCAATCTACAGCTTCAGTTCTCGAGCGGAATGATAGTGGATACTAATGTTCGACACGCTGTTGAGCAATTGTTATCTCTTCGTCCCACTCCAATACCTCAAGCATTGTTTGTTGAGGATGTTGAGAGACAGTTAGATTCGTCTGGTCAGTTTCCTATGCGTGAAGTTCCACCAGTGTGGATGCCAGGTGATGCTACTGCCGTTCCTCCCGTCCTGGCACATTTCCAGAGAGTATGGATACATCTCCCATGGAAACGATCGGAAGTGTTACAGGTAAAGCAATCTTTGCCTGACCCTCGCAAAAATCCTGCAGTGTATTACAAGGAGTTGTCGCAGCTCGTAGACGCGACGATAATGAATCTTGCCGATATAGATATGTTGTTTGGCAATGTTGTACCGCAACCGGTATGGGCTAAGATTCGGCACGAAGATCATGCAAACGAATTGGGTGGCGATTGGGCTGCTCTTACTGCGGCAGATGCACTACAAACTGGTGGGGCTAAGCCTGAACAGCTCATTACTGCTCTCCCTCAGAGAATCATTACCTTAATGAAAACTCTTATGCCAGCTATGAGGGTGAACTGGGACAAGTTGTCAGCTTGCAGACAGAAGAAAGATGAGAGTGTCTCCGATTTCTTTACGAGATTTGAGGAGGCATTCATTGACCACAGTGGTCAGGATATGCGTACCGAGGGTGGTCAGCGGTTGTTCGTGGATAAATTTGTTTTTAACTTATTGCCCGACTTGAGCAATAAACTAAAGAATTCTGAGAGTGCGTGGGCTGTCTCTACATCTGCTCAAATATTGGCTACGGCTCAGTATTATGAGAATAGGGAGAAAGAAGAGAATGACCGTGCTGATAAAAAGACGAAAGAACTTAAAACTAAAGTGTTGTTGCAGCAAGCGTATCCTCCGCGCTCGAATCAGAATGATTCGCAACAACGTAATCGATCGCAGCTGCAATCTAATAGGTCGCAATCTCGAAATGACTCCTCTTTGCAGAGATCATCGTTAGGGTACAATCAGTGTGCCTATTGTAGACAAGAGGGTCACTTAAAATTCAATTGTCCTGCTCTAAATGAGCGTAATAGTGGTAACACATCTAGAGGAGGTCGCGGTGGTTCTCAGCAGACATCACGTGGTAGAGGTCGTGGTGCTCCCAATGATCGTTCAGACAATTCGTCAAATTCTAACAATTGTTTTGATCAACGTGGATCATCGCAAGGACGATCTGCGCAGTACAATGTAGATGATTATTACGTCGATCAGGGAACTGACGACGGTAATTACTAGGACAGCCGTAGACAAGGAGAGGGAGTGGTATCAGTTCCGGTTGATCAGAGAGGGCCTTACGTCGCAGTTGCCACATCGGGCGTCGTTGAGCCTTTTCTGTTGGACACTGGTGCAGCGAAAAGTTCCATCATGCATTCGAAACTCCCTGGCGCACCTTTGTCTGGCTTAACAAATGTTTCCGTTGGATTCTCTGGCGCCCCTGTTAGCAATCCGGTTTCGTGCCCATTGCCACTCACAATTGGGGCACGTGAGCTTGAAGCTCCGCTGATTTTGACCACTGGTTGTGGTGAAAATCTCTTGGGCCTGGATTTGCTAAAACGTCTGTATGCGACTTTGTATTGTTCTCCCGCGGGAGTAAAGCTTACGTTGGGTGAGAGAGTTGTCTCTCCTATGTATTTGTCTCTCGATAAGCTTCCACCGGAATTGAGTTCTCTTCCTGCATCTTTGTGGGCAACAGGTCCCAATGACGTGGGCCTGCTTGACATCTCCCCTTATGTTGTTCACGTGAAATCTAATGTGCGATTGCCACGTATTCCCCAGTATCGTATCTCCCTTGACGGTGAACGAGCACTGTTGGCGATCATCTATGATTTGATCGAGAAAGATGTTATCGAGGAGACTCGGGGAAACGTGTGCAACAGCCCTGTACTTCCTATCCTGAAACGTACCGATCCTTCTAAACCACCTGTTTATCATTTTGTTATCGATTTACGGGAGGTAAATAAAATTGTGATTCCTCAGTTCCCTGTTGTGCCTGACATCACGGCGCTACTGACTCTGATTCCAGCTTCTGCATCATGGTTCTCGGTGATTGATCTGAAGAATGCTTTCTTTAGCATTCCGATTGCCGAAGAAAGCAGAGACCTTTTCGGTTTCTCTCTTGGTGGTCGCAGCTTCCGGTTTAAACGTGCTCCTCAGGGCTACTGTGAAAGTCCATCTATTTACAGTCAAGCCTTGAAGGGTCAACTGGATGCGTTTGTGTTGCCGGCAGGTGCGGCTTTAATCCAATACGTCGATGACCTATTGGTGGCTGCCGATACTCAGGACATTTGCAAAATTGCCACTATATCGTTGTTGCAGCATCTCTGTGACTTGCATCACAAGGTGTCTCCTTCTAAGCTTCAATATTGTTGTCAAGAAGTAACCTACCTAGGTCACTTATTGTCAAAGGAGGGAAGAAGGTTGACCCCAGAAAGAATTGCAGCAATTGCGCGAATATCCGTGCCAACAACCCAAAGAGATGTGCGTGCCTTTTTAGGTATCACGTCATACTGCAGACAGTGGATTCCAAATTTTTCATTGTTAGCGAAACCATTGGTGGCTCATACGTGCAAGGATGTTTCAACTCCTTTACCATGGACGGAAGAATGTCAGAAAAGTTTTTCTGAATTGCGTGACGCATTGTGTTCGGCTCCTGTGTTAGGTACTCCTGACTATAGCAAGCCGTTTACACTATACGTTCACGAGAGGGAAGGTTGTGCGTTGAGTGTTTTGACGCAACCTTTTGGTGATAATCAGCGTCCATGTGCATATTTTTCCTCGACCTTGGACCCGGTAGCGAGAGCATTGCCGAGTTGTTTAAGAGCAACAGCGGCAGCCGCGGTCTCCATCCGACAATCAGCAGGATTGGTCATGGATAATATGCTTACGGTGATGGTTCCGCTGGCAGTTGACACTCTTTTGAATCGTACGAAAACTCAGCACTTGACGAGTGCGAGGTTGTCAGGATACGAGTTGACGCTTTTGGCAAGTCACATTCAGATAAAACGATGTAATGTCCTGAACCCGGCGACTTTGTTGCCAATTAGTACAGAGTCAGATGAAGTAACAGCCCATGACTGTTACTTAAGGACAGAAGAGGAAACAAAAGGTCGAGTGGACCTTAAAAACACTCCTTTGGAAGATCCTGATGGGACTTTGTATGTGGATGGTTCATGTTTTAAATTGCCGAATGGTGATGTGACGACTGCGTATGCTGTGGTAACGTTGAATACTGTTGTGGAAGCTGCAAGATTGAATCAGAACTCTGCCCAGGCTGCAGAACTGATCGCTCTAACTAGAGCGTGCGTGTTGGCGAAAGGGAAACGGGTGAATGTGTTTACCGACAGCCAATATGCCTTTGGCGTCGCTCATAGCTTTGGACGATTGTGGAGAGAGAGAGGTTTTATGACGTCGCATGGTACGAAGATTCAGCATGGACAGCTTGTGAATGATCTTTTGGATGCACTTACGTTGCCTAAGCAGGTAGCGATTGTTAAATGTAGTGCACATCGTAAGGTGACGGATGATGTTGGTCGTGGTAATGCGTTCGCGGATGAGACTGCTAAGGAGACTGCCCGGAATCTTGGCACTAGAATGTATGTGACGAGTTCGGTTAGGTGGCCTACAGAGACTAGCATGTGTGAGGATACCATCGAGAGTGTGAGAAAGATTCAGAATGAGGCCACTGAAACTGAAAAGACGAAGTGGAAAGAGAGTACGGGAAAATTGGATGTGAATGGTTGTTGGGTCGATTTGTCGGAACACAAGAGGTGGATGTTGCCGGATGCGTATGTGCTGGCTGTTGTGACAATGGCACACGGGTTAGCACATATTAGTGCGAAAGGTATTTGTAAGTTGTTGTCCCCTGTGTGGAAGAATGATGGCATCACGAAATGTGCTGAGAGATTGGTGAAGAATTGCATGATATGTATGTTGTACAATCCTGGTAAGGGAACTCCTACACCTCCTGGCCACTTTGCTCCCCCTTCATATCCCTTTGAAGTAATCCAGCTAGACTTCATCCATATGGAGAGATGCAATAACCTGAAATACGTTTTAGTTGTGGTTTGTGCATTCTCCCGATGGATTGAAGCCTACCCTCTTAAAGACAATACTGCCCTGTCTACTGCAAAAATCCTGCTGAAGGTATACTTTCCTCGCTATGGAATGCCTCGAGTTGTATGGTCTGATAACGGAAGTGAGTTTGTAGGAAGTGTGATGAAGAGTGTGTGTAAGGGCCTTGGAATTAATCAAAAATTCCATAGCGCCAATCATCCCCAGTCAGCAGGTTTGGTTGAAGGGTATAATGGCACCCTTAAACTCAAACTGGCTAAGATTCAGGCTACAATTGGTCTTTCGTGGCCTGACGCTCTGCCCCTTGCCTTGTTGTCAACAAGGGCGACAGTACACTCCCGAGTAGGGCTCAGTCCCTACGAAATAGTGTTCGGCCGTCCTGCGAATGTTTGGGGGGTTCCTAGACCGGGTGTATTTTCTAATCTTGAGTACCCAATGTTGATTGATTATCTTCATGATCTGACTGCTAAACTGAGGTTAATTCACCAACAGGTTTACGAAGCACTGCCGACGCAGACGGAGGGTCCAGGCCACCAGCTCCAACCCGGGGACTGGGTGGTTACCCGCAACTTTACCCGCAAAAAGAATTTGGAACCCCGCTTCACTGGACCCTACCAGGTCCTCCTTGCCACGAGAACTGCCGTCCGTTTGGAAGGGCGAAAAAATTGGGTGCATGCCACCCATACCAAGAAGGTTCCTATACCTTTACCGGCAGACTCGTGGGTGAGGAAGGGCATTGCTCCATCTGAAACCGAAGGACCACAGCCTTTTGTACCATTTAGCGACGCACAGCCTATCGGAGAATCCTCAGTGCAGCAGAAAGACATTGTTGAACATTTGTCATCACAAAACTCAAGATCAGAACAATCGACTGATCGGCAGAACTCTGTTCCCTCATCGGATTCTTTGTTTGACGAACAGACACGTCCTGGGAAAACTCGATACTTTTTGCGATCCAATACTAGAGACAAATAAAAACTCCCGTTCTGTCCCTTGACAACTGCATTTTCCCATTTTGCCACGATCAGTCTGAACACCCGTATTATTGTGATTATTTTGTAAAAATTGAGTTTCGTTCCATCTATGTGCTTTTACTTCCACACCTAAGAGATTGTGAATAAGATACCTTTTCATCCAGGTGTACCGCAGGGCCGCGCGTGTACTTCCTTCTGGTTAGTAGGTCTTGGCGCTAGGCCAAAGACCGTCTGTTTCTGGGAACTCCTAGGGATTGACTACTGCTACACAGAACGAAGTGCGTCAAGAAACGTTGCGGGCGGTTGTAGGGGATGGCGTTTTCGAAGCTGATGGACTTGGAAGAAGCTCAGGCGCAAAGATTCAAACTTCAACAAATTATTTGTACCAAATGTTTTATGTTTCAAGTGTTCCTACTGTTTCTGACTGTTTTTTTGCTATTGGCGGGTGGGGTGTATTACATGATGTCGTACTTCTTACCTTCTGCCACACCTACTCCTACTTCTGAACCTAAATCTACCTCCACTGTATCCCCTCATTCTTTCCATATCTTACCCGAACACGAGCAGGCTAGACGTGTGGAGTTCAGAAATAATTCCTTTATTCAGCTCCTTCATCAGCATCAGTTAGTGGTGAATACCACAAATTGTTGGGTATGTAGGTTAATGCCACATACCACGGATAAGGGAATTCCATATCTCGTCCTACCTTATAGTTCCCAGGGTTCAGCTCGAGCATTCCAAACAATGTTTCGAAGTGCACTAGATTCTTACCCCAGTCGAGAGCCACGTTCTCCCTACTCTGGTCCTGGCTCATATCATAAGCCTTTGTCTATAGCGATAGAAGATTTGGATAAGGAAATCTATGAGCCGTCGCTCATCCCAGAGGAAGAGGTACAAGCCTATAGGGTCCTGAGTAAGGTCGAGTATAGTGCGCTCACGAGTGAAAAGCAGCTTAGAAGCTCGCCTCCGATATGGGTCGTACCCCACATTGGTAATTTCTGTCTAATGGGTCGTGGCCGAAGATCGAAAGCTCGTCATGGAGAGAGTGCTTGCTCCGAGAATTATATCCTGCCGATGGTCTCGTCCCCTGTGTTCCTGGCTGCCAAGGGTACATACTTTGTCTGCTATGATCGTGCGTATACATGGTTGCCCTCCGACTTTGTGGGCTCATGTTTTATCGCAAATCTGTTGCCTCCGACGTTCACTGTAGATGCAGACTATCACAAGACTAGAGTTGTGAGAGGCGTGATTAGCGAAGAGGACACTGCCGGTCAAGAGGCGGGAGACTTTTTCAAGGGTTTCCTCCCGTTTTGGGGACCTATGGTTAATAGTAGGAACCTGAGACAGTTGACTCGAGTGGTGGAATCAACCGCTAATATCACTGCCAGTGCCCTTGGTAATATCACCACAGACGTTCAGGCGGAAAGGCTTATGACGTTACAAAACCGTATGGTTTTAGACGTGGTCTTAGCAGATCGAGGTGGGGTATGTAAGGTGATCCATTCGAGCTGCTGCGTTTTCATTCCAGATAACGCTCCGACTGTCTATCAAGCCATCTCAAGGCTGCATAAGATCTCTGAGTCCATACACGTGGACGTAGGGGATTGGACGCTGCTCGGGTGGTTTTGGGGCCTGATGTCGACTTGGGGTTGGAAGATTCTGATGATCATCGGAGTTGTTGTAGTGTTCCTGTTCACGTGTTGCCTTTGTGTGCAGTGTGGTCCTGCCTTATGTGGCCTCTGTGCTACGACGTGTATAAGACAGCCGCCTGGTACCAAAGGAGCTCGGTTGGACAGAGCTATGTTACAGCAACATCTAGACGGTCTGATGAATATCGAGTATGATTCTGACTAGTGCTTGCCTACGTGAGGCAAAAGGAGCGTCTGAGGTTCCGTGACGATCGTAAGTGATGTTTTCGACTCGTACAAATATGGTCGAGTCTGGTATCTACGAACCGCAAATGACGAGTTTAGTGGGTGTGCGCAGTTTCGCTGTGCTAACCTAAACCGTTCGTTTGTTTTGTGGGTTTATACATCTGTACCCACGGGTTCCATCTTAGATATAGCATCCATTTTGTCTCTTGCCCTCAAGTAGCCAGCGAACGGACGCTGTCCGCTTCGCGACCCTGGGATTCCCAAGACTCTTGCGGAAGACACGTTTCCTTTGAAAGTGTCTTTATGATGAGGGGGATGATACTGTGAGGCAGATGGCCCCGCTCGAGGCTCATCTTGCCGTGCCGGACTATTGTCTCAGCCGTGCATCTCATTAGGCACGTCTCTTTGATGCCTGTAGCTCGTGTTTCCCGATACCACCCTTTTACACCCTTTCCGATCTCCCCACTGTATCTGCCTTCCTCTACACCTGTTCTTGTTCCTTCTTCGATCTGTTTACTGCCGATTGGAATGTACTAATGGTGGGAAGATGGGTTTTTACAGTTGGGAACTGCCAAATGTTTTTGTACTTATGTTCCGGACATTGAATGCATCAAAGCAACCCCTCTCGGGGATAATTATGGGAACCAAGTTGTAAACCTTTGTGTACCATGTTAACCTATGAGAGAAACGTGTATAAAAAGGAGCGATCCACAGTAGAAAATTGAAGCAGTCTCTCAGAACCTACACCCGTTGTACTTCTCGTGACTTCTGTGTTCCCTGCAGTAAATAAACCTCGAATCTTTGACGCCGAAGGAAGTGTCCCGTGTCTCTGTCATTTGTACGCCGGAACAGGTAACCCATGAAGGTTTCAGGTGTTGTCCCCTGGCACCGCTGGGTCTTAATAACCCAGTCCTTCACCCCGGAGACGATTGCAGGAATAAAACCCGTGATCGACTCCATGATTCAGCAGGGAATACTGAAGGAAATCGTGGGTAGTCCATGCAACTCCCTGATTATGGGTTTGCAGAAACCTAGCGGGAAATTTAGAATAGTACAGGATCTCCGAAAGGTTAATAACATAGTTGTTTCATGTTGTCCAGTGGTACCGAATCCATCAGTGATATTGTTTCAGATACCATTCCAAGATGAGTGGTTCACAGTGATAGATCTTTGCCAGGCTTTCTTTTCAATTCCATTAGATGAGGAGAGACAGTTTCTTTTCGCATTTAAGCTGGAAAATCGCGTTTTAACATGGTGTCGTATCCCACAAGGGTATACAGAAAGCCCATCGATTTTCAACCAAATACTGAAGAAAAATCTTGAAAGTCTAGTACTACCACAGAACTCGGTTCTAGTTCAGTACATAGACGACCTACTTGTTGCGTCAGAAACAGAAGAAGCTTGTAAGATAGACACCATCGCCTTGCTGAACCATTTAGCTGAAAATGGGCATAAGGTGTCTCCGAATTGCAGTACTGTCTGACAGAAGTACAGTACTTGGGTCACCGAATTGAAAAGGGAAAGCGGAAGGTGTCACCAGACAGGTTAGAGGCGATCATGAAGATTAACTCGCCTACGACACAGAGAGAGGTCAGGATGTTCCTAGGAATGGTTGGTTATTGCCGACAGTGGATAGCTAACTTTTCCCTGAAAGCAAAACCCTTACAAAAACTGACGCACAAGGAGGTGAGTGATCCGGTACCATGGGACAAGGATTGTTTGATGTCGTTCCAACAGCTGAGAGAGGACTTGTGCCGTGCTCCAGCTTTGGGAAAGCCTGATTATGAAAAACCATTTTCACTTTACTGTTGCGAAAGAGAAGGATGTGCTTTGTCAGTCCTAGCACAAATTCATGGAAATGCCCGTAGACCAGTTGCATATTTTTTGGCTACTTTAGACCCAGTAGCCGCAGCGTTGCCCGGATGTCTCAAATCCGTTGCTGCAACGGGTGTCAGCATTGAGAGGTGTGAAAGCATAGTGATGGGACATCAATTAGTGGTGTATGTACCTCATTCTGTAGAACTGTTGATGACCAGGACCAAGACACAGCACTTAACCAATAATAGGCTCACGCGCTACGAGCAAGTTATTCTTGCTGCGGAGAACGTGACCCTTAAAAGGTGCTCTGTTTTGAATCCTGCCACTTTGATGCCACTTCCTAATGATATAGAAGACGAAGAATGTGAAGATCACGATTGCCTTGATGTGACTGAACTATGCACCAAGCCAAGACCAGATATTGTGGATGAGCCGTTGACTGATCCTGATGAAATTTTCTTTGTTGATGGCTCATGTGTAAGAGACGATACTGGTCAGTTGAGAGCAGCTTATGCTGTTTGCACCATTACTGGAGTTGTGGAAGCCGCTTGCCTGGAAGGAGTACACTCCGCTCAGGTAGCCGAAATCATTGCATTGACACGTGCCTGTTTAGCAGGTAGCAAAATTTGAGTCACCATTTACACAGATAGCCAATATGGTTTCGGTGTAGTTCATGACTTTGGGCAATTGTGGTCTCAGAGAGGTTACATGACTTCTTCAGGCTCGCCTATTCGAAATGGGGAGTTTGTGCGACTATTGTTAGAAGCGTTACAAGGTCCGGCAGCAATTGCCATTGTTAAATGTGTAGCACACACCAAAGGTACCGATTTTGTGTCACAGGGAAATCGCTATGCCGATGAGGTTGCTCGCTATTGTGCGGAGCAAGGATACTCTTTCACGGAACTGGAAGTGGGAGGGACTCAGGCAAAGACAGAGTTAAACATGATGCTAGAAACAGTTGATACTTGGGATGATTTAAAGGACATGCAAGAGAACGCATCAGATTCTGAGAAAAAGACATGGGAAACTGCAGGTTGTGTAAAAAGTGAAATGGATTTGTGGATTTCAGCAGATGGAAGGGCAGTATTACCAAATGAATTAGTGAGTCCAATGGCACGACAGATACATGGTCCAGTACATTTAGGATGAGATGCCATGCTGCGGGTATTTAGGCAGAGTTGGTATAACCCAAAGTTCAGAGTGGCCGATTACGGGCTGACGACGCGGGATAAAGGCGCCATCTTGGAGGGAGAAAGGGTTGGCGGTCCAGTGGCAGGACGCCTCCCGCCCTCCCGGATATTTAAAGAGTAGTGCCCTTCGTTCTGTGTACTTGTTTACTCTCCCCTGAGGCGGAACCCGGGGGTTCTACTCTCTGTCCCTTTGACTGAATTGCGGTGTAATTGTGGTAATTTTTAAAACGTTGTAAATTTTTTAATTGTTGCGCTTTTAAATACCACTGCATAATCACGCTTCTCGAGTGCAAGATTTGCTTTGCACCGAGGCGCGCTTCTCTCACCCTTTCATCCCAGCGTGGCCGATTACGGGCTGACGACGCGGGATAAAGGCGACATCTTGGAGGGAGAAAGGGTTGGTGGTCCAGTGGCAGGACGCCTCCCGCCCTCCCGGATATTTAAAGAGTAGTGCCCTTCGTTCTGTGTACTTGTTTACTCTCCCCTGAGGCGGAAGCCGGGGGTTCTACTCTCTGTCCCTTTGACTGAATTGCGGTGTAATTGTGGTAACTTTTAAAACATTGTAAATATTTTAATTGTTGCGCTTTTAAATACCACTGCATAATCACGCTTCACGAGTGCAAGATTTGCTTTGCACCGAGGCGCGCTTCTCTCACCCTTTCATCCCGGCGTGGCCGATTACGGGCTGACGACGCGGGATAAAGGCGCCATCTTGGAGGGAGAAAGGGTTGGCGGTCCAGTGGCAGGACGCCTCCCACCCTCCTCGGCAGGGTATAAAATAATGGGTCATTCCATCCGCGCAGCGGGCGGGCGCAGCGGGCGCACCGGCGGCACGCCGAAGGCAAGCCCATCTGCGCCCGTCCGCTCCAGACACGGGCCTAGGGCCAACACCCCTGGCTCTGCCAAACTCACCCGCCTCCCACCCTATACTCACTCTTTGCTAACCGATCTACGTCCACAACCAAAGGAAGGATGTACCAGATACAGCCTGGACTCCATATCTTCCACCACTATTTTAAAATGCAAGCACTGTCAGGCTGCCATCCCCCTCCTAAACAAACCGGCGGGAAGCGACAATCAAAATCAGACAACACAAAAACCTATAATTGCTCTTATAAATGTTCGCTCTTTGGCTAAACATAGGCAAGAAATTGCTGATCTACTTCTAGACAGGAACATTGATATAATGTTCCTGACAGAGACCTGGATGGATAAAACATCGGATCCAGATCTTGTGATAGCCGTTCCAAATGGATTTAAAGCCTATAGACAGGACAGAACAGGCAAAAGAGGAGGTGGGATAGCTATAATAGCCTGGGATACCTTTAAAATTCGTATCACGACAGTACCTACCACGACATGTGAGGCGTTCCAGTTTGATATTTACCTGTCTCCTTCTTATAATTTTAGAGGCATTTTATTATACAGACGACCTGAGATTTGGTTGGGATTTCTTACAGAAATTGCCACCATTTTAGAATCCCTTGCAACCGAGAAGTCGATAACACTGTTAGGAGACTTTAATTTCCATCTAGACTGTAATGGAGATAAAGACACCATGACCCTACAGTCAGAAATGGAGGTCTGCGGCCTATCACAGTTGGTGATGGGACCTACCCATAATGCAGGGCATACTTTAGATGGTATATTTACCAATCTAGAAAATCTGCTAATCACTGACGTCCTCCCAATGACTTGGACTGACCATTACTTGATACTAGGTACTATAAAAATTAGCGAAGCACCCATTCTTAAAACACCCCCTCCCAGACAGGAACCTTTTAAGGTATGGAAAGATACCAACATTCCTAACCTCAAGGTATCACTAGACAACTCTAAGCCTACCTTGTCTACTGATCCAGAAATAGCTACAAAGCAATACCAAGCTTGGCTGGACCAGGCTACTAATAAATTAGTTCCAGTTAAACGAATGTCCAGGAATAGAAGTTCTCCTTCAGCACCCTGGTATACAGAGAACCAAACAACTTGCAGGAGGTGCTCCTGACTTGAATCCCCCATTTTCACAAAGTTTCTGTGACTCATTAGCATCCTTCTTTTTCACTAAAGTGAATGATATCTTCACAGCATTTACCTCCTCTGATAATCAAAGCACCAATGATATAATATTGCCACATACTGACAATATCTTTTCGCAGTTTGTGGAAATTTCAGAAAATCAAACCCAGGATATCATCAAATCCATTAAGTCCGGCTCAGCATTGGATCCTTGCCCCTTGAAAACTCTCCGCCCATTAATGGACACCTTGGTCCCAGTTATAACTCAAATTTGCAACTCAATGTTCCGCACAGGAATCTTCCCCACCCCATTAAAAAAAACCTTACTGAAGCCACTCTTGAAAAAATCCGGCCTAGATAAAACGGAGTTAAAAAACTACAGGCCTATAGCCAACCTCCCGTTTCTAGCCAAAGTAGCAGAAAAAGCCATGAATATTCAACTTGCGGAATTTATCGAGCAACACCATCTGCTCAATGAAACCCAATTTGGATTCCGCAAGTTTCATGGAACAGAAACGGCGCTTATCAAAGCGGCGGATGATATCCGATTAATCCGAGATCAAGGAGGCTCAGCACTGCTGGTGCTTCTAGACCTATCGGCCGCCTTCGACACGGTCGACCACAAGATCTTGGTCGACCGTGTTGAAAGGATGGGCGTGCTAGGCCTAGCTAAGAATCTACTGGCATCTTTTCTGGCGGATAGATCCCATGCAGTCGCCCTAGGACAATTCGAGTCAGCAGAGTTGTCCTTGCCATGAGGGGTACCTCAAGGTTCATCCCTTAGTCCGACACTATTTAACATCTATGTGTCGGACCTCGCTAAAACCATCAAAGCGCATGGGATGAACCTTACCTCATATGCGGATGACACCCAGTTGATTCTGACCATCAGAAATGATGGGGAAACAGAAGCGGAGAGTTTTAAAGCAGGTATGCTGGCCATCTGACGGTGGATGTCAGCAAACTGCTTAAAACTGAACTCCGAAAAAACCGAGGTGGTAACTTTTGGTCACCTTAGCCCTAGTTGGTCCTCTGTATGGTGGCCTTCATCCTTTGGAGCCTTGCCTAAACCAACTCCGAAGGTGAGAAATCTAGGCGTCATCTTCGACGACAACTTGAACTTTATGGCTCATGCCAACCAGACGGCCTCTACGGCGTTTTACAAACTACGCCTGGTAAAAAAGATCCTTCCATTTCTCCCCAAAACCGTAGGCAAGACATTAGTTAGCGCCCTTGTCCTGTCTGCATTAGACTATTGCAATGGCTTGTTTGCCAATGCCCAAATCAGGTCATGCAGACAGTACAGAACGCAGTGGCCAGACTTCTCTCGGGTATCCCTAAATTTAAACCTATAACTGATACCTTGAGAAACTTTCACTGGCTCCCTATCAGGAATAGAATTAAATTCAAGACCTTGTGTATCGTTTATAAATCATTGCACCAACAAGCCCCTCAATTCCTGAGAGATCACCTGACACCATATAATCCTCCTCGGCCACTCCGTTCAGCCAAGCTGAACGATCTGGTAGTACCACGGACTAAATTAGTCAACTGGGGAGACAGACGTTTCCTGGTTGCTGCCCCGAAATTATGGAACACGCTTCCTCAATCCATTAGATCCAGCCCAAATCTCCTGTCATTCAGAAAGCAGCTGAAAACATGGTTGTTTAACCTCTAAGAGCCAGAAGCCAAGCATAGGAGAGTTCACAATAGTACAGCGCCGAGACGCCTGCGGGCATTTGTTCGCGCTCTATTAAATGTTAAAAAATAAATAAATAAATAAATAAGTAAATAAATAAATAAAAGAGTTGCCGCAGAAGCAGTGTATCAAAGGTGTGTAACATGTCAGCAATTGAACGTAGGGAAAAGGACACCAGTTACATTGAGTCACATTGGGAGGTCTGGTGGGCCTTTCAACAGAATGCAATTAGACTTTATTGAGATGCCAAAAAGCAACCGCCTCAGGTATGTTCTGGTGGTTGTATGCATATTTTCCAGATGGGTCGAGGCATATCCTACACGCAGGTGCGATACACTCACAGTAGCGAAGTTGTTGCTTAGAGAGTTAATCCCGCGTTTCGGGGTGCCGACCTCTTTGGAATCAGATAGAGGGACAAATTTCAACAGTGACGTTGTGAAGATGCTTTGTTCTGCATTAAATATTGATCAGAAGTTGCACTGTAGCTATCGACCAGAGGCTTCAGGGATTGTGGAGCAGATAAATGGAACTATAAAATCCCGAATGGCCAAAGTGTGTTCATCAACGTCCTTAAGCTGGCCTGATGCCCTGCCCTTGGTACTCATGAGTATGCGTAGCACAACAGACAGGAGAACAGGCCTCTCCCCACACGAGGTTCTAATGGGGAGGGCAATGAGACTTCCATCTGTTCCAACTACAGCTTTGTTGAATATCACAGATGACTTGATCCTGGATTATTGCAAGGGACTTTCTGATGTCATTCATTCTGTGTCTCTTCAGGTGCAGGCTGCTGAAATTCCATCTTCCAGAGACCTATGTCACGACCTGTGCCCTGGTGACTGGGTGTTGGTGAAGAAGCACGTCCGGAAGAACTGCCTAGACGTGCGCTGGAAAGGGCCCTACCAGATAATTCTGACAACGAATACTGCTGTGAAGTGTGGAGGGCTGCCAAATTGGATTCACGCCTCCCATACTCGAAGAGTTCCAGCACCCCTGGAAGAAACAGCTCCTCTCACAGATGAAAATCCAGCTGGGGACGGCGAACCACTAGAGGGGATCAGTCAAGCTGTGGGGGTGTCGGAGGAAGCTGAGAGTGCTTCAGATCAAGCGGAAGAAAGACAGGACGACAGTGAAACTGAAGTTGCCACAGAAGGAGAAAGTTGCTGTGAATACGGCTCAGACACTGACCAAGTAAAAAGTGATCCAGAACCGAGTGTGAGGACAAGAAATAGGAGAACAAGGCGTGGAGAAGCTAGTTGGCCTGAAAGGTAGAAGAGGCTGAGCTTGAAGCCAACTCCAGAGAGAACTCTTGCTCCTATATCTGAAGACTCAGATCTGGACGAAGGTGCACAGAATCAAGAACAGAAGGGTCCAAGAAGGTCAAGGAGGGTGCGAGTGCCCAGCAAAAGATACGCCACTCCTGAGTGGACCTACCTAGCCGCAGATGTCCAGTGCACGGAGATCCGGGAGAGTGAGGGAAGTGACAGTGACCAGTACTGACCCAATCATAACATTGGAAGTGGTGTTGTTGGTACCTGGAATTGAGATCGAAGGGTTGCTGACACTCACTGTCCCCAATCCTCCTTATCTGAGCAGAATAAGAGAAATGATTTTAAACAGAGTAGAATTTCTGACTTTTGGTCCAACGATACCAGCACTCGAGGAGATCATTCTTCGCTTAGAAATTTTAGAATACGTGATTAGAGCCGCTGGAGCACGCCTGATTACAGACTGCTAAAGACTTTGTAAATAAACAGATTGAGAGATAACCTAGCGCCAAGTGGAAGAAGAAGAAATTTAGGGACTTTTCCATTTAGTGGACGGAGAAGGGCTAGGGTTGTCTGTTGCTACAATTCAAAAGACTGATCTTGCAAAAGGGATTATCAGCTTCCAGGTGTGGTTCGAAAAGACCGAATAAGCAAAGAAAACACCGTTGAAGGAGCAAAGAAAAGAGACTTTGTGGTGTGGCAGAAGAAAAATAGAACTACACTGTCTTGAGATCATGGAGGCCGGCAACCCGAACCGCAAGGCAAAATGCATAGTAGGCACACTTTTAGTGGGAGTAATTTTTCTTATAGTTTTAGTAGTTACTGTATCATATATAGTGGGACATGAAAGTGAAGAGAAGGCAACAAAAGAAGCAAAGGTTGCAGTGATACCGAAACCTACTACTGCTGGTCAAAGGGGGGACAATACAGAGAAAGATAAAGCTTTGCTAGCAGCAGAAACTCGTAGGTTGCACGTAGATGAATCACAAGGAAATTTCAAATCAAATGCATATGCTAAATTACTTTATGAATACATTGATGCTATGGATGCAAAGGACTGTTATGTCTGCATGCAATTGCCAGCCTCTGTAGACGCAGGTATTAGGTACCATCATCTTCCATTGACTTATGGAATCACATGTAGTTTGTTGCTTAGTATATTTTATGTACGCGATAGCTTTGAGTATTATTTTTCAAACTTTGATGCTGTTTTACCAGAGGTCCCGGCCTGCAAGCACATGAACAAGTGGGATTATTATAAGAGTGAGGATCGATTAAGGAAATTTTTCATTCCTTGGAAAACGCTGGATACTTCATATGCCCGAAGAAATAATTTGACTTGTAAAGTGTCAGAAATTGAGAAAAAGTTTATAGGGCAGGTGGATGATCGATATAGGAGGCAGAAGATCCTAAAGGCTTCTGGCCAATGGAAAACAGATTGGACCGAGGAGGAAAAGTCACACAAAAGGAAGGGTAGTAATGGTCCAAAAGCTTTAGATCGAGTGCAAAGAGGGAAACTATGTATATACAGGGGTAAAACCTACTATGAGAATGTGTTTGTGGGAGAAGTAAGTTGTGAACATGCTTTCCAAATAGAATACTATACAAAGGATTTCTTGAAGGGAACGCAGGTGATCCCGAATGTATATTTTGTCTGTGGAAGAAATGCATACGTGAAACTACCGGATAATTGGTACGGATCATGTTATTTAGCAATTGTCTTCCCCAAAATATACCATAATAAGGATCTAGAAATCATAGAGGGAGGAACTCAAGCCAGAGGGAGAAGGGATGTAAGCACTGATGAGGTAATTGGAGACGTATTTGGTGCTATGTTCCCTCTTTTAGGGATAATACTGAATGATGTCAAGATTAGGAGATTGGCAACAGTTGTAGATAGGTTGTCCGCCAGTACTGCTAGATCACTAATGCTGGTGGAGGGAGAGATGCAATCGATAAGGGCAATGGTTCTTCAGAACCGACTTGCTCTAGACGTTCTGTTAGCCAAAGAGGGCGGAGTCTGTAAGGCTTTGAAGGTCCAGGAATGTTGCACTTACATTCCAGACAAATCAAAACCTCTTGAAAAATATATACGGAACATCACTGAAATTCATCATGAGATTGAGGATCTGACACAGGTGAATGTGTGGGAAAAAGTGGGTTATGGAATGGGTGAAGTTAGAGGTTGGTTTGCCAACCTAGGGAAGAGTTTCATTTGGTACATACTGAAACCTATCATCATAATAGTGATTTGTATAATCACATTGTGATGGTTGGTGCGGCTGTATCAATGGTATAGATCAAATAGGTTGCAAAGATCCATGAGAGAGCAGGAGTAGAGGTTAGCTGCGATGCAGGATAACCAGTACAGGAGTCTGAGGGCTCTAGAGATGATGAAGCGAGGGAGCATTGCAACGAGTTCTGTTTGATTCAATTCATACCCTCAGGGATGGTGTTGTGATGGTGATTACCTCTAAAGGTCATCAAAGGGGGGAAACTGAGAGAGCGCAAATCAAGTAAAATGTACAGGTGCACCATATTTACAAGCACGTTGCACCAGCCTAGTTAAAAGAACATATAAGAGTGTCAAATTTATAGAGTGCATACACATAAGAGTGTCAAATTTATAGAGTGCATACATATAAGAGTGTTTAATTAATACAGAGTGCATATATCAGTGTGAAAAACTAATGTAGGAGTGTTTAGAGATGTTAAAATGATATTAAATTCCATGTTATGTGACTGTTGCAGAGGAGAATGTAATGCTGCTAAACGTAGAAATGTGTAGGCCTCATGGCAGTTCACTGAGAAAGAATACGTGCCTTTACAATTTCACATGATATGGATTACTGTTGTTATAATTCAAAGTATTATTGATCATAGAACTGGAAATATACGTTTTATAGAAGTGTTCCATATAACCATTTGTGTGTAATAAGTTAGAATACTGTTTAGGCTGAGAAATAAAAGTGTCATAGTGTGCACAGGCCCGTTTCATGTAATTCTAGTAGGCCTGAAGAGATAAAGTCGTTTCTTTTGATCTGCATGTGCTAGTTAGAATTAGGTCGTGTTAAGCATAAATCGTGGACCATGCTCGAAGGTTTACGACTTAAGAGATAAGCTGGAGGCCGGAATTTGGGGCCCACTTCATGAGTATCTGTTTGCAGGTGCGAGGGGGTTCCAATCAAGTGAGAGATGAATAAGGGCTCTGTTCTGGAGACAGGCACAGGCCTGGAGGAGGGTTCAGGAATTTCCTGGGGGGTACCGTCTTGCCGGAGAAGAGCCTGAGAAGCAAGGTCAAAGCTAACAATGAGCCCAGAGGAGTATCAGCATGGAAAAAGCCAGAACCGACACCACGTGAGGGGTGTACGTGAGGGGCGTCTCTGAGAGGCGTTTTCTACTGTAATTGTGATTTTGTATTAGGGACAGCACCCCTGGGGGGAGTTAGAGCAGACGGCCTGAGGAACCTAAGAGAGCGGATGGGTAGGCAGATAGGGCATAACTGCGATGCACAGATTCACAACAAAGACTAAGGGAAAGTGAGTGATCTTCTTTGGAAGTCACCACGGCTAACACCTTTTTTTAGGTTAAGATCTTGCTAAGTAGGGATGTCACTTAGTCTAGTGTAAGGACAGTGTAATTTGGATTGTCCTTCCCTTTTGTAAATGTCGCACAAGTTACAGCTTGTGTCCATTCTTGCAACTTTGATGATTTTTGAATTAGTTTTGGTGATATTCTTCTGTCGCCTAAGAGCATTTAGAAAATTCTTGTTTGTACTAATGCCAGTGTATCTTTTGAACCTTATTTTGAGATGTTTGTATCTCCAGTCATCTTTGGCTTTATAATAAACTTTTAAAACTTATTCGTAGTAAGTGGTTCTTCAGAGTTGTGCAAGCCTTAAAACTGATTAACCTAGTAGTGGATTGCTTTTTACTCTATGACAGGTAACAAAGGTTCAGTCGACCTGAGTTGGGATCTAGATCTATAGTGATCTGATAAGAGATCAAAAATCCCACTGTGACAGGCACTAACAGCATGTTGTCGTGATACAATAAATCTCGTTGTATTGAGTTATGTGAATCCTTTAACCAATCTTGAGGTGCTATTTGCATGTATGCATTATATAGATCTGTGATGAAATCCTTCTGTTGTACTGGTGCCAAAAGTTTTTGGGGAGGAATAATGGGTTCTCCTATTTTGTCTTGTTTCATGTCTGAGGTATGTCCGTATCTAGATAACACATCAGATCGAATTGTTGTGCACCTGGTCTATAGGTTATAACGAAGCCAAATGTACAGAAAAAATTTAACCAGCGCATCTGACGTGGAGTTAATGCTTTTAGTGATCCAAAGAACTGTAGGTTCTTATGGTCAGAAAAGATGGTAACAGGGTACTTGGCTCCCATTAAATGGTGTCTCCATTCAGAAAAGGCTACTTTGATAGCTAATAGTTCTCTTTCAGCCACAGTGTAATTTTATTCATCTGGTAATAACTTTTTGGAATAGAAGGCTTTAGGATTTAATTGGCCATGCACTGTATCTCGTTGAGAGAGAACTCCTCATAAAGCTACTTGTGAAGCATCCGCTTCAACAAAAAATGGCAAGTCAGGATAAAGATGTTTCAGAATTGGGGCTGAAGTGAATTTTTGTTTCAGAAGTTGAAAGGTGTGAGCCGCTTAATCAGACCAAAGAAATCGTTCCCCTTTCCACAACAAGGTGGTTATTGGGGCCGCAATGTCTGCAAAATGAGAAATAAACCTCCTATAAAAATTAGCGAAACCCAGAAATTTCTGAACATCCTTCACAGATGATGGTTCTGGCCAATCAGTAATAGCACTAATTTTCTTTTCATCCATAATTATTCCTTGTGGTGACAGGCAGTATCCTAAAAAGTCCACTTTGCTGACATTAAAAGTAAATTTTTCTAAATTAGCAAAGAGATGATTTTCTTTTAACTTTGATAATACTGCACGAACATGTTGGGTATGTTCTTCCGGGTTCTTAGAGTAAATGAGGATGTCGTATATGTATACTATGACACAAACGTCCAGGAATTTGTGTAGGACCTCATTTATAAAGAATTGAAAGGCCGCAGGGGCATTAGACAACCCAAAGGGCATTACTGTGTACTCAAATAGACCAAACTTTGTCTTGAAAGCTGTCTTCCACTCATCCCCCTCTTTTATTCGGACCAGGTGGTAAGCTCCCCGCAGATCTAGTTTTGTGTATACAGTAGAATGTCTTAATTGATCCAACAACACAGGTATTAGAGGAAGAGGATATTTATTTTTTATTGTAGCCTTATTTAGTCCTCTATAGTCGATACACGCGCGCAGAGATTTATCAGGCTTCAGGATAAAAAAAAGTGGGGATGACACCGGAGATGTGGAATGTCGGATGAACCCAGACTGCAGTAGGTCGTCTAGGTAGGTTCTTAAATATTTGGTCTCTTCGTCAGTCAAAGCATATACTCTGTTATTAGGTAAAGGGACCCCTGGGATAAGATCTATACGGCAGTCATATGACCGATGTGGGGGCAACACACTAGCCTTCACTGGATCAGAACGTCTTTAAAGTCAAAATATTCAGGAGGGAGACTTGGTTCGTCTTGTGTAACACTAGCACAGTGTATTACTGTGCTCTGTTCTGTTCCTGCATCTTGATAGCAATTGGTTCTACAGAATTAGGAATCCAAAGTAACTGTTCTGTTCACCCAATCAATTTTTGGGTTATGAGTTGTTAACCAGGGTACCCCGAGAATCAAGCCAAAATTAGGGGTATCTATCAGAACAAAGCTAATCATCTCTGTTCTGCCTGTTTTGACAGACCATGACAAGGGGACTTGTTTGTTTTGTGATTAATCCAGAGGTCAATTCTGACCCATCCACTGCACATACTGCTTCTGGACAAGGCTTTAGGCAAATAGGAAGACCTAATGCGTTAGCTAACTTATTATCCACAAAATGTCCTGTTGCTCCTGAGTCCAGTAGGACAGGGAGAGAATGTCTAACTTGGGTAGTAACAATTAAAAAGATCTGAATTATGAAATGTCTAGGTATATGCGGTACCATGAAGGCTGCAGAATTAGAGGTTTGATTAAGAGGTTTTCTCGAACAAGTAACCTCTCCCCTTGTCGAGCTTAATCGTTTCCTGACTCAGTTGAGGAGATAGAGGAAACAGTATCCTTTCGTGAAGTTTTAGGTTTTACTGGACATTCTCTGACAAAATGTCCTGCCTTGCCACAATATAAACATAATTGAAGTTTTCTCCTTCTTTCTTTTTCCTCTGACGTGAGTAGACCTCTGAGGATCCCTATTTGCAAAGGCTCAGGTTCAGGGAGTTTATTATCTGTGTCTTTCTTCTCATGTCTAATAAAATTTAACGGCAATTCCAGTTTGGATTTATCTCCCTTTCTTTCTCCTAGTCTCTGTTCTAATTTCACGACTAAATCTACAAAGTCAGAATGGTCTTCTGGCAAATCAACGATATGAGCCAGCGCGTCTTTTAACTCGTCTCTAAAACCTTTATAAAAAAGGGAGACACGCTTTTCTTCTGGCCAACGTGTCTCAGTGAGTAAACGATTAAAACTAGTGAGATAGGTCAATAAATCCTTGTTACCTTGTTTAAGATTTAAAAGCTCATTATCACTTTACTGCATAAAAGTGTGTTTTGCAAAAAGGCTGGTCATAGTACGTTTAAATTGATTCCAATTATGGAGGATGGGATCATCTCTATCCACGAAAGAAATTGACCAATTGGCTGCTGTACCGCCCAAATAAGACAAGACGAATGCCACTTTCGTAGCATCAGTAGGGAACTGTTGTGGTTTACAAATGAAGTGTAATTGACATTGATTGATAAAAACATGGAATTTGTTACTATCTCCGTGAAAACGTTCAGGTGCTGCTAAAGGCACAGCATTAGGAACATTAACAGTAACCTCAACTGAGGGAGGGAAAGTTGCATGTTTTGCTCGCGCCCCTGTCTCTGAGGAGGTTTTAAACAAAGGCGTAAATGCTGTGTTCCACTGAGATTCACTAGGTTTATACCTGCTTAAATCCTGTTTTAAAAAGGTGTTTTCCAACTTTAATTTCTCTATTTTCTCTTGCATATGTTGCAAGATGCCAGACACTGATTCATTATGGGCCAAGTCCTCCTTTAGGGCCTGCGCCATATCCGTGGCGTCAATGCCCTCTGTTTCTTCTCCGGCATTCATCGTCCAACAGAACTGAATATTTTAAAGGCTTCTGCTTCTGTCAAAACCCAGCTCACCTGAGTTTCTGTTCAGTTCTGATGGAGGTTCAAGACAGTCCGACCCCACCCTGAAACTGCTTGTTCCAGCACACGAGTTTTAAACAGTGCACTAAGAACCAGAAGCTCAAGGGAAGGGGGGAAGTGGATAAAATAAAAAAAGAGAGACAACACCGTTCTTGCGTTTCCACTGTAGAAGAGCTGCTAAAATCTGCGGCCCTCTCTGACTTCTGTAGAAACTGGTGCCTAATGAAACATAAACAAAGAACAGATAAGTGCAACCTATCCCTAAATGTGTTCCTGACTAAACCTTAATCTATTAGAAATTCTCTTCTAAAAGTACCACTTGGATCCTGGCCTCAAGCTTCCAGGTTTGGAATGTGTTCCTGTTCTGGGATGTGCTTTCTATTACTGTAAAACTTCTGTAAAATCAAACGAATATCATTATCAGAATTACCAACGTCTAACATTCACCTTAATATAACTAAAGCCTAAATTCTTAATAGCAAACTCACTTCTCACACATTTCCAGACTTTTTATAAAACAAATACTGTACTTTTACATCAAAATACAGCAGGTAATTTGTGCAAGTCCTTGATTTACTGTTTGCCTTGCTGTCAATGGTTTCATCTGTTCGATTCTTAAAAAGTTCCATGTAAAACAATGTTTATTTCACAAAGTTCCACAAAGTATTCTTGTAACAAAGGGTTTGAACCACAAAGTTCGTGGGAGATATCTTGTTCCAAATTGTCTTTACATGAATCCAGAAAGCGCTGACAAAGTTCTTTCAGGTAATAAAAGATTTTGCACTTACTTGTTGCTGAAAGGGGATACTGATCGGTCTAACCTTGACCTTTTTCTCTTTTGCAGGTTTATTGCAGTGGACAGAAGAGGGGCTGAGGCAAGAAGAAGCAGGAAACCGGAAGAAGGAAGATCCAGCAGCCGTGCCCGTTGAAGCCAATGAAGGTCTGCAGAGAGCAGGAGTGCCAGCGCTGAAGGATCTGTTCTCAGGTAAGTGGGAGGTAGACAAGCACAAGCACTGGGTGAGGCTCAGAGGCTGCCTTTTATAGACAGGGCTGGGTGTGGTTCGAAGAGCTGGGTGTGGTTCGAAGAACTGGGTGTGGTTCTCACAAGCAGGTGTGTAGAGCTTCAGTTATTATGCTAATGAGTTGAAGTAACACATGGCCTAGGGATGAATGCTCTAAATAAGCCTAGGTAAAAGCAAGGTCCAATGTGCAAACAAGACAGCAATGTCCAAACTTGTGAATACATTGAGCAACATACACAGAAGTCTTAGGGAGGGGCTGAGATAACAAGAAAGGCTTTCAGTAGTATGTTTAAGGAGAGCTATTACAGAGACCACTAGTGCAATGAGAGGGGACATGCTCTTTGCTGTGCACAAACCCCAACAGTCACACCTCCCTGGACTCCCCTGAGTGTCTAGTTTTCAGAAATGTCTGGGTTTGGTAGGTTTCCCAAGATGGCCGCTGAGCCCAGGACCAAAAACACAGGTGACTCCCTCACAAATCCAGGTAGTTTTGCGATCGATAATTTTGAAGTCTCCATAGTAGGTTTTGGGTCATTACCTGTCACGGGTACTAGGCCTACCCACACAAGTGAGGTATCATTTTCATTGGGAGGCCTGGGGGATTCTGGGTGGTAGGAAATTTGTAGTGGGCCAATGATCGGACAACGTTTCCACATAGAAAAGTGAGGAAAAAGTGATATTTTTAGCTACATTTTACGTCTGCAGATGATGTGGGTAGGAAAATGTTAGGAGATCCACACAAGCCACACCTCCCTGGACCTACCTGGGTGTCTAGTATCCAGAACTGTTGGGTTTGGTATTTCCCTAGATGGGCTATTGCCTCATCTGCCTCCCGGCGGGGGGTGGGGGTCAGAAAGACTTTGGCAAATGTTTTAGAGGGTGGGAGCATTGGCAGCCCTCACCCTTCAACTTCAAAACATCAGTCCATGACTGCCTATTGGGCTTTCTGCCCCATCAGGGGTAATAACCCCCATTTTCCCCTTGAGGGGGCAGAAAGACTGAGTAGGATGTTTGGGGTGTGGGGTATTGGCATGCCCCTTTTAGGCAGCCCCCACTCCTATATACACAAATAAAATAAATCCCTGGTGCCAAGTGTACTTTCTGCCCCCACTTCAGGAGCAGATTCGGGGCTATTGCTCCATCTGCCCCCCACGGGCAGAAAGACGGACTGTATGCAAAAACGTTGGGGAAAGCAAAAGTTCTTGCCCAAGGGGACACTTTCTCCTCCCTAGTGCCGAGTGGGTAGATCCCTGCTTGGAGATCAAGCTCATGCAGCAATCCAAGCAGGGATCAACTGGGGAGGGGTACCATTGGAAAAGGGAGATTCTCCCCCATCTACAGAGTAAAAAAATGTGAAATCCCCCAACTGAAAACAGCAGAGGAATTTAGTACTCGTTTGCACATGGTGGAATGTTTCTGACATGCGCACACAAGCACTGTGACGCATGACGGCGGCCATTCTGTCATGCACACGAAAATGGTTAACCCAGAACTCTGACCATTCACTGCAACAGACACTTGCCTGTCACTTACTGACATTTGTTTTTCACTTTCATTTGTCACATTTTCCAATTCCAGCAGCTCTTGCCATATTCCACCATTGCCCATTTGAAACACGAACAGCTTTGCCTCTAACACTGATAACTCTAATGGGATCTCTATATTTCGAAGAGCCCTTTCTTAACAAACGGTGCTTTATTAGTGATCGAATGAGGCGCAGATGTATAAGCCAACACCTAATCTCGGATAGCTACTTCCCAATACTCTGTATTTCACAGCACTCTGAAAAAGATGAGAAAGATAGAGCAGAAAAGAAAACTAAAGAGTTGAAAACTAAGGTCCTGTTACAGCAAGCATATCCGCCACGTGGTGGTAGTGGCCAGAATAATGGTGGTCAGAATAACTATCAGAATGATTATCAGCAACCTCAACAGTTTCAAAAGCCAAGAGTAGAGTATACTCAGCCACGCGTTCCTGTAGGTCCCAATCAGTGTTCGTATTGCAAGGAAGAGGGTCATTTTAAGTATAGTTGCCCTATCCTGTTACAGCGCGCAAATGGTGTGTCAAACACAAGAGGTAGAGGTGTTCAGCAAACACCTAGAGGTAGAGGACGTGGAAACGTCCCTCAGAATGCACGCTCCCTTCCACCTCAAAATTCTATGAATAGGTTAGATCAACAGTATAACGCATCTGGTAGGACAGCTCAGTACTATGCTGATGACTACTATGCAGAAGATGAGTATATGGGAGGTGATAATTGCTAGGACAGCCATAGACAAAGAGAGGGAGTTGTTACAGTTCCAGTAGATCAGAGTGGACCATACGTTGAGGTGATTACATCAGGTGTGTCAGAACCTTTTCTGTTGGATACTGGTGCTACAAAGAGTTCTATGATGCACTCAAAACTCCCTGGCGCACCTTTGTCTGGCGAAATGAATGTTTCTGTAGGTTTTTCTGGCGCCCCGGTTAGGAACCCGATTTCATGTCCTATGTCCCTGTCTGTTGGTCCTTGTGAATTCGAAGCACCCCTTATTCTAACAACAGGTTGTGGTGAAAACTTGTTGGGATTGGATCTGTTAAAAAGATTGTATGCGACTTTGTACTGTTCTCCTTCGGGAGTACAACTTACACTAGGTAAGAAAGTGGTTTCTCCAATGTATTTGTCAAGGGATAAAATTCCGACAGAATTGTTGTCTCTACCTAATATTCTTTGGGCTACTGGTCCTAACGATGTGGGTCTCTTGGAAATACCACCGTATGTTGTGACATTGAAAGTCAATGTTAGGATGCCACGAATTCCCCAATACAAAATTTCTAGTGAAGGTGAAAAAGCGTTGTTAGCTATCATCTACGATTTGGTTGAAAAAGATGTGATTGAAGAGACAAGAGGCAACGTTTGCAATAGTCCTGTTCTGCCTGTTTTGAAATGAACTGACCCCTCTCAGCCACCTGTGTACAGATTTGTGATTGATCTTAGAGAGGTCAATAAAATAGTTGTGCCACAATTTCCAGTTGTTCCTGACATTACTGCCCTATTGACTATGATTCCAGCTTCTGCAACGTGGTTTTCGGTGATTGACTTGAAGAATGCTTTCTTCAGCATCCCGATTGCTAAGGAGAGTAGGGATATTTTTGGCTTCAGTTTAGGAGGACGAAGCTTCCGCTTTAAACGCGCTCCCCAGGGCTACTGTGAAAGTCCATCAATATATAGTCAAGCTCTAAAAACACAGCTTGATACAATTGTTTTACCTGAAGGCGCTACCCTCATTCAGTATGTTGATGACTTACTTATTGCTGCGGATTCTGAAGAAATCTGTAAAAAAGCTACGTTGTCTTTTTTGCGCCATTTGTGTGATCTGCATCACAAAGTCTCTCTCTCCAAACTGCAATATTGTCGACAAGAAGTGACCTACTTAGGTCATCTCTTATCGAAGGAGGGAAGGAAACTGACCCCAGAAAGAATTCAGGCAATAGCAAAATTAAGTGTGCCAAGAACACAGAGAGAAGTGCGTGCTTTCTTGGGTATTACATCGTACTGTAGACAGTGGATTCCAAATTTTTCTTTACTGGCCAAACCATTGGTGGCATTAACGTGTAAAGATACACCCAATCCAGTGCCTTGGTCTGAAGAGTGTCAGAAAAGTTTTTCTGAATTGCGCACAGCATTTTGTTCGGCTCCTGTGTTGGGTACCCCCAACTACAGTAAGCCCTTTACATTGTATGTCCATGAGCAAGAAGGTTGTGCATTATCAGTGTTGACACAGTTGTTTGGAGACAAACAGCGTCCATGTGCATATTTTTCGTCGACTTTGGACCCAGTAGCTAAAGCATTGCCAAGTTGTTTAAGAGCAACAGTGGCAGCAGCTGTTTCTATTCGACAGTCTGCTGGTTTAGTAATGAATAACACATTAATAGTAATGGTTCCACATGCAGTGGACACGTTACTGAATAGAACCAAGAGACAGCACTTAACTAGTGCTCGATTGTCTGGTTATGAACTAACTTTATTAGCGAGCCATGTGCACATCAAAAGATGCAGCACATTAAACCCAGCCACGTTATTGCCAATTCCAGTAGAGACAGAGAATGCTGAAGAGCAGCATGACTGTTTTCTTAGAACAGAAGAAGAAACGAAAGGGAGAGTAGATCTCCGAGATACTCCTCTTGCTGAATGTGATGGTACATTATGGGTGGATGGTTCATGCTTCAAACTTCCGAATGGTGACACGACTGCAGCATATGCTGTCACAACTTTGCATACAATCATTGAAGCTGCACGCATTCCACATAACTCAGCTCAAGCAGCAGAATTGATTGCCCTTACAAGAGCGTGTGTGTTGTCAAAAGGAATGAAAGCAAATGTGTATACTGATAGCCAATACGCATTTGGGCGTGGCCCATAGTTTTGGACAATTGTGGCGTGAACGTGGTTTTTTAACTTCGCATGGAGCAAAAATCCAACATGGTCAGTTGGTGAATGAGCTTCTTGAATCACTGACTTTGCCTCTACAAGTTGCAATTGTAAAATGTAGTGCTCACAAGAAGGTGACTGATGATGTTGGTCGTGGAAATGCATTTGCTGATGAAGTCGCAAAAGAAACAGCAAGGAATGTGATGAGCAGAATGTATGTTGCAGGCCCTGCAAGATGGGTTGGCAATGTTGGAATGTGCGAAGACACAATAGAGAGTGTGAAATCGATCCAATCTGAGGCCACAGAGGAAGAGTTGAACATGTGGAGAGAAAGCACGGGTAGAGTGGATGCAAATGGTTGTTGGGTTGAATTGTCAGAGCATCAGAGATGGTTGCTACCCGACGCGTATGTGCTTGCAGTGGTTACAATGGCCCATGGAATGGCTCACATTAGCGTGAAAGGGATTTGCAAGCTGTTGGCTCCGGTATGGCAAAATGCTGGAATTCCTAAGTGTGCAGAGAATGTGGTCAAGAATTGTATGGTGTGTCTGAAACACAATCCTGGTAGGGGAACCCCAACTCCAGCTGGTCATTTTGCACCTCCTACGTATCCGTTTGAGGTTTTGCAGCTAGATTTCATCCACATGGAGAGGTGCAACAATTTAAAATACGTACTCGTTGTTGTCTGTGCCTTCTCAAGATGGGTAGAAGCATATCCCCTAAAGGACAATACTGCCTTGTCCACAGCAAAAGCCCTTGTGAAAGAATTTTTCCCCAGGTTCGGAATGCCTAGAATTATCTGGAGTGACAATGGGAGTGAATTTGTGGGTCAAGTGATGAAGAAAGTATGTGAAGGGCTAGGCATTCAACAGAAGTTCCATGCTGCAAATCACCCCCAATCAGCTGGACTAGTAGAATGTTACAATGGCACACTCAAGTTAAAGCTAGCCAAGATCCAAGCGAGCACTGGTCTTAAATGGCCTGACGCTCTGCCCTTAGCACTCCTATCCACTAGAATGACCGTGCACTCACGGGTAAAACTCAGTCCCTATGAAATCGTCTTCAGCCGTCCGGCCAACATATGGGGGGTGCCAAGACCCACCAAGTTTAGTGAGATTGAGCACCCTGTTTTGCTTGACTATCTGTACGAATTGACGGCTAAATTGTGTGTTTTACACCAACAGGTCCATGACTCTCTGCCTCTGGTCTCTGAAGCTCCAGGCCATCAAATCGATCCTGGATCCTGGGTGCTGGTGAAAAACTTTCAGCGAACAAAGAACGACCAGCCCAGATGGACCGGCCCACACCTCGTCCTTCTTTCCACAAGATCAGCTGTTCGAGTGGAAGGAAAGAAGAACTGGATCCACGGGATCCACTGCAAACGGATCCCCCTGCCTCTGCCCTATGACCGGTGGGTCCAGGAGGGTGTCGCCGACTCAGAGACTGAATCTTTGCCACGGTTCATTCCTTTCAGTGATGCTTGTGTAAAAGGAATAATTAGTGAGCAAGAGAGCGACAGTATTTTGCAACCAGCTGTATCACCATCAGTCCAATTGGACACCACAGAACCTGAACTCTTGTTCCGAGACAACACAATACCGGGAAAACAACGGTATAATCTGAGGCCAAGAAATACGAACTAATAAAAGTGAACTAATAAAAGTTTTTTTCCCCCAAGTACTATTTTTGAAAGCGCAGCTCTCCCATCTGAGGAACTTGCTCATTTTTGTTTTTCGAACCGCCATCCGGGTTCCGCTGCTAGGGCCGCGATTGCCCAAAGTCTTTGGGGTGCAGCTGGCGACGTTAGGTCGACAGTTCTGGTTGGTCTAAGGGAGTTGCCCTGGATCAACAGAAGCATTCCTTAGCAGAATCAACCTCCCATCGCGGGCAGCATTGTAGAGAGGATGGATTTTTCAAGATGGAGAGTCCTGCCAAAACTGTGAACTTTAAGGCCAAAATATGTGGATTAATGACGAAAAAACGTTTTTTATTATTATGCATTTTCCTGTTATTCAGTGCAATAATGTTTTTAGTAGGATATGTATTATTTTCTTTACAAACAACATTGGCACCTACTACATCGCCCGTACCTCCTCCTACTGTTTCTTCACATTCTTTTCAACCCCTTCCTGAACATGAGTCAGCTAGGAGATTAGAGTTTATTAATAACTCCTTCATTCAGCTCTTGCACCAACACCAACTAGTAATGAACACGACTAACTGTTGGGTGTGTGGTCTTATGCCCCACACAACGGATAAAGGTATTCCTTACTTGGTCCTGCCATTCAGCCACAATGGCTCTGTGTGGGCATACAGAACAATGTTCATTTATGCATATGAAGTCTACCCCCTACGTTCTGTAACAGACAATCCTAAGAATAGTGCTCTAGTTAAGGGTATAGTAGATATGATTAAGGAAGATATTTCCTATGAAACTATTCCAAGAGATGAGACACTAGTATACATAGGATGGAACGTGACCGGATATGGAACTACTCTGAGTGAGAAACAGCAAGCTAAGAGATCTTCCCCGATTTGGATTGTACCCCATCGGGGTCATATGTGTCTGCAAGGTACTGGCAAGAATCCCAGAGCTCAGTTAGGGAAGAGTGTCTGTACTGAAACGTATGTTTTTGCATCTCAGACTTCCCCTTCGTTCTTAGCAGCTAAGGGTACCTATTTCATCTGCCATGATAGAGCCTATACATGGTTGCCCCCTGACTTTTCGGGCACATGTTTTGTTTCATTCCTGTTGCCTCCCACCTACACAGCAGCGGCAGATTACCACAAGACAAGGATAGTTAGAGGTATCGTGAGCAAAGACGACACCGCAGGACAAGAATTTGGGGATTTCGTAAAGGGTTTTCTGCCGTTCTGGGGACCGATGGTTAACGGCAGAAACATAAGGCAATTAACAAGGGTGGTTGAACCCACTGTAATTGAAACTGCTGGTGCCCTTAGTAACTTGACTGCTGAGCTCCAGTCGGACCGTCTTATGACCCTTCAGAACAGGGTCGCATTAGATGTCATACTTGCAGACCGAGGTGGGGTATGTAAATTGATCCAATCGAGTTGCTGTGTTTTCATCCCAGATAACGCTCCAACAGTGTACCAGGCCATCTCCAAACTGCATAAGATTTCCGAATCTATTCATGTGGATAAAGGAGATTGGTCTGTCATGGGATGGTTCTGGGACCTGATATCCGGCTGGGGATGGAAAATTCTGATGGTCATTGGGATGGTCTTAGCCATTCTTTTCCTGTTCTGTCTGTGCGTGCAGTGCGCTCCTGCAATATGTGGCCTCTGTGCTACATCATGTGTAAGGAAGCCTGTGTCAAAAGACGAACTAAGTACCAGAATGATGTTACAGCAACATCTCAATGACTTTAGGAATATAGACCTGGACTCAGATTAGCATGAGATTAGGTTAAATTGCCTATGTAAGGGCAAAAGGAGGGTTTGTGGTTCTGAAAATTCTGGACTCGTGGTTCTGAAGATTCTGGACTCGTGCAAATAAACTTTGCCGTAGCATGACGATTTTCATGTCAAAATACCGATAATGGTTAGTACACTAGACCTGAGACTTAAAGCGGACAGGAAAAACCCATGTGCCCTGGTGCTGCTAGACCTCTCCGCGGCATTCGATACGGTCAAGCATGACCTATTGTTGTCGCGGATGTGGGATCTCGGTATTCAGGGCACCGCCCATGCCTGGCTGACATCCTTCCTGGAGTCACGGGTACAGAAAGTGCAATTGGCTAACCTGGTATCGGAGGCAGTAGGTATCACATGCGGAGTCCCTCAGGGCTCGGCATTATCACCTTTATTGTTCAATGCCTACCTGCAACCTCTCATCTCAACATTAAATCAGATGGACTGCAGTATATACAACTATGCCGACGATACGCAGATTATTATTCAAATCGACAACTGTCCACTGGCATACCAGAGAATGCAGAACATTCTAAAATTCACCGTGAACTGGATGACGACCAACTCATTAAAAATAAATCCCGATAAGACCGAGGTGTTGGCGATCACAACGGCATCGAGCCCCTGGAACGACCTCCTCTGGCCTACCGAATTAGGGCCATCCCCAATACCAGCTGAAGCAGTAAAAAGCTTGGGACTGATTATCGATGCAAACCTCACCATGTCTGCCCAAGTCTCAGCCGTAGTGGGTACTTGTGTGGGGCTAATGAGGCAATTGCGCAAACTATCCCCTATCCTGATGGTAGACACGCTTAGAAGAGCAGTATCAGCACTGATCCTGGCACGTCTGGATTACGGCAACGTTCTGTATGACAATATCCCTCAAAAATTGTTGAGCAGACTGCAGATAGTCATGAACGACGCCGCCAGACTGATCTTCAACAAACCTAGAAGGACTCAGGCTACTCCCCTCCTCCATAAACTCCATTGGCTGCCGGTGAAACAACGGGCCAAATTCAAGGGCCTATGCATAACGCATAAAGCACTGTACGGACAAGCCCCAAAATATATCAAGAAACGTTTAGTTCCATACGCCCCAAGCAGGAATTTACGATCAGCAGACGCTGCTCTACTGATTTGTCCGCGTTTTAAGCTATCCTCCTTTGGAGGGCGCACGTTTTCCCATACAATTCCCAGTGCATGGAACAAACTGCCAGAGAGCCTGCGCAAAGAAACAAACCTTTTATCTTTCAGAAAAAAGCTAAAAACGGTGCTGTTTCAGGAGGCTTGGGGTAATGCCTAACTCTCTCCCCTCTAGTATGGTGCTCACTCTCTGCAAAGCGCTTAGAGACCCCTGGGTGATAAGGCGCTATAGAAATCTAACATACAATACAATACAATACAATACACTATGTACAAGCATTTGCGTCACATTCGAGTGGCGACTTCACCTCGAAATCGTCATTCTCGTCCTGAACCCTTGGCTTCCATTTTGTGTGCGGCAGCCATTTTGTGAGTTGCCCTTCACATAGGCTTATAACTACAGCTGAATTCGATATCAAAGGACACATACACCTTGATTGACTTTTCTGTGACCCAGGCAAGCTGGAACCATTGCCCCAGGCCAAACCTGTTCGGTCAGTTTCTCTCCCAGTGGCCGAGCGAGATAGCATCAACGCACAACAGGCCATAAACCCTTTTCATCGCACACACACCCTGCCAAATCTTGCTCACACCTGGCTCTGCTCCTTTCTCTCTTACTTGCTTTATGATGAGGAGGAGCCCGGTTATATTGGGGGTACACCGATATCTGATGAAAATGTTGGGCCTTGCCGGGTAATTGATCACGAACTGGACACACTGAAATGTGGAATTGTCATCATGACTCTGCCTTTTCTTTGTAGTGAAAATATGTGAATAGCCTACTGTGAATCTAAGAATGTTTGCACTGTAAATCTAAGAATGTTTGCCTGAAGCTTAATATTTTGTATAAAAAGAGAAGCCTGGCTCTGTAATGTGAGCAGTCTCCTGAGAATCTACACACTGTGTTGTTGTACTTCTAGGACGCTTGTTACTTGGTTGCAGCCAATAAATTCGATCTTTGACTTTACCTAGAAGACTCTGGTTTCTGTGTCTAAATCAGGAAAGTACTCGAGGTCTTTGGGTGTTGCCCCTGACACCGCTGGGTTACCGGATCAGTACCGGTTCTGAAAAACCCAGTACCTCACAAACTATACAATACTAGGCCCATATCAACAACAGAGGGACTGAATCATGAGGTGAATAGATCTATATATGTTGTTTAAACTATCCACAATAAACAAGACCAGCTTGTCATTTAGTAAGTTTTTTCAAACATATTCAGAAAAACTTAGGTTTTGGAATTTTATTAAACAGGCATTTGAAAATGTTATAAAGTGAGGTTTATTTAGCATTTATAAAGAGAGAGCTTAATTCAAGAAATATTATTCATTAGCAGAAATAAGTAAAAATAAGCATTTCCAAACCCTAACTATTTCCCTGACTCTACCCTCATCTCTTGAAATTAAAGTCTTTAAAATTCCCCTTTCCTTACGTGTATTCCTCCATCAGCAGAACACGTCCCTCTGGAATCAAGAAGCGCAAGCCAAATGTCTGCTGTTTGAGCTAATTTTTATACCCTAAACTGAGCTAAACTAACTATTTTCACATTCCAAACAGTCGAATCCTAGCTCTCCATTGGCTGGGCCACCTCATGCCACAGTAAATTGTGACATCTCCTACTTCATGTCCGGGCTTTTTCACTAGCCCATTGTTCATGCACGAAGTCCTGGCGACTCTTCCTTAGGTTGCTACATTTTGTAGCAAAGATGTTCAAGCAATACAAAATTTGTCACGTCTCTTCCTTTCAACCTTGAGCTTGTCACATTCCGAGCTTCCCGTGGCACATTAGCAAACCTCTCCACAGAGTCACTTTTGGCAGTTCTTTTCAAAACCTTTCAAAATAAGAGTTCATAGGCTTCTCATCTTTTTCAGAATAATTTTTTGCTTGTGGCATTTTCATCAATAGGCCTCTTTTTAGAAAGAGTCAATTTTCTGCGCCACCTTTTTCTTGCGTCACTTTTTATAGCATTATTTTTCTCTGCAGCCAACTCTAAGCTTCATTTGTAAAACTATTATATAAACAAATATAAAACATGAATTAATTAAGGAATTGACATTTGTTCTGTTACCCACCCACCTTTGCTAATTAATTAACCCATTAGTCTATATTACCTAGCAGAAGCAAACAAATAAAGCAGCGTTTGTATCTACCATTCTTCATTTAGTCCAGCAGGATTCTCCACATACATGTATAAAATAAAAAGTCACAACATAGACAAAAGCATATATAAAATAGGAACATGCCATTAATTGAACAGCCGCAATTAATATTGACAAGACAATAGACAAACAAAACAAGGTTAGTTAATTATTTTTAAAACGTACTTGCTGCAACATAGAGCACATAATGTTAAACCCGCATGTTTGTGAATGCAATTTTATTCTAGGTTGGTTAAATAACATGCAGCAAACATATTAGTTTTATTAAACATTATGGAAGTCTGACTTCACAAGCCTGAACAAAATATTGTTCATTAACCTGCTCCATCATTTACACGTGTGTGCAAATGTTTGGAAGATATCATATCAGCTTGTACGGAACATAAAATGTTTGTATGGTCCCGTGTACAATGGTTGACTGAAAAATCAGGTCTAATTAAGTCGTAGAACAGTTTTACTCATTCTGCGTAATCCAAAATGTATGCTCTGCCAAAATTTAAAAAAATCCTAAAATGGATTGTAATCTTTTCAGAGTTGTTGGAGGTTGGAGAAGTGCACATTTTTCAGAAAAAATGTGCTGCCGGGCTTTTGGCTTCACTTGACAACTCATTTCCCAGAAACAGGATAATGAGGTGGGCAATTTTAGATTTTTGAAATTAAATTTGTAACCCAGGTGAGCGAACCCAAAGGGTTATGTGGTTCACTCTAGCCAAGTGTTCCATAAGCTCATAGTACGTCAGATAAATTTCATCTACATAGGACAATGCTTGCTCAGCTAAAGTTTCAAGTAACTCCGTTACCCTGGCTGAAAACAGCCCCGGGCTGTTCTTATACCATTGAGGTAAACGACAAAATTGATGCTGTGAACCTAGCACAGAAAATGCAGTCAAATATCTGCTTTCAAGCGCTATATTCTGGCAGAAAAATCAAGTCGATATATCTAGGGTTGTTTTGTATTTATTCTGCACAATGTTATTCTTAGCATGGCACTATGTGCATTTTGTAATACAAATATGCATGTGGAAGTGTTCAAATGTCTATAGTCTAAGACGAGACAATCTGAATTGTCCGGTTTCAATAAGGAAACAAGGGATTATTCACAGGTGAAGCACAATTTTCTATCCACCTTGATACTCAAGTTGTTCTAGGATTTTCCTAACTTGCATTTTAGGTTCATGTTTTATTGGGTATTGTCTCTGAGGCTGAGGAACTGGTTTTAATGGTATTTCGTGATGAGGAGACTCATCTTCCCACACAACATGATAGTGGTAAAATGTAGGCGCTAGCACTAATGCCCACTCCTGCGTGTATGAATGTTTAACTGATTCTGGAACGAAGTCAGAGAAGGCAGGTTAAATACCCTTTTCTCCCAGTGGGCATTCCATTACGAACTCAGGAGGCCAATCCTTTTCAGGAAAAAGAAAGTCATAACCATGTATCGTGTTCTCCCAAAAGAGAGCCTTTATCTTCCCGGGTATGTCCCCCTCTATTTGGAGCATTATTTTGTATAAAAGATGTGGGATACTTACCCTTGTATCAAGCATTTCCACAGTGATATACTCATTCAGTGTTACAATCACCAGAAAATCCATCAAGTTCCGGTGACCTATTGCGACTTCTGCCACGCTGTCCCTCTACCTTCTTCTATTTGAATTGAGATTTTTGAGTCGTTTGTTTGTCCTCTTTCAGTATGTAATCTGAAGTGGGATGCGTTTCCCTTTTTGGCTTCACATGCTCTTCTAATCTGCACTCTGACCATCAACCTCTCTCAGAACCTCTACCAGATGAATCCTGAAAGGAACAAGAGGATTGTGTATCAGGCTAGGTCGCCCCCACGCTCCACTGCTGCCTGTTTTGCCGCCTTCCTGCTCTGTTTCTGCTGTGGGCGACCCAGCCGCCGCTGAGCTGCCCGCCCGCCCCAGACTCTTCCCGCCGCTGCCTCCCTGCGGCCCCGCCCCCGCCAGCCCATTCGCCGCCCGCTCTCGCCACCCAGCTGACCCTCCCTCCCGGCTCCTTACTTAAGGGGACCGCGCTCACCTGCGAGGGAGTGACCGCTGAGCCTGTTCCAGGCTAGGTCGCCCCACGCTCCACTGCTGCCTGTTTTTGCCGCCTTCCTGCTCTGTTTCTGCTTCGGCTGACCCAGCTGGCGCTGAGCCGCCCGCCCACCCCAGACTCTTCCCGCCGCTGCCTCCCTGCGGCCCCACCCCCACCAGCCCATTCGCCGCCCCGCTCCCGCCACCAGCTGACCCTCCCTCCTGGCTCCTTACTTATGACGCCCACGTGTACGCGCAGCGGGCGCGCCGATTGTGCGCCGAAGGCGTGCTAAAGGCAAGCCCGTATGCGCCCGTCCGCGCCCAGCACCAGGACCCCTTGCCCCCGCCGCTGCAAGACCACCCGACGGACCTACGACGCCGCCACCCTCAACGCAGTCAATGCGGCCGAAACACCACCTGCTACCGAGCCACCCCGAAACGCACCCACGGATCCTTCACCTGCAAAGCCTGCCGCTTCACCTGCCTCCGAACCTGCACTGCACCCACCAAACCGAGCACCAGCAACTACCACCTCAAGTGCATCCTGCTCAACACTCGCTCCGTCCACAAACACGCCGTGGAACTCTGGAACCTCCTCGACACAACTTCACCAGACGTCGCCTTCCTCACGGAAACCTGGATGACCGCCTCCTCAGCCCCCGACATCGCCATTGCCATCCCAAACGGGTACAAGATCACCAGGAGGGACCGCGTCAACCTGACCGGAGGAGGCATCGCCATCGTACACAAGAACACCATCCGCATCACGACCAACTCCGACGACACCCTCACCGCCGCTGAACACCTCCACTTCCAGATACACACCGACCCCAAGACGACCATCAGAGGCACCCTCATCTACAGACCCCCGGGACCACGCACACAATTCAGCGAAGACGTCGCAGACTTCATCAGCCCGCACGCCCTCCCCTCCGCTGACTACATCCTCCTAGGGGACTTCAACTTCCACCTGGAGAACAACAACGACACCAACACCACCACCCTGCTGGACAACCTCGCCAACCTCGGACTCAAGCAACTGGTGAACACTCCCACCCATTACGGCGGCCACACGCTTGACCCCATCTTCTCCTCCAGCAAGCACATCTCCTTCAGCCACTCCACCGGACTTCATTGAACGGACCACAGCTGCGTCCACTTCAGCTTCAGAAGAACCACGACCCACCACCACCCGCAACAGGTTCCTCGCAGGAGCTGGAACAAGATCACCGCCGACCAGCTCACCACCTCCCTCAGCCAGAACCCTCCCGCCAGCACAACAGACCCCAACGAAGCAGCCAACAACTTCACACAGTGGATCACCAACTGCGCAGACAACATCGCACCACTGAAGATCCCTCCCAGCAGACCCGGCAGCAAGAAAGCCTCCTGGTTCACCGACGAACTCAAGAACTCCAAGAAGAACTGCCGTACCCTCGAGAAAATCTGGAGCAACAACCAGACCACAGACAACATGACTGCCCTCAAGCACACCACCCGCAAACACCACCAGCTGATCCGCACCACCAAGAAGACAGCATTCAAGGAACAACTGGACAACAACGCCCACAACAGCAAGGAACTCTTCAGCATCGTCAAAGACCTCTCCAACCCCAGCGCCGGAAACAACAACATCACTCCCTCGCAAGACCTCTGTGACTCACTCTCCTCATTCTTCCACAGCAAGATCACCGACATACACAACAGCTTCGGTGCACAGACCACGCACCCAACCACCGAGCCAACGCCCCTCACCACCACCCTCCGCGCCTAGACTCCGGTCAGCACCGAAGACACCGCCCGCGTGATGAACACCATCCACTCCGGATTACCAACCGACCCCTGCCCCCACCACGTCTTCAACAAAGCCGACTCCATCATTGCACCCCAACTCCGGGACATCATCAACACCTCCTTCAACACCGCCACCTTCCCGGAGAGCTGGAAGCACGCCGAGCTCAGCGCCCACCTGAAGAAACCAACAGCGGACCCAACCGACCTCAAGAACTACCGTCCCATCTAGCTCCTCCCTTTTCCTGCCAAGGTCATCGAGAAGACTGTCAACTGTCAGCTTGCCGCCTTCCTCGAGACGAACGGATCCCTCGACCACTCGCCGTCCGGCTTCCGAGCAAACCACAGGACCGAGACCGCCCTCATCGCAGCCACAGATGACATCAGATCCCTGCTCGACAATGGGGAAACAGTGGCCCTCATCCTCCTGGACCTCTCCGCAGCGTTCGACACGGTCTGCCACCGCACCCTAGTGCAGCGCCTCAACAACATCGGAATCCAAGAGAAGACACTGGAATGGATCATCTCGTTCCTCGCCTGAAGAACCCAGAGGGTTCACCTCCCCCCGTTCAGATCCGAGGCCACCGAAGTCATCTGCGGCGTACCACAAGGATCATCACTCAGCCCCACCCTCTTCAATGTCTACATGAGCCCCCTCGCAGCCATCGCACGCCAACACAACCTCAACATCATCTCCTACGCCGACGACACCCAGCTGATCCTCTCCCTCACCAACGACCCCACCACCGCCAGAACCAGCCTTCACGAAGGGATAAAAGACGTCGCAGAGTGGATGAAGAACAGCCGCTTGAAACTGAACTCAGACAAGATGGAAGTCCTCATCCTGGGATCATCGCCCTCCGCCTGGGACGACTCCTGGTGGCCCCCTGCCCTGGGCTCGGCTCCCAAGCCAACGGACCACGCACATAACCTGGGCTTCATCCTGGACTCCTCCCTCTCGATGACCAGACAAGTCAACGCCGTCTCGTCGTTGTGCTTCAACACCCTGCGTATGCTCCGAAAGATCTTCCGGTTGATCCCCACCGAAACCAGGAAGACGGTCACCCAGGCACTCGTCACCAGCCGACTGGACTACGGAAACACCCTCTATGCCTGAACCACAGCCAAACTTCAGAAAAGACTCCAACGCATCCAGAACGCCTCCGCACGACTCATCCTGGACATCCCCCCACACAGCCACATCCCCGGACACCTGAGAGACCTGCACTGGCTCCCAGTCAACAAGAGGATCACGTTCAGACTCCTCACCCACGCACACAAGGCTCTCCACGATCTGGGCCCCAGGTGACTCAACAACCGCCTGACCTTCTACACTCCCACCCACCAGCTACGATCCACCAGCCTCGCCCTCGCCGCCGTTCCACGCATCCGCAGAGCCACCACCGGAGGAAGATCCTTCTCCTACCTGGCAGCCAAGACATGGAACTCCCTCCCCTTCCACCTCCGACTGACCCAGGATCACCTTTCCTTCAGGAAGCAACTCAAGACCTGGCTCTTCATTCAAGCAGTAGCAGACCCCCCCAGTGCCTTGAGACCCCTCCGGGTGAGTAGCGCGCTTTACAAATGCCATGATTGACTGATTGATTGATTATCAGTATCATGATACCTGTCAGGTATTTTAATGTTATAATTTCTCAGATTGTATTTTTTGTCAGTGGATTTCTGCTTAGGAGACCCACCCTGATTGTGTGTTATTTTGTTTAATTTTGTGTTTATTATATCATTTCTTCCTGGAAGAATTGGGTGCTTGCTTAGAATTATCCTTTTCAGAATTACTCTCAACTTTCTGGAGGAATCAGAAACTCCTGGTCGGCCAGAGATCTCCTGCTGCAACCAGATCATTTTCATTAAAAAAACTTACAATCATGCTTTCTCTGTGGCCGCTCCTAGAGTATGGAACTCTCTCCCACCCGCCATCAGAAGAATCCCTTCTCTGTCACGTTTCAAAAAGGATACCAAAACCTTCCTTATGGGTGAATTCCTCGTTTACATTTTGGCTTCAACTACCACTATGACCCTGATATACGTCTGGCTATTGCCTCCCTTCGGATTACCTAGTCACCCCACTAAGAAACCTGTTATGCGTTCTGCACCCCGCCACCTCCTAATGTGATTCTCAGTCTTTTTGCACAATCCTATAAACCTGTTATGTATTCTGCACCCCGCCACCTCCTAATGTGATTCTCAGTCTTTTTGCACAATCCTATAATTCCTGTAAAGCACTGTGATACCCTAACGGGTCAAGTTTGCGCTCTATAAAACACAAAAATAAATAAATAAATAAATAATTGTGTTTTCCCAGATTTGGCTCCCAAATTAACTCTGTCTAACGTAGCATAGGTTTCCTCGATAAGTCTCAGTAATTCCTATTCCTGCTGTGCAGCAGTGAATTCCCTCAGGCATTGTTGTACAGCTGCTTCCCCTGTTATGTTACTTAACATAATGGTCGATACTGCAGAAAAATTTCCATCAGTTTCATCCCTAAGTTCAGGGCAGGTCTTGCCCCGTACTCATTCTGTAACTGTTTCGGTACATCAGGTAGAACTGCTATTGAAGGGGTACTATGAGTTCTGGTGTAGCCTGCAGTGCAGACTGTACACCAAGTGGCACAATCTTCACCAGAGGGGGCCAATCTCATTGACAATCAAATTGCTAATATTCTGTGTTTATTCTTTGGTTCCGTATGGGGACAAAAAACTTAATGCTAGCTTGTTTTCTGTGCAATCCAGAATGTAATTTGCTCCTGACTGGTGAGAACTTTTCCTATAATTGAGGGCTGATACCCGTAACAATCAATTGATGTTGTGCAGCTTTAGCCATCTGCGCAGAGTTAAATGTTCTCATGCTGTGCTGTGTGAGATTTCTGTAAATCTTTACTGAAATCGTCATATAGTGTTGTTATTTCTGCTGCATCTAAATTGACAAGATTAGGATGTGGTGTATGAGCAGCTAGGTCTGGCCAAGTCACTCATTCTTTACTGAGCGGACCCAGTCTCACATATTCTATGGCATGGGGGAGGGCGCCTTTAAAGTTTTTAAACCAATGTATATGTTTTTGGTAAGTTAACAGAATTTCCATGTCCACATATGGAAAATGTTCCCATGGTATCCCAAGACTAGAATACCTCTGTTCTGAATGCTTCGTGTGCCTCGACCACAAAGGTAACGTCACCACCCGTTGCCAGGAGGCCTTAATGTAATAATTTCAGAGTAATTGAATGTCTGCAATTTTCTGGAATATTTAAAGTAACTACATCGTTTCCACTGGCTCATCCATTTATGGACATTGTGTGAAGAGAGTAGAATTTTATGGAGACAAATTTATAGAGATAGTGTTTGCACAATAAGGGAACATTTTATCCTACAAGCTTGAATAACCTACAGTCAATAAATAGGGTATACCTACTCAGCTGAGGCAGATTTTCCTTATCACCATGTACGTCTCCGGTTTGGAGTTTACTAGTATTCACTGAGTAAAGCACAACTGAAATACTCAGATAGACTGTTAAATTAGAGCCCAACCAACATTGGTGGTGCCATGTCGTGCAGTTCCCACTATTCCGTAGTACCTGCGTGTTTGGACAACATGAATTTTGGGCGAGGTACCTAGACTGATTCCAGGCATCCCCACAGGATGTGTTGGCCTAGAGACCAGCTGGCTCACAGTGCCACCATAAGCCCCCCCAAACCTTACCAGGGAATGAATAGTTTCCGGCAACCACTGAACATGACAACCTTGACCCCCTCAGGAAACAGATTAGAACCTTTCGCTCAGTCACTCGTGCTTACTAGTGCGCAGATAAATATAAAGAATACACAGTGGGCTACTTTCAATATATTTATTGAACCAGTGTTATTCTTGTATGGAATTCACGAGCTACGATAATCAGTAGACAGAAGATCAAAGTGATTACAAGCACCAAAATAGTAAATAGTAGGTACAGTTCTACCATGGTGCTAAAACAGTGTATATATGCAGGATTATAAACAAGGCAGCAATCAGGCGCAATCCTCGTATGCAAAGCCCTACTCTAAGTGTACCTAGAGTGTATGTAGGTGTAGAGCCAAGAATCTTCCCAAGGAATGATCCAACCCCATTACCTAGAGGGAGAGAATGAAGGACACCGTCTTGGTCACAAACTGGACACCCCTTAGGAGATGTCAGGCTGCTGCGTGGTGCAGTCTCAGCATGCAGGGATCCTCGGTGTCAGATGAAGTGCCTCCCCTGCTCGTCTATCGGGATGCTCATTATTTATAATAGAAATCAGCCTGGCTATGTACATTGTAGATTAGCGATATTATGAATATGTAGATAGCCCCGTCGCCCCGTGGATGAAGATAGAACAACATTTGTACATAGTGCGTAAAGAGGCCTTGTACATGCTGTTTGAGGCATCATGAAAATGATGTGCAAAGCTAGATGTGTAAGAAAATAGTTTCAGAGAAACTAATCCAACATTGTTGTCTTTTCAAATATTTGCAAAAGTTCAGGACAGAAATGTTTGATTGAGTAGCTGAGCGCTCTATAAAACCCCGGATAACATAACATAACATAACATAACATAACATAACAAGTGGACAATATAAAAAATGAGCAGCTTTGCTACATAGGCCTAACCCAGGAACGTAACATAAGGTGTTATACTATTTATTGCTCCCTTTCCTCCTGTATCGGAGAATCAGACTAGATACAACTTGCACTCCACATAAAGTGGCATACCCTGTTGTGTCATTAACACTACAATGAGGTTAGGGTCAGACTAGACACAACTTGTTTACCTCTTAAGGTGGCAATACTCTTGGTGTGCTACTTACTCCTATACGGGTTGAGGCTCAGACAAGACACAACATGCCCCCAATACAGGACGAGCTTCACAGTGGAGGTATCATGCCGGAAGGCACCCCAGTTTGCAGTGACAAACAGTTGGAGACAGGCTCCGGAAGAAGTGTCGAGAAGTGGCCTTCAGCCTTGCCCTGATTATCATACCCAGGTAAAGTGGTGATAGAGAATAGCCACACACAGCGAAGGTGATTACAAGCATCAAAATAGTAAATAGTAGGTACAGCTCTACCATGGTGCTAAAACAGTGTATATATGCAGGCGTGTAAACAAGGCTGCAATCAGGAGCAATCCTCGTATGCATAACCCTACCAAGTCAAAGACTCACCTTCAACCACTGCACCCAATGGCTCCAGCCCCCAGCAGTTTGACCACCTGGAGTACCATCACCTCTAAAGGCACCCTCAGGATCAGGAAGAGCATCCACTCCAGAGCCCCCTCAGATCCATGCCTTCACCACATCTTCAACAGAGCCTGCACCTCCATTGCACACGAGCTCTGCCACACCATCAACTGCTCCATTGAGTCCGCCACCTTCCCTGAAGACTGGAAACATGCAAAGATCAACCCCCCTGCTGAAGAAAACCTCTGCTGACCAGACGGACTGCTAGAGCTACATACCCAACTCTCTGCTCCCAGCCAAAGTCATCGAGAAAGCCATCAACAACCAACTCTCAGAGTTCATCAAAATGAACAACATCATGGAACTCACCCAATCCGGCCTCTGAAGCAACCACAGCACCAAGACCACTCTCCTCACCACTACAGACGATATCCACACCCTATTCAACTGAGGCGAGACTGCTGCCCTCATCCTTCTGAACTTCTTGGCTGCCTTTGACACCGTCGCCCACCACAACCTCTGTGCAAGACTCCATGTCGCCAGCATCCGCAACAAAGCCCTAGAATGAATCCGCTTCTTCCTTATGGCTGAACGCAGAGAGTCAGACTTCTGCCGTTCAACTCAGAATGAACAGAGATCATCTGCGGAGTTCCTCAGGGATCCTCCCTGAGCCCCACCCTCTTCAATATCTACATGGCTCAGCTTGCAGCCATTGTCAGAAGCCACAGACTCACCATCGTCTCCAACGCCGATGACATCCAGCAGATTCTCTCCCTCACAGATGAACCCACAGCCGCTAAGAGCAACTTCCACAACGGAAGGCAGTCGACACATGGATGAAGGACAGCTTCCTCAAGCTTAACTCAGACTAGATGGAAGTCCTAATCCTGGGCTCTTCTCCCTCCACCTTGGATGGATCTTGGTGGCCCGCAGCTCTCGGACTCCCCCCGCACCCACAGACCACGCATGAAACCTCCGCATCATCCTTTTACCGTTCATAATTTATGCACTACACTTAGGTTTTATTACTACATATTTTAACGCATATCCCATGCTTCTTAATGCAATTTTGAGTGTTATTCACTTATGAAAGAGGGTTCGGAGTTTCACTTTGTCCCTGAATCACTTAGTGGGAATGATAACGACCGGAAAACACTTCCTGCACAGCACTGCACAGTGGGCAGTGTATGAACACAGTTCAATGTGGTTTACATTTGTATTGGTGCCCTGACCTGAGTCCGTGCCCAGGGAGTTTGAAATTCAACCCTTACGGGTCATGGGAGGGTGGGGGCAAGACTGTGACACTTTAATTCTTGGAAGTTTGAACTTTCAAAGCATCACTCGACTACGCTTTCCCACACACACTAAAGGGTACATTGGTCTGTCCAGCCAATGAGCCATAAGTTAGAAAATACACTCTGCTGTGCATTAAAACGATATTTCAAGTCACCTCTGAGTTCCATGACCTTAAAACGGAGCTCTGATTTGGCCTAGATTCCGACTGGCCCATTTGACATCATCCTGACAGCTCCCTACACACATAAAAGGCACCGACAAACATCAGGGACCACACTGAACTTGTGGAGGTGTAGCATGAGTGTCCCCACTATTGAAAGACTCTCCAGTGTGCCATGACCCACCCCGAGAGCCGCAGTCTCCCATGGATTGCTCTGGCCACCGGATGCCGTGGCCGGGCGGCAGTGGTAGAGGGGGAGATATCGCAGAGACGGGCCTGGAGGGCTGCTGGTCTAGATAACACTGGTCAGGCACCCCCAGAAGGAGATGCCCACTGAGAGACGGCATGGGCAAGAGGCGCAAGCCCTCTGGTCAATCTGCAGGCTGCGGGCCTGGGGTACATGCTGTGCAGCTCCTCCCCAGCCACCACAACAAGGTGTACCATCCTCCCATCGCCCTCGGGGGCTACTATGTGAAACAGAGGACCTGATCATTGGAAGAGGCAAGGAAGGCTGAGCATGATGCTTTCCCATAGCATAGCTGGTGAACACAAATTGTTGCTGTCTTTCTCAGTGCAGACTAACACCTTGGGATGCGTTGAGAACACCTTAAGCGAGCCTGATGCCCTGAGCTGGCGGGACCGAGGAGGATATGGAGCATTCAGACCGGCGTGAAGGGTTCCACATGTGAGGACCTTCCCCCGTACTAGAAGACAGGGAAACAATCACCACTCCAGCACAGAACATTGGACTCCTTCATCGCATGGGTGAGCAACAGAGGGGGAAGAGTGAGGCGTCAAAGGGGAGATTCCTTATGCCTACCACGCAGGAGTGGCTGCTATGGCGGACGCATCCTAGTGAATAGAGGGTTGCGCACTGGGCCCTCACAGCACTTCAGATGTGGACCACTCTTAACTCGCTCCTGCACAAAGATGGTAAAAAAAACGACAGCCCAAGGGGGACATGGACAGTGGGGGGAAGGAACCTTTCCATCTTCTAATTGAACAAGAGGCACAACAGACCACTGCCCCACAGAGTTCACAAGCCCAGGGAGAGCACTTTGACAAACATTTGCGGGCAATCAAAGATGTGAAGGCTACACTCAGACATAAACTGGACACTCTGGGAATAGAGGTGGGGCTGCCTCGAGCTGGCCAGGTCAACCTTACAGTCAGGCTGGAGATGTATGATTGTGTCTTGGTAGGAATGTGCCCTACACTGACCGAGATGCAGTCACACTTCAATGCCATGCAGGTGAAGGACACAAAGCTGTGAGACAGGGTGGAAGATGCAGAGAGTCTCGAAGAAACAACATAAGATTGGTGGGACTCCCAGAGGGGGCCGAGCGACCTAACACGGAGCTCTTCTTAGAACAATGGCTTCTTGACACAGTACTTAGCAGTAAGAGATTGACCTTCTACTCAAAAGAAATGGTGCATAGGGTCCAAGGTAGAGCCTCGTACCCGGACTCCTTGCCGCGGCCAGTAGTGGCACAACTCTTCAACTACCGGGATCGCAACCACACTCTACAAGTGGCGAGTACCAGTTGCCCCTGAAAAATTGATAATAGCACAGGGAATATATATCCAGACTCTACGGCTGAAGTGGAATGCTTCTGGGGTTCCGTCACGCAAGCAGAAGCTGCTTCAACTGGGGCTAAAATAATCGCTTATTTTCCCAGAGAAACAGCAAGTAGTAGATGCAGATTCCGCACTAATCTTTGAAACACCGTGGATGCCTGGGAATGGATGAAGACAAAAGGGGTGCCCCAGGTCCCAAGCTGTACACTCCCACAATAAGACTGGCACAACCCCTGTTATAAGAGAGGGCTGCGTAGGTCTTCCTATAGCAAGCCTACAAATGGGCAAGCAGCACACAAACAAGCCAGGGTCATGGTGGAACTGGAATCTTGCAGCAGCCTCACCCCATCACTCACACTTCAGGTGGGAGCCTTGCTGCACGGGGAGTTGGCCCTTGCCTTGAAGAACATCCAAGCAGAACTGTGAACGGGCCCTGCTCTTGCCCTGATGACAGAGGACAAGGTGATATGACCCCAGAAACACCACTAGGACCCTGCGTTGACAGCCTTAGACTGAACATAGTGAAGGAAAGCACAGGTGCTCTTGATGTGCAGAAGGGAGGGTGAGAAATGGGGTTACATGATGGCTTGAACTTCGCTAGAACTAACGCCCTACAAAGCCAGTGTCGGTGTTGTCATCAAGGTTGCCATTCAGGGTAGATGCATGGATCTTGTGCTGGGTAAGCACTGTGCTGCAGCGGTTCCAATGGCCTCCTCTTCTGTTGGCTCAGCAGATCTGTGGGGTATCTGCAAGGGAGAGGATAGCTGATCAAAGCTGTCTGGACGGTTAGTGGAAGGTCAGGCATTTGTTGATGTATGCTGGTCCTTCGTTGTGCAAGGCCATGTAGGCATGACTCATCATCTTGAACTGGCATCTCTTCTGAATCAGGAGCCAGTGTAGTTTCTTGAGATGGGGTGTGACTTGGATCCTTCTGGGAGGTTGAGTATGAGTCTTGTCACTGAGTTCTGTATTATCTGGAGTCTATCCTGGAGGTTTGCAATGACTCTTACGCAGATTGTGTTTCCGGAGTCCAGTCTGCTGGTGATGAGGGCTTGCATAATGGTCCTTCTGGTGTTTGCCGGGAGCCACCTGAAGATCTTGTGGAGTCTGCAAAGGGTGTGGCAGCAGGTGGATGAGACTGCATTGACTTATTTCTTCATGGATAGCTTGCTATCCAGAATGATGCAGAGGTTATGGGCATGGTATGTTGATGGGGGTATGCCGTGCTCCATGGGACACCATGTGTCATTCCATGGTGAGGTGTTGTTCCCAAAAATGAGGACTTCCATCTTGTCTGTGTTGAGTTTTTGACAGGTGTACTTCATCCAAGCCCTTGATACAAGCCCTGGCACTGCGGAGTATATGGGGTGGGGACTTTATTTCTGCCCATGACACCTCCCTAGATAGATCCTTTCCCCACCACAAACCGAGAATGCAATCAGAATGACCCATGCATTGTGGACTGGCTTATGCTTACCCAGATGTGAAACATCTGGTGACAGAGGAATCCTCGTACACGAGAATACTCGTTCTCACCAGTACACTAACTGCACACCAGAATCTGCTTGCTCCTATACAATCCCTCTGTGGCTTCCTTGGCCTTGTGATCTGAATGTCTAGGCCACACACTTTCGGACCACAACCACCTCAAAATGATGATTCAGTGGGGCAGACGACATGCACCAGTACCTACTAGGAGGCTGTATGCCCCGGCCCTACAGGACAGAGTCTTCTCTGATACTGAAGGTACACATGTCACCATCTTTGAGACGAACTAAGGGACTGCCTCTACGACAGTGATAGAGTGGGATACCTTTAAAGGTCTCACATAATGACTGTGCATCAAGATGTAGCATGGTGTAAAACACGCCTTACAAGCCTAGAACCTCTCTCTTGAACAAACAATATGAACAACAGAAATATATTTGGGGTAGCTGCATGAAACTAGAACATAATCACCCCTCTCCAGAAGAAGTAAAGAGAGGCGGTGGTCAGACTAGGAACACTACACTATCAGATACTAGCATAGCTACTAAGGTCGTTGAACCCAAAGACCCCCAGAAAGGCCAGCAGATCCCCGGTGGGAGTGATATTGAATGTACAAGCAGATATAAATCAGGCTTTCCTGTAGTACCAGATGTCTGTATACCAGGCTGTGTTGGGAGTGCAAGCGCCCCAATTAGATGAGTATTTGAATAGACTGTCGATCCCCAGACTTAACCCTCTTCAGGAACATACACCAGATGAAACCCTGACCACTGAGGAAATTGGCTTCATGATTGACTAGATCGCGTGCAACAAAACTTCTGGGATGGACAGGTTCCCGGTGGACTTTTACTTCACCTACAGAGCAACCCTCTCTCCAAACCTACTCCAAATGTACCAACAGGCCCGGCAGGAGGGCTCATTGCCAGGATCCCTATGGGAGGCTATGATATTTGTCCTGCCTAACCCCAACTGGGACCCCCTGGAGCTATGCTCCTACTGGTCACTGTACACCGACCACAAGATTTGCGGGAAGGTCCTGGCAAACAGGTTGCTCCCCTGCCTCTCTACATTGGCACCAAGACCAGAATGATTTCGTACCTGGGAGAAAAATGTGACTAAACCTACGGCGCCTCTCCGGCTGATGGAAGAGAATCTTCAAGAATTTGCCTCCATACACAACACTCTCACTAGATATAGAGAAGGCCTTCGACACCCTGGAGTAGTTTTACTTAACGAAAGTGCTGATGTGCATGAAACTAGGTGCAGAAATACTGCACTGGATAAATCGCTGGCCCGCATCCGGACAGGCAGAGATCTCAGTTTCTTTTTAAGTATGTGGCAAAGATGCCCGCTGTCCATTACTTCCTCCCTAGTCATGGACCTGTTCGCTGGCTTGTTTCGTTCACAGGACCCAGCAGTCGGTATACCAAGTGGGCCAAATTGGGAGGTCATTTCACTGTATGCTGATTACACATTTGTGTACCTCAGGAATGTGCAGGTGTATCTACTGCAGGTGATGGAGGTTCTAGACGATTTTGGTAGGGATTCTGGACTGAGGCTAAATTGGACCAAATCCAGCTTATATCCCATGCGCAAACTCACAACTTAGAACAAGAAGTGCTGGGGTGGCACCATGACATCTTCAGGTACATAGAGGTGAACTTCCCACACCGACGAAGAACTTATACAGGGCAACTTAGGTGATGTCCAATGTTTGCAGCTCCCTGTCGTTTTGGGGCTCCCTGCCACTATCAACCCATGGGTAGAGTGGCAGTTGCAAAAATGCGGTTAATACATTTATACTGCTTCTCGACCCCTGTAGTTTAACCGTCCCGGCGCTTCTTCAGGAAATTGGACTCGGTTTCTGTTCTTATGGACTTCATCTGGGGAGCGGGCCACAAGAGAGTCACGCTTCGCAAACTTTACTTTACCTTGGAACAGGCTGGGTGGATGTACATTTAAAAGACTGAAGAACTACAAACTACTGTGTGACTTGGAAGATGATTATTTCTCGTTACAGTTCTCACATTATAATCCGCACTAGAAGAAATGGGAGCCTGGGGTGTCTGATCACAGAAACTCATTTACATACAAAGGGGGGTGAAAGCACAACACAACTTGTTTATGTAAAAGTTTGTACATTGCACAGGGATTGTGATTCAGGTAACAGTGTGAGTATTGTATGACAACAGCGAGCAGTCTTAGTTGCTGAGATATAAATCTCTGATGGGTGCATCTTTAGCTTTTTCAACTGTTTGAGACTGAGAGGGTGGCAGTCTCAAATTCTTGTGGCACAGATACCAACAGCTTCCCTCATAATCTTTACTTTTTGCATCTACAGTTGGTGCAGATGCCACCTAAGAGAGTAACCTTAGTGTGCTTTCTGGAGTCAGCCTGCTTTGCTTTTCCCAAACTTTGGTCAGCAAAGGTAAATGTGTCTTCTACTCAAGTGTTCTTAGCTCGCTTTTGGTAACGTGGCTTGAGCAGTATGGCCTAAGGCGCACTTGAAGGTAAAGAAAAACAGTAGAAGTCACAAATTTCAATACAGTTTATTAAAAATAGATAAGGAACTTTAAGATTCAAACCAAGTTTAGATCAAAAAGAATATTTAATAATTATTCAGAAGCAAAATCTAAAGGAGGGATGTGATTTAAGCATTATTAATTAGCAAAACCACTGTCAAAACCAAACAAAAAGGTAAATGAATAAAAAACAAGCAGTTCCACTGAATCAATCAGGAAGTCACCTACAAAATTGTAGCTGACTTCGGTAGCTATGCTCGAGAGGACAAAGATAAGTTTAGTCTCTGGTGATGATTAACACTGGAATTTGAAGCAAGGTTTTTGGCTGAATCAGTCTCAGAAGGTGACGAGCTGCACAGAAGTGGCTTGAAGTGCAAAATGCCCACAGAGTAGAGTTGGGCTATCAAGTTGAACCTGAATCCACTCCATCAAAATGTGTGAAACTTCAAGCAGTTACAACAGCTGCGAAGTCTTCTGAGCTTCCATGTTATGGAGATGGTTCAAGGTTGATGATAAGAGCCAAAGCATGGAACGTGGCAGGCCTGAGGCATGGTTAAAGGGATAGCAGATTCCATTTGAAAAAAAAGAAGATGGAAAGAGGCCACTTGTGTGGATCTTTGTAGTACAAGGCTGTGTCCTTTTGGAACCGAATCCATTAGGACTCTTTAGGATGGGGCCAAGAGTGGTTTGCATATGGCTGGACTTGTCTGTAGTTACACAAAGACTAGAGTATGATGAGGCGGGATGTTGCTGAGATTAACTACCAGTCCATCCATCACCTTTAGCTTTTCTTAATGATCAGCCCTACGTGGCACAGACATGAACAGACGTTGGTCCCATAGAGACCTACGACAAAGGGACTCCTGCTGCAGCCCCATGGTGAGGCTCATTAAGGCTAGAAACAGTTCAAGGTTACTTGGATTCCAGATCCTAGGGGCGTGATCTCAAAATTCAGGATTGAATGGCCTTTGTGGGTCAGTCATTGCTTATAAACACTCAGGGAACAAAACACACTGAATGGAATGAGGCCACAAATAGTTACAAAAGAATAAGGTTAGTTCAATCATTTCCATCCCTCACTGTGTGCTTTTCTCAGTAGACAGTTTGTTGGACAGTCAATACAGTGGTGTCTTTGTGGCTGCTTCATGTAAATGTTTTCGATGCTGAAAGCTCCTCCTCAGGGGTTACAGTGAGCACCATTTATTCTCCCACATTGTCTCTCTTATGTAGAAAGGTTACATTTACAACTAAAGTTTTTGACACATTGAGAGCACGGATCATTTTCTTTCATGTTGTGGGTTATCTCTTCTTGAATCAAATTGAATCTCCAGCAGACGCCTCCCAGGCATTTAGAACAATGACAAGGTTTTTTCCAGGTAAGTTCTCGTGGTTGAGTGAGACCAGATTTCTGACAGAAACGTTTCCAGCATTCAGAGAGCTAAGAAGATCTTTCCCCAGTGTGAGTTCTTTCATGTCTAGTGAGATTCTTTTTCAGTCGGAAGCTTTTCTGGCATTCAGAGCACTGAAAGGGTGTGAACCCAGTGTGGGTTCTTTCATGTGCAATAAGGCTGGATTTATGACTGAAGCTTTTACAGCATTCAGAGCACTGATAAGGTTTTTGTCCAGTGTGAGTTCTTTGATGTACAGTAAGGCTGGATTTATGACTGAAGCTTTTACAGCATTCAGAGCACTGATAAGGTTTTTGGCCAGTGTGAGTTTCCTGATGTTGAATCAGACTGCAACTAAAACTGAAGCTTTTTTGGCATTCAGGGCACTGATAAGGTTTTTGCCCAGTGTGGGTTCTTTCATGTGAAGTGAGATTGGATTTGCTACTGAAGCTTTTCCAGTATTCAGAGCACTGATATGGTTTAAGCCCAGTGTGGGTTCTTTCATGCACAGTAAGTTTAGATTTCTTATTGAAACTTTTCCAGCATTCAGAGCACTGATAAGGAGTTTGTCCTGTGTGAGTTCTCTCGTGTATAATTACATTGGATCTCTGATTGAACCTTTTCTGGCATTCAGAGCACTGATACGGTTTGAGCCCCGTATGGATTTTCTCATGTTGAGTTAAACCGGATTTCTGATAAAAACCTTTTTGGCATTCAGAACACTGATACGGTTTGAACCCAGTATGGATTCTCTCATGTTGAATTAAACTGGATTTGTCACAAAAACTTTTCTGGCATTCAGGGCACTGATAAGGTTTTTGCCCAGTGTGGGTTCTTTCATGATTAATTAAACTGGATCTATGTCTGAAGTTTTTTGGCATTCAGAGCACTGATACGGTTTGAGCCCAGTGTGGGTCCTTTCATGTCTAGTAAGGTTGGATTTCCGATTGAAGCTTTTCTGGCATTCAGAACACTGATAAGGTTTTTGTCCAGTGTGAGTTCTCTTGTGTTCAATTAAACTGCTTCTCTGACTGAATCCTTTCCGACATTCAGAGCACTGATAAGGTTTATATCCAGTGTGGGTTCTTTCATGTACAGTAAGGCTGGATTTGTGACTGAAGCATTTACAGCATTCAGAGCATTGATAAGGTTTTTGTCCAGTGTGGGTTCTTGCGTGCATAGTGACACTATATTTCCAACTGAAGCTTTTACAGCATTCAGGGCACTGATAAGGTTTTTGTCCAGTGTGTGTTCTTTCATGTAAAGTGGGATTATATGTGTTACTGAAGCTTTTACAGCATTCAGGGCACTGATACGGTTTATGTCCAGTGTGGGTTCTTTCATGTACTGTAAGGTTAGATTTGCGAGTGAAGCCTTTCTGGCATTCTGGACACTGATAGGGTTTTTGTCCAGAGCTAGTTTTCTCATGTTTAGTGAGGTGGAATTGATGACTAAAGCTGTTCTCACAGTCATTGCTCTTATTCGAGTTTTTTGTTTCTCCAAGTTGGGTTTGTTCCTGGATACATGTCATCTTAAGACTGAATCTGATTCCAGAGTCTGTTCTGGTTTATGTTACACTCAGCATTAACTTCTAAACAACACTGCAGATGCTCTTCTTCACATTTGTATTCAACTAATTATATTTTTTACCTGGAGATCATTTTCCCACCTTTAAAGGCACCGATCTAACTTGTCTTATTAACTTTCACTGAGGAGCCCCTTGTATTGATTAAGAGGCCTCTCATGGATTCATTTTCTCAAAGTTATGCCCGGGTGAATTTTCTCTTGTTTAATTAGTCTCATTTAGTGATTCTAGTTTATCACATTTGATTTAGGGGTTTTAAAAGCACTGATAAGGTCTTTGGGCTTTAGGGTTTGCCTATTAGGTATGTTTGTTCATACAAGTAATGACAGATGATTAGAGCATGCCAGGGTGGTTTATGAATTATCAACAGCGTAACACTGGCTCCTTTTATACTTCCTGTGCCAGTATATGCTTTTTTGCTCAGTGGCTAAGACAGGTACATGATCCACTTTGGAGATACAGAACACTTTGAAACACTCGAATCAACCCAAGAGACAGAGTTGGTGGGGGAAAATCTTCCTATATTGGAAATGATAATCCAGCATCTTTGCTGTAACAACATCTGAGAAAGAGTATTTACAATGACTTTCTTATAAATAATCTTTTCCTTCCCCTTGTCTCCAAGAGACGGAGACAAAAGCTTGCACTTATAAACCGAGGATATTAGTATTTTTGACGGTTCTGTCACATCACAACACGTCTACGGATACTGATCTGTTGGGGAGGGTTTGGTCTCCAAAGCATTTCTCGTAAACCATCAAACAGAATTTACAGCACTGAGTTTTTTCAAGTGCACTGCGTGGGGATCATTTGTGGCCAATGTTCTCCTCAATATCAGTTACTGATACTTGGTAAACATTTATAGTCATTTTACTTTAGGGATTTGACAACTTTCACATTCACCAGTTTTTTCCACTCCAACATCCTCACCATTCCTGGCACATAGAATGTGTTTCTTCTCTAGAGCTCCAGAATCTTTTAACTTTCCTTGAAATAATCCTTTTAGATGTGTTTCACTAAATTTAAACCTTCTTTTTTCTGTTCATGCTTCAATCACCTGTAAAAATGGAGTAAAAAATTGTAAATGAACTCAAAGAAAAACCATTTGTGACTTCATACTTTATACAAAAACAAGCTAGGAAATCAGTTGAGTATCATTTCTGATAGTGGTGAAACAGCTCTGGGACACTGTGTAGATCGGGAGCTTCAGGTTACTGGAGCTCATGAATGTGAGCGAAAACGTAATTAATATTTAAGAAAGAAACACAAGTTGCACATATATTGTGACACAGATTCTCAGACGATTTAGAAAAGGGGGTGGTGATGAACAGAGTGTCTGAGTTAAACAGACCACTCTTACCCAGTCCAAAGATCAGGGCTTGATCCATCACCGTTATTTATCTCACTGCCCCATCCCAGCTCAGAACCTGGCTATATGCAAATCAGTCTGTCCCTGGCCCAGTGCATCATGGGAACAGGGCAGACTAAACTACCAAGCCAATTCTTCACCAGAAAGGAGACAAGCTACCGGGGACCGGTTTCTGGCATTTCAGCCTTCTTCGGCCCGGCTTGCTTGAATCCTGATGGAGCAGTGAGAAAGGGACTCATGTCTGAGTATACCCTGCCACACCTATAGTGGCCAAAAACGATTTAGAAAAGGGGGTGGTGATGAACAGAGTGTCTGAGTTAAACAGACCACTCTTACCCAGTCCAAAGATCAGGGCTTGATCCATCACCGTTATTTATCTCACTGCCCCATCCCAGCTCAGAACCTGGCTATATGCAAATCAGTCTGTCCCTGGCCCAGTGCATCATGGGAACAGGGCAGACTAAACTACCAAGCCAATTCTTCACCAGAAAGGAGACAAGCTACCGGGGACCGGTTTCTGGCATTTCAGCCTTCTTCGGCCCGGCTTGCTTGAATCCTGATGGAGCAGTGAGAAAGGGACTCATGTCTGAGTATACCCTGCCACACCTATAGTGGCCAAAAACGATTTAGAAAAGGGGGTGGTGATGAACAGAGTGTCTGAGTTAAACAGACCACTCTTACCCAGTCCAAAGATCAGGGCTTGATCCATCACCGTTATTTATCTCACTGCCCCATCCCAGCTCAGAACCTGGCTATATGCAAATCAGTCTGTCCCTGGCCCAGTGCATCATGGGAACAGGGCAGACTAAACTACCAAGCCAATTCTTCACCAGAAAGGAGACAAGCTACCGGGGACCGGTTTCTGGCATTTCAGCCTTCTTCGGCCCGGCTTGCTTGAATCCTGATGGAGCAGTGAGAAAGGGACTCATGTCTGAGTATACCCTGCCACACCTATAGTGGCCAAAAACGATTTAGAAAAGGGGGTGGTGATGAACAGAGTGTCTGAGTTAAACAGACCACTCTTACCCAGTCCAAAGATCAGGGCTTGATCCATCACCGTTATTTATCTCACTGCCCCATCCCAGCTCAGAACCTGGCTATATGCAAATCAGTCTGTCCCTGGCCCAGTGCATCATGGGAACAGGGCAGACTAAACTACCAAGCCAATTCTTCACCAGAAAGGAGACAAGCTACCGGGGACCGGTTTCTGGCATTTCAGCCTTCTTCGGCCCGGCTTGCTTGAATCCTGATGGAGCAGTGAGAAAGGGACTCATGTCTGAGTATACCCTGCCACACCTATAGTGGCCAAAAACGATTTAGAAAAGGGGGTGGTGATGAACAGAGTGTCTGAGTTAAACAGACCACTCTTACCCAGTCCAAAGATCAGGGCTTGATCCATCACCGTTATTTATCTCACTGCCCCATCCCAGCTCAGAACCTGGCTATATGCAAATCAGTCTGTCCCTGGCCCAGTGCATCATGGGAACAGGGCAGACTAAACTACCAAGCCAATTCTTCACCAGAAAGGAGACAAGCTACCGGGGACCGGTTTCTGGCATTTCAGCCTTCTTCGGCCCAGCTTGCTTGAATCCTGATGGAGCAGTGAGAAAGGGACTCATGTCTGAGTATACCCTGCCACACCTATAGTGGCCAAAAACGATTTCGAAAAGGGGGTGGTGATGAACAGAGTGTCTGAGTTAAACAGACCACTCTTACCCAGTCCAAAGATCAGGGCTTGATCCATCACCGTTATTTATCTCACTGCCCCATCCCAGCTCAGAACCTGGCTATATGCAAATCAGTCTGTCCCTGGCCCAGTGCATCATGGGAACAGGGCAGACTAAACTACCAAGCCAATTCTTCACCAGAAAGGAGACAAGCTACCGGGGACCGGTTTCTGGCATTTCAGCCTTCTTCGGCCCGGCTTGCTTGAATCCTGATGGAGCAGTGAGAAAGGGACTCATGTCTGAGTATACCCTGCCACACCTATAGTGGCCAAAAACGATTTAGAAAAGGGGGTGGTGATGAACAGAGTGTCTGAGTTAAACAGACCACTCTTACCCAGTCCAAAGATCAGGGCTTGATCCATCACCGTTATTTATCTCACTGCCCCATCCCAGCTCAGAACCTGGCTATATGCAAATCAGTCTGTCCCTGGCCCAGTGCATCATGGGAACAGGGCAGACTAAACTACCAAGCCAATTCTTCACCAGAAAGGAGACAAGCTACCGGGGACCGGTTTCTGGCATTTCAGCCTTCTTCGGCCCGGCTTGCTTGAATCCTGATGGAGCAGTGAGAAAGGGTGAGAGCTTTCTGCTTAATTCAGAGACTCTGTCCCTCACCACCCCTTGTTGTAAATATTTTTGTCCACCCTAAGCGTGGAAGGGTATTCTCAGATGTGAGACCCTTGCTCATTGCACCATCAGGATTCAAGCAAACCGGGCCGAAGACGGCTGCAATGCCAGAAACCGGTCCCCGGGAGCTTGTTTCCTTCCCAGTGTAAGAATTGGCTTTTGTAGTTTGGTTTGCCCTGTTCCCATCATGCACTGGGACAGGAACAGACTAATTTGCATACAGCCAGGTTCTGAAACTGGGATGGTGCAGTGAGCTAAAAAACGGTGTTGGATCTAGCCCTGATCTCTTGACTGGGTGAGAGCTTTCTGCTTAATTCAGAGACTCTGTCCCTCACCACCCCTTGTTGTAAATATTTTTGTCCACCCTAAGCGTGGAAGGGTATTCTCAGATGTGAGACCCTTGCTCATTGCACCATCAGGATTCAAGCAAACCGGGCCGAAGACGGCTGCAATGCCAGAAACCGGTCCCCGGGAGCTTGTTTCCTTCCCAGTGTAAGAATTGGCTTTTGTAGTTTGGTTTGCCCTGTTCCCATCATGCACTGGGACAGGAACAGACTAATTTGCATACAGCCAGGTTCTGAAACTGGGATGGTGCAGTGAGCTAAAAAACGGTGTTGGATCTAGCCCTGATCTCTTGACTGGGTGAGAGCTTTCTGCTTAATTCAGAGACTCTGTCCCTCACCACCCCTTGTTGTAAATATTTTTGTCCACCCTAAGCGTGGAAGGGTATTCTCAGATGTGAGACCCTTGCTCATTGCACCATCAGGATTCAAGCAAACCGGGCCGAAGACGGCTGCAATGCCAGAAACCGGTCCCCGGGAGCTTGTTTCCTTCCCAGTGTAAGAATTGGCTTTTGTAGTTTGGTTTGCCCTGTTCCCATCATGCACTGGGACAGGAACAGACTAATTTGCATACAGCCAGGTTCTGAAACTGGGATGGTGCAGTGAGCTAAAAAACGGTGTTGGATCTAGCCCTGATCTCTTGACTGGGTGAGAGCTTTCTGCTTAATTCAGAGACTCTGTCCCTCACCACCCCTTGTTGTAAATATTTTTGTCCACCCTAAGCGTGGAAGGGTATTCTCAGATGTGAGACCCTTGCTCATTGCACCATCAGGATTCAAGCAAACCGGGCCGAAGACGGCTGCAATGCCAGAAACCGGTCCCCGGGAGCTTGTTTCCTTCCCAGTGTAAGAATTGGCTTTTGTAGTTTGGTTTGCCCTGTTCCCATCATGCACTGGGACAGGAACAGACTAATTTGCATACAGCCAGGTTCTGAAACTGGGATGGTGCAGTGAGCTAAAAAACGGTGTTGGATCTAGCCCTGATCTCTTGACTGGGTGAGAGCTTTCTGCTTAATTCAGAGACTCTGTCCCTCACCACCCCTTGTTGTAAATATTTTTGTCCACCCTAAGCGTGGAAGGGTATTCTCAGATGTGAGACCCTTGCTCATTGCACCATCAGGATTCAAGCAAACCGGGCCGAAGACGGCTGCAATGCCAGAAACCGGTCCCCGGGAGCTTGTTTCCTTCCCAGTGTAAGAATTGGCTTTTGTAGTTTGGTTTGCCCTGTTCCCATCATGCACTGGGACAGGAACAGACTAATTTGCATACAGCCAGGTTCTGAAACTGGGATGGTGCAGTGAGCTAAAAAACGGTGTTGGATCTAGCCCTGATCTCTTGACTGGGTGAGAGCTTTCTGCTTAATTCAGAGACTCTGTCCCTCACCACCCCTTGTTGTAAATATTTTTGTCCACCCTAAGCGTGGAAGGGTATTCTCAGATGTGAGACCCTTGCTCATTGCACCATCAGGATTCAAGCAAACCGGGCCGAAGACGGCTGCAATGCCAGAAACCGGTCCCCGGGAGCTTGTTTCCTTCCCAGTGTAAGAATTGGCTTTTGTAGTTTGGTTTGCCCTGTTCCCATCATGCACTGGGACAGGAACAGACTAATTTGCATACAGCCAGGTTCTGAAACTGGGATGGTGCAGTGAGCTAAAAAACGGTGTTGGATCTAGCCCTGATCTCTTGACTGGGTGAGAGCTTTCTGCTTAATTCAGAGACTCTGTCCCTCACCACCCCTTGTTGTAAATATTTTTGTCCACCCTAAGCGTGGAAGGGTATTCTCAGATGTGAGACCCTTGCTCATTGCACCATCAGGATTCAAGCAAACCGGGCCGAAGACGGCTGCAATGCCAGAAACCGGTCCCCGGGAGCTTGTTTCCTTCCCAGTGTAAGAATTGGCTTTTGTAGTTTGGCTTGCCCTGTTCCCATCATGCACTGGGACAGGAACAGACTAATTTGCATACAGCCAGGTTCTGAAACTGGAATGGTGCAGTGAGCTAAAAAACGGTGTTGGATCTAGCCCTGATCTCTTGACTGGGTGAGAGCTTTCTGCTTAATTCAGAGACTCTGTCCCTCACCACCCCTTGTTGTAAATACAGATTCTCAGAAGCAGCCAACACTATCAATTGTCAATTTCTGTGGCAAAGGCTGGCATCACAATGAGATATTTGTAATAGTTTTAATGAATTATCAGATGGTATTTACTCCCCTGCCCACCTAGACTGTTAATCTATTCCTTTTTCCAGTGATCTAGGAAGGGAGATTTTATTGAACGAAGGAAATCACCTTGTTGTAATCACTTCTTTAAATGCCACTATAGACTGAAGCTGTGTCCAGTTAGCTCAGTGGAATTCAGTATTTCAAATTGTGCGGATGATAAGGACTTAGTTGGTGGCCCAGAACTCATCACACTCCTTCGATAGGACCCAGGTACTGCAACACCTGAAAAAGAGAAAAAAACAGCACAACAGTAAAGGAAACTAAAAAGGGTCTAGAATAGAAAAACACAAAACAGAAGAAAGAGAAAAAAGGCTATCTTCTACTCTCATCACATGTTCCAGCACAGGAAACCGCCAGGAAACCCATGGTGTCAGTGCGCTTACAAATACCACTTAACATAACACATAACATAACTGTGAAGCAGATGCTTGTGAACCCATATTTTATTTCTAAACACAGTGCCCCCAAGGTCAGCACCAGGTGCAGCTCCACCGGTTGCACCACCCTAAAGCAAGCCTTGTGTGCATATGTGTCCACACACATATACTGTGTCATTTGCTTGTAGTAGATAAGACAGAAAAGGATAGTTTAGGAGGACGTAAAGAGATGGAAGTCAGATCAAGAGAGAAAAGACGCCGAAAGAACAGTCAGAGGGAGGAGAGTATCACGTGGTGAAGAGGAGAAGACAAATGTGCCAATAGTTAAGGAACTTCTGGGCAAAACTGACCTGAAAAGGAACTGGACCTGAACTACACCCCCAACATTTCCAGGAGGAAACATTATTATCAGAAGTTTGATAACAACAAGAATAGTGTCAAATGTTGAAGCTGAAGGGACAAAAACAAAACAGAGATCAAGAAAGGGAATAGAGAAAGGAGAAACAGGGGAAAAGGAAACTTAAGAGTTATAGGAATCCTTACCTGACAGTTATATTATATTTTGTTCTCCAAGGGGTACAGCCACGCTGCACTGCCTGGTCATCCCAGAATACCTTGAAAGGAAGAAAAGAAATAGTTTTGGGTCAGACAACTATCACACTTCATCACATTTTACAAATAACCGTCCTGAACTTACAAAACAAAATAATCTCTTGTTCTCTGGAGGCCTTTGTGAAGCAACTATGGTTAATGAATTAATCTTTTTTTCGGTTCAAGAGCCATGATCCCTTGCTGCAGAAAGTCTCTGTGAATATAGAGTGCACCCACAGTCTCAGAGAACAAACCCTAACAACCCAGTCCACTTCTTCATAACCCCCATCTTTCCATTTACAGACCATGAAACTTGGGAATCAAAACAATCTGGCTTGCAAAGGTATGTGAAAGTCCTTGTACATAATTCTGTCCACACTTCATAAACCAGTCAACCAGACTCTTAGATTTATAGAAACCATGCTCTCAGAGCAACTGCAATACAAGACAAGCTGAGGCAGAGTTTGAATGCTGAGCAATTGAAGCAACAAGGCATCAATGTGTTGGCGCTTTTTATCTATAAATGATCTGAAGGGATGATGCGGCGAGTCAGTGTCTTGTGAGCCCTATAGGACGGCGACCCAGGGACTGGAATTCAGAATAAATCCTTTGCGAGACAAAGCTTAGAACATTGAAATGTTGAGACCTCCATTGAAGACAATGGAGTAGCAGCAGCCTATACAACCTGATATAGGCCCGCTGCTCTCAACATTACAATATCCTAATACACAGCCTCTGCCTTTCTCTTTCCACTGCCTCTCCGAGTTATATGGATTGGGCAGGAGAAGGCAGAAGATAGAGCCTGCAGCAGGGCACAGGAACCTCAACCCTTCCTCTTCCCATAGCTCGCAGTGTCACTGGCGTCACTGCTCATCTCCTCTATCTCACTGGCTCACCTGCACGAGGAAAAGCAGTTTAGCTGAGCCCAGGGAGAGCCAGTGGCTGACTTCAGCCTCCTTTCACAGTTATTGCTGTGAATGTTCAACAATTAACCACTGTGGTCCTGCATGGTAACTCAGTCAGAGAAATAATTATCATAATATTTGCAGGAGGATCACATAAAGGTAACCTCTAAAGAATATCAAAAGCCAGAATCAGAAATAGCTCTAGCTGTAAAGTCAATAGTCAAACCACCACAACAAATGTGTGCTAAGAAATAAGAAATCGTTTATCTACAATATCAAATAGCAAACTGCCATAGAATCTGCTTAATTAACCCGTTTAGTGCTGCCGTCGGCCGAAGAACGTCACGAGCACTACCTTCCTAGTGCTGCGCACGTTCAACGGCTGACGCGGCCCCGCCCGCGCAACAAAACGCCCGCACGCGGTGGAATTACCGCTGCGGTTAACGGGTTAAAAATCAAGGAAAAGTTCTTAAGTACAAAATCAGTAAGAGGACTCACATGTAGCCTGCCTTTAGGAAAAGTGCAAAATAAAACAATCCCAGCAAATATCCCGAAACCGTACATTTTATACGTTTTTAGACAGAGAGAACACATTATTGACATGGTTCATGATGAGGTAAAAATGACAGCAATCAATGAATGTTCAAAAAAACACGGCACAACAAAATGTAATTTAAAAAACCATACTTACAAAATGAATAATAAATTGTGACTATTCCCCTAAAGGCCACAAGTCGTTTTCCAAGGTTATTCCCTAACAAATTAACTGGATCTTAATCACAGTTTAAGTTTGTGGCCTTTCATCATTGACCCAATTTGTACGGGAACATTTACTGACAGCTTATTAGTTGTTTATTAGAAATGCCTACAACTTGGACTCCTTTCCCAAGAGGGATGGGTTGGGCGCTCCCGTCAGTCTGACTGTCTAACGGGTAGCACATTTATTGATTAAAAGTGATGCTGAATTCTCATTTACTTCGTCTACAAAAGAGCCACTCTGGGTGACCTCTAGGACTGCACCAAACATGCAATCCTTCTCCCATCTCAGTCACCGTCACTGTGTCTGATTCAGTCCAGTAGAAACTCCAAGTGGAGAGGAAAGTAGTGGAAAATCATTATTAATTAAAAAAGGATTTTGTTGAAATCTTAAATGTGTTGAGAATTTGGCGTTCTAATCTGCGCTTGGCTGTGGGACCATCGGGACTGAAGGCATGTTCCAATTTATCTGCCTTTGATTTTGCATGCTCGGCACAGAGGCCAGTTGGGCTGGGACCATTGGCTGTGACATCCCATTCTGTGCCATCTGATTCATGTTCCAGTTTCCCAGGTTCCTGCAAACATCGCAAGGATCATGTCTTATTCTGCACATTATTAGTGTTTGAGGCATTTAAATTGCCACTGTCAGTAAAACCTATACCCTAAGCAGGGCCGGACTGGCCGCAACGGGCTTCAGTGTTTACCCGGGAGGCTGGAAGAGTGGCGGACGATTGTTCAGTGCTGGGAAACGTATTTGTTACTGGGGGAGGTTTTGCTGTGGTGCTCCTATATCGCCCCCCCCCCCCCCCGGCAACAAAAGAGGCAGGGATCTAGTCCGTCAAAATTGTCAGGCCTGGTTTGGGTTCCCAGTCCGGCCCTTGACCCAGAGGAATAACATTTCCTCCTTGCACATACTGAATATCATTATTCTGCACACCAACACCGTGCATATCCAAATTCACACCAGCAACAAACCCAGAATCAAAACGAGAATACAATCCATGAGAACCACTGTCTGGAAATTTTTTGTCTGAGCCATCATTATTTTTTCTCTGATATTTTTCTGCTAAGTAACAAAATTGTCACTACAGTACTTTGGTTACAACAAAATCTCATTCAGAATGTAAGCCCCTCACATTTTGCAACCTCTGGATGCAACGCTAAAAGATGCGCCCTCTTTTACTGGGTCTTTGCCTTTGCAATATTGTCTGTAAATCGGCATTAATCTCTTGTAATATATTAAAATATTTTGAGGCGGTTCACTCTGTGTTTCTTCAATTGGCCAGTTTACAAGCAACTTACACTCATTCCACAAATCTCTTGGGACAACAACTAACAAACTTAAACTCATCTCTCGACCACCCCGCCTGGACGAACAGGCCTCAAGCACAGGACATGCTTCATCTCCTCTGCAGCTCTCAGGACAGAAGAGGCCTCACCTCCTCTGCACCCGCCTGGACAGGCCTTATCTTATCTGCACCCACCTGGACAGGCCTCACCTCCTCTGCACAACTGGTCAGGCCTCTCCTCCTCTGCACCCATGTGGACAGACCTCACCTTCTCTGCCCCTCCCCCCTCTGGAAATGACCTCCTCGCCTCTGCATCCAACTGAACAGGCCTCACCTCTTTAGCACACCCCGCCCCCTTCATACAGGCCATGACTCCTATGCACCCACTCTGCACAGGCCCCACATTGTCTGCACCACCCAGTAAAGGACAAGCCTCACCTCCTCTGCCCCCGCTGGAAAGGCATCACCTACTCTGCAACACCCTGGACAGGCCTCAACTACACTGCAGCCCCCTGGACATTCCTAACCTCCTCTGCACCCCATTAAACAGGCCTCACTTCCTCTGCAACCCGCTGGACAGGCCTCATCTATTCTGCACCCCCAGCTCTGGACAAGCCTTGCCTCGTCTACCGCCCCCACTTCCATGTCAGGCCTCACCTCCTCTGCACCCCCTGGACAGGCCTCACCTCCTCTGCACTACCTTGGTCAGACCTCGCCTCGTCTGCAGCCCCCTCCTTCCCTGGCAGGTCTCACCTCTTCTGCACCTCGTGGACTGGCCTCACCTCCTATGCACCTCCTCTGCATGCCCTGGGGAGGCCTCAACTCTGCTGCACCCAGAGAACAGGTTTCTCGTCCTCTGCACCCTACTGGACAGGCCTCACCTCCTCTGCACCCCTGGCCAGGTCTCACCTCCTCTGCACCTCTGGACAGTCTTCTCCTCATCAGCACCCCTGGACAGGCCTCTCCTCATCTGTACCCCTGGACAGGCCTCGCCTCCTCTGCACCCCTGGACCGACTTCTCCTCCTCTGCACCCCTGGATAGGCCTCACCTCCTCTGCAGCACTCTGGACAGAACAGGCCTCACCTCCTCTGCACCCCTGGACAGGCCTTATCTTCTCTGCACCTCTCCCAGACAGGCCTCTTCTACATCCCCCTAAACAGGCCTCAACTGCTCTGCACTCACCACAGAACAGGCTTCTTCTCACCTTACCTCTTCTGCACCCCCCTCCCCCCCACCAGAAAGGCATCACCTACTCTGCACCCCCTCTGTACAGGCACCACATATTCTGCACCTCCAGCAAAAGACAGGCCTCACTTCCTCTGCACCACCATGGACAGGCCTCGTCTCCTCTGCACCCTCAGGACAGGCCTCACCTCCTCTGCAACACCATGGACAGGCCTCCCTTCCTCTGCACCCCCCTCAGGGCAGACCTCACCTTCTCTGCACCCTCAACACCTGACAGGCCTCACCTCCTCTGCACTCCTGAACAGACCTCACCTCCTCTGCACCCCTGGACAGGCCTCACCTCCTCTGCACTCCTGGACAGGCCTCACCTCCTCTGACCCCTGGACAGGCCTCACCTCCTCTGACCCCTGGACAAACCTCACCTTCTCTGCACCCCTGGACAGGCCTCACCTCCTCTGCACTCCTGGACAGGCCTCACCTCTGCTGACCCCTGCACAGGCCTCACCTCCTCTGCACCCCTAGACAGGCCTCTCCTCCTCTGCACCCCAGACAGGCCTCCCCTCCCCTGACCCCTGCACAGGCCTCAGCTCCTCTGCACCCCTGGACAGGCCTCTCCTCCTCTGCACCCCTGGACAGACCTCACCTCCTCTGCACCCCTGGACAGCCCTTTCCTCCTCTGCATCCCTGAACAGACCTCACCTCCTCTGCACCCCTGGACAGGCCTCACCTCCTCTGCACTCCAGGACAGGCCTCGCCTCCTCTGCCCCCTGGACAGGCCTCACCTCCTCTGCACACCTGGACAGGCCTCTCCTCCTCTGCACCCCTGGACAGGCCTCTCCTCCTCTGACCCCTGCACAGGCCTCACCTCCTCTGCACCCCTGGACGGCCTCACTTCCTCTGCACCCCTGGACAGGCCTCGCCTACTCTGCACCACCATGGACAGGCCGCACCTCCTCTGCACCCACATGCACAGGCCTCACCTCCTCTACACCCACAGGGACAGGACTCACCTCCTCTGCACTCCCTCAGGACAGACCTCACTTTCTCTGCACCCCCAACACCTGACAGGCCTCATTTCCTCTGCACCCACATGGACAGGCCTCAAATCCGTTGCAACCCCCTGCACAGGACCAACCTCCTCTGCAGCCACAACCCCTCGCCAGACATGCTCATCTCCTCTGTACCCAGGTGGACAGGCCTCACCTCCTCTGCACCCGTGGACGGGCCTCACCTCCTCTGCACCAGTGGACGGGCCTCACCTCCTCTTCACCCCTGGACAGGCCTCACCTCCTCTGCACCCCTGGACAGGCATCTGCTCTATGCACCCCTGGACAGGCCTCTCCTACTCTGCACCCATGGACAGGCCTCTTCTCCTCTATAGCATTGGGGAGGCCTCTCCTTCTCTGTACCCCTGGATAGGTCTCTCCTCCTCTGCACCCCTGGACAGGCCTCACCTCTTCTGCACCCCTGGTCCTGCCACTCCTCATCTGCATCCCTGGACATACCCCTCCTGTGCACCCCTGGACAGGCCTCCCCTCCTCTGCACCCCTGGACTTGCCTCTCCCCCTCTGCACCCGTGGACAGGCATCACCTCCTCTGCACCCCTGGACAGGCCTCTCCTCATCTGCAACCCCTGTACAGGCCTCGCCTCCCCCTGGACAGGCATCACCTCCCCTGTACCTCTGGACAGGCCTCACCTCCTCTGCACCCCCTGGACAGGCCTCGCCTCCTCTGCGCCTCTGGGCAGGTCTCAACTCTGCACCCCTCTCCTCCTCTGCACCCCTGGACAGGCTTCACCTCCTCTGTGCCCCTGGACAGGCCTCACCTCCTCGGCACCCCTGGACAGGCCTCTCCTCCTCTGCCCCCCTGGACAGGCTTCTCCTCCTCTGCACCATTGGAGAGGCCTCACCTCCTCTTCCCCCCTGGACACGGCTCTCCTCCTCTGCACCCCTGGACAGGGCTCTCCTCCTCTGCACCCCTGGACAGGCCTCACCTCCTCTGCACCCCTGGACAGGCCTCACCTCCTCGACACCCCTGGACAGGCATCTCCTCCTCTGCCCCCCTGGACAGGCTTCTCCTCCTCTGCACCATTGGAGGGGCCTCACCTCCTCTGCCCCCCTGGACAGGCCTCACCTCCTCTTCACCCCTGGACAGGCCTCACCTCCTCTGCACCCATGGACAGGCCTCTCCTCCTCTGGACCCCTGGACAGGCCTCTCCTCCTCTGACCCTGGACAGGCCTCTCCTCCTCTGCACCCCTGGAAAGGCCTCTCCTCCTCTGCAACCGTGGATGAGCCTCACCTCCTCCGCACCCCTGGACAGGCCTTACCTCCTCTGCATCCCTGGACAGACCTCACCTCCTCTGCACATCTGGACAGGCCTCACCTCCTCGGCACCCCTGGACAGGCCTCACCTCCTCTGCAACCGTGGACGGGCCTCACCTCTTCTGCACCCCTGGACAGGCCTTACCTCCTCTGCTTCCCTGAACAGGCCTCACCTCCTCTGCACCTCTGGACAGGCCTTACCTCCTCTGCATCCTGGGACATGCCTCACCTCCTCTGCACCACTGGACAGGCCTCTCCTCCTCGGCACCCCTGGACAAGCCTCACCTCCTCTGCAACCATGGACGGCCTTACCTCCTCTGCATCCCTGGACAGACCTCACCTCCTCCACACCCCTGGACAGCCCTCTCCTCTCTGCACCCCTGGACAGGCCTCTCCTCCTCTGCACCCAAGGGCAGGCCTCTGCTCCTCTGCCCCCCTGGACTGGCCTCTCCTCCTCTGGACAGGCCTCTCCTCCTGTGCACCCCTGGACAGGCCTCTCCTCCTCTGCCCCCCTGGACAGGCCTCACGTCCTCTGTACCCCTGGACCGGCCTTTCCTCCTCTGCACCCCTGGAAATGCCTCTCCTCCTCTGCACCCCTGGACAGGCCTCACCTCCTCTGTGCCCCTGGACAGGCATCAGCTCCTTTGCACCCCTGTACAGGCCTCTCCTCCTCAGCCCCCTGGACAGGCCTCACATCCTCTGCACCCCTGGACAGGGCTCTCCTCCTCTGCACCCCCAGACAGGCCTCACCTCCTCTTCACCCCTGGACAGGCCTCACCTCCTCGACACCCCTGGACAGGCCTCTCCTCCTCTGCCCCCCTGGACAGGCTTCTCCTCCTCTGCACCATTGGAGAGGCCTCACCTCCTCTGCCCCCCTGGACAGGCCTCACCTCCTCTGCACCCCTGGACAGGCCTCACCTCCTCTGCACCCGTGGACAGGCCTCTCCTCCTCTGGACCCCTGGACAGGCCTCTCCTCCTCTGACCCTGGACAGGCCTCTCCTCCTCTGCACCCCTGGAAAGGCCTCTCCTCCTCTGCAACCGTGGATGGGCCTCACCTCCTCCGCACCCCTGGACAGGCCTTACCTCCTCTGCATCCCTGGACAGACCTCACCTCCTCTGCACCTCTGGACAGGCCTCACCTCCTCGGCACCCCTGGACAGGCCTCACCTCCTCTGCAACCGGTGACGGGCCTCACCTCCTCCGCACCCCTGGACAGGCCTTACCTCCTCTGCATCCCTGAACAGGCCTCACCTCCTCTGCACCTCTGGACAGGCCTTACCTCCTCTGCATCCCGGGACAGGCCTCACCTCCTCTGCACCACTGGGCAGGCCTCTCCTCCTCGGCACCCCTGGACAAGCCTCACATCCTCTGCAACCATGGACGGGCCTTACCTCCTCTGCATCTCTGGACAGACCTCACCTCCTCCACACCCCTGGACAGCCCTCTCCTCTCTGCACCCCTGGACAGGCCTCCCCTCCTCTGCGCCCATGGGCAGGCCTCTCCTCCTCTGCACCCCTGGACAGGCCTCACCTCCTCTGAACCCCTGGACAGGCCTCACCTCCTCTGCACCCCTGGACAAGCCTCTCCTCCTCTGCACCCCTGGACAGGCCTCACTGTTGCACCCCTGGACAGGCATCACCTCCTCTGCACCCTCTGGACAGGCCTCACCTCCTCTGCACCCCTGGACAGGCCTCTCCTCTGCACCCCTCTCCTCCTCTGCACCCCCGGACAGGCTTCACCTCCTTTGCACCCCTGGACAGGCCTCTCCTCTTCTGCACCCCTGGACAGGCCTCACCTCCTCTGTACCCCTGGACAGGCGCCTCCTCCTCTGCACCCCTGGACATGCCTCACCTCTGCACCCCTGGACATGCCTCACCTCTGCAACCCTGGACAGGACAGGACTCTCGGTGTAGGATTCTCATTATGGAGAGAGGAGCCTAGAGTTCATTCCACCCCATACAGCGCCTCTGACTCGTCCTGAGCTTCGGGGCGCTATGCACAGGCCCTGAAGAGAGACACTGCTCCCCTGGACAGGCCTCACATCCTCTGCAGCCGTGGACAGGGATCTCCTCCTCTACACCCCTGGACAGGCCTCTCCTCCTCTGCCCCCTGGACAGGCCTCTCCTCATCTGCACCCCTGGACAGGCCTCACCTCCTCTGCCCCCTGGATAGGCCTCACCTCCTCTGCACCCCTGGACAGGCCTCTCCTCCTCTGCCCCCTGGACAGGCCTCACCTCCTCTGCACCCCTGGACAGGCCTCTCCTCCTCTGCACCCCTGGGCAGGCCTCTCCTCCTCTGGACCCCTGGACAGGCCTCTTCTCCTCCGACCCTGGACAGGCCTCTTCTCCTCTGCACCTCTGGACATGCTTCTCCTCCTCTGCACTCCTGGACAGGCCTCTCCTCCTCTGCACCCCTGGACCGGCCTCACCTCCTCCGCCCCCCTAAATAGGCCTCACCTCCTCTGCACCTCTGGACAGGCCTCTCCTCCTATGCACCCCTGTACAGGCCTCTCCTCCTCTGCCCCCCTGGACTGGCCTCTCCTCCTCTCCTCTTCTGGACAGGACTCTCCTCCTGTGCACCTCTGGACAGGCCTCTCCTCCTCTGCACCCCTGGGCAGGCCTCTCCTCCTCTCCTCCTCTGGTCAGGCCTCTCCTCCTCTGCACCCCTGGACAGGCCTCACCTCCTCTGCACCCCTGGACAGGCCTCTCCTCCTCTGGTCAGGCTTCACCTCATCTGCCCCTCCCCTGGACAGGCCTATCGGTGATGGATTCTCATTAAGGACAGAGGAGCCAAGAGTTCATTCCACCCCATACAGCGCCTCTGACTCCGCCCTGAGCCTCGGGCGCTATGCACAGGCCCCGAATAGAGACACTGCTCCCCTGGACCTGCCCAGAGGCGCCCCCCGGGGGCAGGACTGTGGCTCGGACCGAGGCACTTTAATACCACACACCAGACTCGAGGCGCTACACACAAGGCACGTGTTCATCCCTCAGTTATGCTGCCCCTCCCCTCCCCCCAATGTTCCGTCTCCAAAAAGTGACCTTTAGCCCTGAAGTGTCCTCTCTGGAGGGGGCAGATCTCCGAGGGTATTTCTGTCTTGTGGTGATGATCGGGTCTTGTGCAGCTGACACTGCCCCCCACTGTACCCGACTCCTGATGTCTGTCCCTCTGGGGGTGTTATACTGGCAGGGTCGCTGGTGGTTCCCAGTCCCGCCCGAGTAGCAAGGACCATGCGGAGGCACAGAGTCCTATATCACTACCACTGGAGCGGGGGTGTCACTTCTTCTTGCCCTAAAAATCCCCCTGCTTTCTGCCCCCCCATCAGCAGAAGTAATGTCACGGTGTTGAAGAGGGACAACTCTCTTTTGCTGCAGGGACTTGCTGCCCTGCGGTGTACACTACAACGTCCGGTGCTTAGTTTGTAAAAGAATGAGAGCCGGCCCAAAGTTGTGCTCAGAAACCCACAGCAGGCGCTATTGAATGTCAGGTGCTGAATACCAAGGCTGCGCAGTCTGGATTCCAAATCGTGGCTCTTTAATCCACCACCAGCCACTCCCGGCTCCTTTATCTCACTCTTGATTCCACCTCATGACTCTTTAATCCACCTCCGACACTCCCAGCTCCATTATCTCATTCTTGATTCCACCTCGTGGCTCTTTAATCCACCCCCAGACACTCTCGGCTCCTTTATCTCACTCTTGATTCCACCTCATGGCTCTTTCATCCACCCCCAGACATACTCGACTCCTTTATCTCACTCTTGATTCCACCTCATGGCTCTTTAATCCACCCCAGACACTCTTGGCTCCTTTATCTCACTCTTGATTCCACCTCATGGCTCTTTAATCCACCACCAGCCACTCTCTGCTCCTTTATCTCACTCTTGATTCCACCTCATGACTCTTTAATCCACCCCCAGACACTCTCAGCTCCTTTATCTCACTCTTGATTCCACCTCGTGGCTCTTTAATCCACCCCCAGACACTCCTGGCTCCTTTATCTCACTCTTGATTCCACCTCATGGCTCTTTAATCCACCACCAGCCACTCTCTGTTCCTTTATCTCACTCTTGATTTCACCTTGTGGCTCTTTAATCCACCCCAGACACTCTTGGCTCCTTTATCTCACTCTTGATTCCACCTCATGGCTCTTTAATCCATCCCCAGACACTCCTGGCTCCTTTATCTCACTCTTGATTCCACCTCATGGCTCTTTAATCCACCACCAGCCACTCTCTGTTCCTTTATCTCACTCTTGATTTCACCTTGTGGCTCTTTAATCCACCCCAGACACCCTCGGCTCCTTTATCTCACTCTTGGTTCCACCTCATGGTTATTTAATCCACCCCCAGACACTCTTGGCTCCGTTATCTCACTCTTGATTCCACTCATGGCTCTTTATTCCACCCCCAGACACTCTTGGCTCCTTTATCTCACTCTTGATTCCACCGCATGGCTCTTTAATCCACCCCCAGACACTCTCGGCTTCTTTATCTCACTCTTGGTTCCACCTCATGGTTCTTTAATCTACCCCCAGACACTCTTGGCTCCTTTATCTCACTCTTGATTCCACCTCATGGCTCTTTAATCCACCCCCAGACACTCTCGGCTTCTTTATTTCACTCTTGATTCCACCTCATGGCTCTTTAATCCACCACCAGCCACTCTCTGTTCCTTTATCTCACTCTTGATTTCACCTTGTGGCTCTTTAATCCACCCCAGACACTCTCGGCTCCTTTATCTCACTCTTGATTCCACCTCATGGTTCTTTAATCCACCCTCCAGACACTCTTTGCTCCTTTATCTCACTCTTGATTCCACCTCATGGCTCTTTAATCCACCCCCCAGACACTCTTGGCTCCTTTATCTCACTCTTGATTCCACCTCATGGCTCTTTAATCCACCATCAGCCACTCTCGGCTCTTTTATCTCACTCTTGATTCCACCTCATGGCTCTTTAATCCACCCTCCAGACACTCTTTGCTCCTTTATCTCACTCTTGATTCCACCTCATGGCTCTTTAATCCACCCTCCAGACACTCTTTGCTCCTTTATCTCACTCTTGATTTCACCTCATGAATCTTTAATCCACCACCAGTCACTCTTGGCTCCTTTATCGCACTCTTGATTCCACCTCATGACTCTTTAATCCACCCCCAGACACTCCCGGCTCCTTTATCTCACTCTTGATTCCACCTCTTGGCTCTTTAATCCACCCCCAGACACTCCTGGCTCCTTTATCTCACTCTTGATTCCACCTCATGGCTCTTTAATCCACTACCAGCCACTCTCTGTTCCTTTGTCTCACTCTTGATTTCACCTCATGGCTCTTTAATCCACCCCCCAGACACTCTCGGCTCCTTTTTCTCACTCTTGATTCCACCTCATGGCTCTTTAATCCACCCCCAGACACTCTTGGCTCCTTTATCTCACTCTTGATTCCACCTCATGGCTCTTTAATCCACCCCCAGACACTCCTGGCTCCTTTATCTCACTCTTGATTCCACCTCGTGGCTCTTTAATCCACCCCCAGACACCTCTCGGCTCCTTTATCTCACTCTTGATTCCACCTCGTGGCTCTTTAATCCACCACCAGCCACTCTCGGCTCCTTTATCTCACTCTTGATTCCACCTCGTGGCTCTTTAATCCACCCCCAGCCACTCTCGGCTCCTTTATCTCACTCTTGATTCCACCTTGTGGCTCTTTAATCCACCACCAGCCACTCTCGGCTCCTTTTTCTCACTCTTGATTCCACCTCATGGCTCTTTAATCCACCCCCAGCCACTCTTGGCTCCTTTATGTCACTCTTGATTCCACCTCATGGCTCTTTAATACACCCCCAGACACTCTCGGCTCCTTTATCTCACTCTTGATTCCACCTCATGGCTCTTTAATCCACCCCCAGACACTCTCGGCTTCTTTATCTCACTCTTGATTCCACCTCATGGCTCTTTAATCCACCCCCAGACACTCTCGGCTCCTTTATCTCACTCTTGATTCCACCTCATGGCTCTTTAATCCACCACCAGCCACTCTCTGCTCCTTTATCTCACTCTTGATTCCACCTCATGGCTCTTTAATCCACCCCCAGACACTCTCTGCTTCTTTATCTCACTCTTGATTCCACCTCATGGCTCTTTAATCCACCACCAGCCACTCTCGACTCCTTTATGTCACTCTTGATTCCACCTCATGGCTCTTTAATCCACCCTCCAGACACGCTTTGCTCCTTTATCTCACTCTTGATTCCACCTCATGGCTCTTTAATCCACCCCCAGACACTCCTGGCTCCTTTATCTCACTCTTGATTCCACCTCGTGGCTCTTTAATCCACCCCCAGACACCTCTCGGCTCCTTTATCTCACTCTTGATTCCACCTCGTGGCTCTTTAATCCACCACCAGCTACGCTTGGCTCCTTTATCTCACTCTTGATTCCACCTCATGGCTCTTTAATCCACCCCCCATACACTCTCGGCTCCTTTTTCTCACTCTTGATTCCACCTCATGGCTCTTTAATCCACCCCCAGCCACTCTCGGCTCCTTTATGTCACTCTTGATTCCACCTCATAACTCTTTAATCCAGCACCAACACTCCCGGCTCCTTTATCTCACTCTTGTTTCCACCTTATGACTCTTTAATCCACCACAGCCACTCACGGCTCCTTTATCTCACTCCTGTAGGTCCCTGCTTTCTCTCTTTGGCACTTTTTTCATCTTTCTCCCCCTTTGAGTGAAAAAGAAGTGCGGGCCCCAAAAAGAGAGTGCAGATGTGCCCCACCTGCGACCACCAGCTCGAATTATGCGGTACCAAAGTTTGGCAGGTCCAGGGTACTGAGTCATTACATCGTGCTTGTTTAATTCCATCACAGTTGATATTTTTGAATGACATGGTGCAACAAACTACATGTCTTGGTTTAGCTACTACTAAAAATGTGAATGCTCCCTCACTTCCGCAATTGGCTGCATAAGGCGCATGGCCACCCTACAAAAATTATTCTACGGCCTCCCTATATGACATGCTTCTAAATGGTACTATTAACTTCTCAGACAGTAATCAATGTGGCTAGTGGATGTGGCCAATAAGTACCAATGAGTGTCAATTACGCTTTTCTAATGCTTCCACCGGGTTTACGCTCTGTATACCTGACCCTCGCTTCCATCAGTCACATATCGGCACTACGTACTCAGTAGGTAAATTATGCCTGCAGTGGTTGGGAAACTCCACATTATCATCTGTCAAACAATATTTGTCTCTTTTAAATGGGGACACAGATTTGTCCGACTTCCTTTTAGGGCCAAAATCCTCTCGTAAGAAACAATTTATGTATGTTGCATATAATGAATTTAGTAAATTGTCCCAAATGGAAGCTGCTTTCCGCTTAAGACAACTTGATCAGGATAGGATTGTGATCGATAATTTTCGAGGCGGAGTACATGGTTGCCGGCTGAGCAGTCCGGTCGTGTGTGCCTTCCGTTTCTAGGCGAGGAAACAACATGAATTGGCCACCATCAGAATGACAGACCGGGAGACTCGGGGAGAAATTGTGGGAAAGCGCGCACACAGAGGCGGCGTGTGGGCAGCAGCTAAAGAGCTGAACTGGTCATGGAGAGCCGCTACTAAGATCGCTTACAGGGGGCTCACAAGCGGCTGGGAAAATTACATTTTGTTTTATATGAAGGCCTTCACCCACCAACCTAGTTGGTGGCATGCTTCATCATCGATCCACACCAAGGGCACCAAATGTGCCTCGGGTGTGCTGGGACGTGTTTACAGCGGAGCGGACTGTGTTAGGTGAGTGTGCAGTGATGGTGTTGGGAGTGTGGAATAAAAAACTGTCCAAATGGTCCCACGGTCCACAGGGGGGGGTTTATTTGTGGGCTCTTTGCAGTATTTAAAAGCAATGCTATGGATGTGATTTGGAGGTAATCATGGGCTCCCACATGCAGTGTGGTCAACTAGTTTCAGACAGGCCTTGTGGTAAAACTGGCTTTCATCAGGACCATTATTTGAGTTTGTGAATTAAAACAGGAGTCTACAGAGTGTGTACAGGCTGCTATGTGATGCACACGCTAAGGTGCGAGAAGTGTAAGAGGGTGGTTTCCTCTAGAGTTTTACCTGCAAAGGTAAAAAATGGACAAACACACATACATCAAGAGTAAGAAATACGATAAGGCACTGTAAATTTCAACGTGACTTAGTATCGTCGTGCCTTTAGTCGGAATAATGCGGTACGTGTCGGCATGTGATACTGAGTTGCCGTTTTGGAATTATGGGGTACCGTGCTATCACTATGAAAATGTCAATGTGGTCAATTGGTGACTTTAGTGCTGAGGTTCTTTAATTTTGACTCCATTTTACATTCCACTCCATTTTGTGTTGCCTTTACACAGGCTGCATGATTCGCGAAGTGTCTCTGCCCTTTGGACTGCAACGTGTCAAAAACCCCCTCTGTCCTTGGTCTTGAAACCCATCTCAGACACCAGCCGGCCTAAACTAATTCTTGTCTGGACTACCTAATCCCTGTATCAACTATCTGTTAGCCTTTAGTATTCTTCTCTTGTCGTATCTCATCTTTTGGCCTTCGCTATTCTCTCCCTGTGTTTTCCTATTACACAACCTTTCTTTTGAAGCATACAGACATGTCTGCCATTACAGATTGACCTATAGGTGCTGTCATTGATTGACTTATGGTGTTGGGCAAAAACACGACTCAAGGGGGATGTTCTGGTTACATGATGCTTTGTTTTGAATGTTTTCCTGTTGGCTAATATTTGGCAGATCTTGCATGTCCATATTAGGCATTTTGCATGCTTGCAAAAGCTAGGACTGCCCCTTACTTTTATGCTGAGTTTGTAATTCTCACATATATATAAGACCCCAGTGTTCTGTACTTTTTAGACTGCCTCATTCAGTTGTTAAGGCTTCTGTGTGACATAGTCTCACTCATTTGAGTTTAATAAAAATGTTATTTTATATTCCAGCTTCTGTGTCAAGTTCTTTGTATTAGTGAGACCCCTGAGAAGGAAGATTTGAGTTCTTCGGTGCTCATGAAACATAGAAAACAAAAAGGCTTACTCTTATGTTCAAATAGTCTGACTCCATGAGCCCCTGGGGTGGGTCCGGCTTACAGTCTCACTCTAGTTATGATTAAAAGGTAATGATTAAAGGGGGGGTGGAGAGAGGGATGTGACCGTGTGGTAGTCACCAGTGCAAGTCCCGCAGGTTTGGGATTGGCAGCGGTGTCCCCCCTTTCCCTACTTACTTGGTCACAGCTCAGGACCTGCAGCTCCACCAACTTGGCCACTACAGGAACTCGATCGGTGTTTGTAATGGTGTGGGCAGGGTTTAAATGTCTTCCTGGCGCCGCAGCTGAAGTTGATTTCCGGGATTAATGCCGTTTATGTTGTGCTATCATTTGGCTGATGGTGGTTTTAAGTGGCATGCAGTGGCAAGGTTCCAAACAGGCGGATTTTCTGCATGGAAAACAACTTTTCAAAATAAAACAAAAAGTATGGCCTCTTGCGCTGCCCCCTTTTAAGCCACTGTGTTGGGCTCATGCCTCCTGAGAAGAAAAAGTGAAAGCGTGCCGAGCCCGCAAAGCAAACATGAGGAGACGGCAAAGAGGAGTCCAGGAGCGTGCACATGCCCTGTCCGGGCGAGTGCAGGCATGGCAAAGAGGAGTCCAGGCGCATACACATGCCCTGTCCGGGCACGTGCAGGCAGGGCAAAGAAGAGACTGCAAAGAGGAGTCCAGGCGCGTGCACATGATATGTCCGGGCAGGGACGCCGAAATAGACGCGGAGGAAGCGCTGCTCCAGGGCTTTGGCAGAAGACCTGTTGCACTGCCGGAGGACTTGGCTGCACATGTGGGACACAGCGGTGAATGTGCGGCGGCCTGGGCAGGCTGCGGGCATGAGGGCGGACTGTGTTAGGAGACTGCCTGAAGGTCCTGTGTTGCCTTAATGCCGTGCATGAGCAGAATCTCCAGTCAGGGTGGGCAGGGCCTAAAGGAGACAGGGTGGACACAAACCCAGCTTCCAAAGAACACAGACAGAAAAACAACAACTAAAGCTCTTGCCAAGGCGAGCAGCGCATGCACGACCTAAAGAGTAAGGTCATGCATCGAGGATTGACTTTTTCCTAATAGATAAAATCTTAAATAATAATGCTAAAAAGGTTGAACATATACCCTTACATTTATCTGACCACTCCCTGGTCTACATGGCAATAAAAACAGGGAAATCCCAGGTAACATCCAGATGGACCGTAGATGCACCCTTTTTCTAGATCAGCAGATCATAGACAAGCTGAAATCAATAACTGAAGAATACTTTAAAATTCATATTAACAGCCAAACCCCGGAACAAAAGTCTGGGATGCCTATAAAGCAATCATTAGGGGGGCTTTAATTGGTTTGGCTGCTTTAAGGAATAAGGTGGTTAGACACAAAATTTGCAAACTAAAAGCCAGAATTCTAGACCAACAAAGAAAACTTGAGGTAGCGCTGTCTATACAAGATCAGGAAAAAATAGAAGATTTACATAAGAAAAAAAATGATTTGACTAATATACTAGATGAAACAATTAGGAAACAATGGTAAGCTATTGAACTACGAATATGTGGAAGGCAGTGGGAAACTCCTAGCATGGAAAATTAAAAGTAATCAAAATAGAAATAAGGTTGTAGCAATACAAAGAGAAAATCTGGGTAAACAGGAAGTGATGACTCGGGGATCGAGAAGGTGTGCACTGATTTTTTTCTATCTCTATATAATGAGGTTCTGGAGGGGTCTAACAAACAAGTTGACTCCTACCTGAGCAAGTCGGGTGTCCCTAATTTAGAAGCAGAAGATAGGGAAACACTCAACCCAAAAATAACCACAGAAGAAGTGATTGAGGTGTTGAAAAAACTAAATAGAGGGAAGGCAACGGGCCCAGATCCACTACCAAACGAGTTACATATGGTCTTAACCGCTTCCCTGCTTATGATGGAACCACACCATCATGAGCCACGGGCGGCGTGTGGTCATGACGGCATGGTTCTGCCATGCTGCGGCCGCTTCGCCCACGTGTCACTGAATCCCCGCCTGTGCGGGTGAATTAGTGAGTGGGCGGAGTCGTGATGGAACCACGCCGTCATGAGCACAGCTTGCCCGTGACTCATGAGGGCGTGGTTCCATCACGAGCATGGCAGGGCTCTCACCCTCCAACCCTCCACCTTACTATTACTATTTGAAATAGTGCCATGCATGCTCATAGTGCTGCAGAGGCCAGGGCTTCACAGCGCTTCAATCCATGCTCCTGATCTCCAATGCATCCTCGAGGTCACACCCAGACCCTGCAGGGATCCCCCACAGCTGAGCTTCCACCTCCCCCAGTGCAGCTCCCTCCTGCTGGTGCAGCTGCATTGATGCTCTTCATTCAACGCGTGGACATTGGATGTGACATGCAGCGCGCGGGGTCAGAGGCCTCCCTCACCTCTGCTTGAGCACCGGCCCGTGGGGGCTGCAGGCCCTGGGGGAGAGGGGGGCAGCCTGCCTGAGTCCGGCACCGGGGGCCCGAATGCCTGTGAGGAGTGTGTGGGGCCCGGTGTGTTATTCCCCACGAGCCACCATCGCACGCGCGAAGTAAACATCCATCACACCAGGACAGCGCGCCACAGCTGCGCATGTGCGAAGCGAAGACACTACTTCCGGGCGCCGAGTTAGGTCCTTGCACGGGGAACAGACTGTGAACTGCCCTGAACAGAGGGTGCGCAGTCTCACTGCGCCTGCGCAGAGGAGAGACACTTCCCCCCACATAGAGGAGTCGAACCGAGGAGCTTTGCACTAAAATACATCTCAGCGCGTGCTGTGGCGCGAGGCGCCTCGTGCTCCGTGGCCGGAGACAGTTGTTGTCTCTCATTCATTGTGTCCCGCGCGGACCTGTGCTGGCGCTGAGCTGTCGCCCTTTACTGTCCTGTGAACGAAAGAAAGAAATCTTTCCTACATGCGATCTGTTCTCGGCGCATGCGCAGTTAATCCAAGGTCTCTTAATCTGCAGCTGTGGGAAGCGGTGTCTATCCCCCGCGCATGCGCAGTTGTCTATGATCAGGCCCCCTTTGAACCCCGCGCTCATGGTTCAGTCCTGGCCTCAGCACAGCAGGGAGCACAACAGGACCCACATTGAACCCCAGGTGAGGTCAAGACCCACAGCAGGGAGCTCAGCAGGCCCCACATTGAACCCCAGGTGAGGTCAAGACCCACAGCAGGGAGCACAACAGGCCCCACATTGAACCCCAGGTGAGGCCAAGACCCACAGCAGGGAGCACAACAGGCCCCACATTGAACCCCAGGTGAGGTCAAGATCCACAGCAGGGAGCACAACAAGCCCCACATTGAACCCCAGGTGAGGCCAAGACCCACAGCAGGGAGCACAACAGGCCCCACATTGAACCCCAGGTGAGGCCAAGACCCACAGCAGGGAGCACAACAGGCCCCACATTGAACCCCAGGTGAGGTCAAGATCGCAGGGAGCACAACAAGCCCCACATTGAACCCCAGGTGAGGCCAAGACCCACAGCAGGGAGCACAACAGGCCCCACATTGAACCCCAGGTGAGGTCAAGACCCACAGCAGGGAGCACAGCAGGCCCCACATTGAACCCCAGGTGAGGTCAAGATCGCAGGGAGCACAACAAGCCCCACATTGAACCCCAGGTGAGGCCAAGACCCACAGCAGGGAGCACAACAGGCCCCACATTGAACCCCAGGTGAGGTCAAGATCGCAGGGAGCACAGCAGGCCCCACATTGAACCCCATGTGAGGTCAAGACCCACAGCAGGGAGCACAGCAGGCCCCACATTGAACCCCAGGTGAGGTCAAGACCCACAGCAGGGAGCACAACAGGCCCCACATTGAACCCCAGGTGAGGTCAAGACCCACAGCAGGGAGCACAACAAGCCCCACATTGAACCCCAGGTGAGGTCAAGACCCACAGCAGGGAGCACAACAAGCCCCACATTGAACCCCAGGTGAGGTCAAGACCCACAGCAGGGAGCACAACAAGCCCCACATTGAACCCCAGGAGAGGCCCGACCCCATCAGGGAGCACAACAGGCCCCGCATTGAACCCCAGGTGAGGTCAAGATCGCAGGGAGCACAACAAGCCCCACATTGAACCCCAGGTGAGGTCAAGACCCACAGCAGGGAGCACAACAGGCCCCACATTGAACCCCAGGTGAGGACAAGAGATACAAAGATTGTCTGGTGCTGGGAGGGTCTCGAGCCTGCTCCCCGGGGTTCATTATTTGTTGTTGTCTGCATCGATCGATGATTATTTTGTATCCACAATGTTCATTGACCCTCATTGCTGGATTTGGGTCACTCTTTTGAAGGCCTCAGCAAACATTGACATTTTTTTCGCCTGAAAAGCCTGTGATGAGGAGCAGAGCTGCCAAGGTTTCAGACTGCTATGTGTGACATTTTCATAACTTCAGGATAATTATGAGTGACATTTCAACAACTATGAGTGACTCTTTCTTGCGAGCAAAAAAATCAAGCAATGAGGACGAGGGAAACGTATAAATATCAGAAATGAGACCTATTTGAGCAATGAGAAAGAAAGGCCTGCGTGGGTAACTCATAATTATAATGACATTATCAAAATGTCACACATAAGCTTGGCTGCTATGAAAGAGGGCAGGCATCACTTCACATGACATAGCATTGAAGACCGTGACCATTTTCCTATTCTTGACACCGAGTCTTCTTTACTTACATATTTCATAAAAGTGATAGGAAGTATGTGTTTTATTGTATTGCTATTTAATTGCTTTTCTTGTACAATGCTGATCATATAATAAACTTGTGAATTTTGGATGGCACATAAGGCGAATAAGGATAAAAAGGCTGAAAAAATGCCAAAATAAAAGATAAGGAGCATGGTGAAACAAGGAGTATAAAACAAAACACTTTTATCGGGTGGTGTTTGTTGTACATGACAGGTCACTTAGAGTGGGGTGAACAACAGAGTTAGTAAGGCTGCCACTGCAGGGGCAACCTTATTCATAGGCGAATGCTGTAAGCAGGATTAATGTAAGGCTTGTGAAGTAACTACTAATACCAGCCTCAGACATCACCACTAGAAAACAATGAAATGCGGACATCTAGAAAGCAGGACTCACATGGCTCCGCTAAGAATTACCAGCAAACAAGAGCAAGGACTTGTGTTTAGACCGCCGAATCACAGGACTATACAACAGGATGTGAGAGGCCTTAACACACGGGCCTCTACCATAAATTAATTAGTCAGCTGACTTTAGGACTCTGGCCGACGCAGTCAGTAGTGGCATGGAAGCCTGATTTCTGGGCAAGCCTCATGAGAGGCTGCGACACACACAGCGATCACAGCACGGCAGGCAGTATTACTTTAAAATGTCACACCAGTAAAGTGAGCAGCCACAGTGTAATGGTCCGGCTCACCGAAGCTACACAGTTAACTTATTTGCGACCGCCAGTAGGAGATAGATATACACACAATCATACATACACACCTGTGGGTAAACTATTAAAGCTGAATTCGTAATCATATATATTAGAGCAAGTGTTCGTCACAGATGAAAAACGTCTTAAACACTACTTTACAATTAAGGTATTTGGGTGCAGTGTGTTTATTTTCTAAGCAGCCACGTTGAACAGCTGCGGTGGTTGACCAAAGCCAGAGCTTGGGTCAACAACTACCGCTGTGAATGTGGCAGCAAATGAGCCACATCTGCCCCCTCTCCCATCTAGAGCCGGGTGATGATCATTAGTTCCGAGAAGAGGAAGAATGCAACGAAAAAAACGGGGATCTTTGAGGCTAACTGATAGACGTGTAAGTGCGATTAAATATGGTCAAAGCCTATTAGGTAAACGCAGCGAATCTGCTTTTATTAACTGCTCTCTGTGAGACACTACCAACAACGTGCAACCGATCACAACGCCGTAACATACAAATATAAAAAGCAACAATACTTTCTACACCTGCAAAAAAACACACAATAACTGCCATGCTTAGTCCTAATGCAGTTTGCAAAAAACGTATGAGACCATGCACTGCGTTCACTTACAAGCTGTTAGAACAAGTCAACCTTATTTTGAATGTAATACCGCCACCGGCCCAAAAAAAACGGTACATTCCTCCTCAGGCTCTACGGTCACCTACCATTGCAAACAAATATGCTCAGACGCTGCAGGATTCACTCGACTCAGATTCGAGTCTATTCCTCCTCAGGCTCTACGGTCACCTACCATTGCAAACAAATATGCACAGACACTGCAGGATTCACTCGACTCAGATTCGAGTCCATTCCTCCTCAGGCTCTACGGTCCCCTACCATTGCAAACAAATATGCGCAGACACTGCAGGATTCACTCGACTCAGATTCGAGTCCATTCCTCCTCAGGCTCTACGGTCACCTACCATTGCAAACAAATATGCGCAGACGCTGCAGGATTCACTCGACTCTGATTCGAGTCCATTCCTCCTCAGGCTCTACGGTCCCCTACCATTGCAAACAAATATGCGCAGACCCTGCAGGATTAACTCGCCTCAGATTCGAGTCCATTCCTCCTCAGGCTCTACGGTCACCTACCATTGCAAACAAATATGCGCAGACGCTGCAGGATTCACTCGACTCCGATTCGAGTCCATTCCTCCTCAGGCTGTACGGTCACCTGTAGGAAGGTGGATATCTGACTATGGTTACCCCCAAACTTTTTGCCTGGTGTTTAGCTGGTTTTTGACTTAGTTGGCCTGGGATCCTGCTATTCAGGGCCCCAGGCTGATTGCTCTCTCCTTAAAATGGACTCCATGTACCTTAGGTGCATTACGAATTGGAACTGGTTCACCTTATGAGCCCCTGTAGTAGTGTACCCTAGGTACCCAGGGCATAGGTGTATCCAAGGCCTACCAGGGGCTGCAGCATGTATTATGCCACCCCTGGCCGGGCCTCCATATTTGACACAACTGGCTGATCACTCAGCTGGGGTAAGTTGGTGTAATCACCTCTTACTTAGGTACAGTATGCCTGTGCCTAACCCTAAACTGGACACATATATTCCTATCAGCCACTCCTATGGAAGGCCTCATCAATCCTGGAGGCAGAGTGCTTGGAAATATGTGAGATGGTGCTCTAGCATGAGCTGAGCCTGTCTGCAGCTGTCGGGAACCACTCCCTAAGCTGTTCCGGGATATGGCCATACCATATACTCTTAAGTGCATTATAATCCTCGCGGTTAAATGCTATCTTTGGTTTGGCTTTATCAAAACATGTCGAGTAAGGTGTCATACGAATTGGAATACTATCCCCTCGCCAATTCTGGCGACGGGGATAGCATTCCACCCTTCTAGAGAAACACGACATGTGTGTAGCCTTAACCCCGGTTAAAGTTAAACAGAGCCTCAGCATCACAAAATGGATGCTGCCACCACAGACACGAGTCTGTCCTCCTGCTGCTGACCGAAACTCGGCAGATGGTGGCCTGGACAAAGGGTTTCCTGCCTGGGGAGGTGCGAGCACCACCCCAGACAGGGTTTTGTGTATTGGGTAGGACAGGGCTGAATAGAATCAGACATGCCCGGGGCACACAAGGTGTCCCCGTGCATAGGCCAGTCCAAACCGGTCCTGGGACTTTCCAGACCCAGGCCTGGCGCGGAGCTGGACAAAGGAAAGGGGGTGTAACCGCCCCCCTTCCTGGTTCCTCCCAGAGGAGGGACCTAGTAGGTGATCCACCCCTCAGATTGGGAATAAGAGTGGGAGCAGTGCCATTGCACAGCAGATCATCCTGAATCAACTTAAAACTAAGAAGAAGACTGGACTTCGACATTCTGCTGCACAGAAGACTGAAGAGAATCTCCCTTGTGGCCTAGGAGTGGCCACCCTGTGAACACAGGTACCAACCAGCAACTCGACGTCTGCTTTGCCGCCGCCTCCCGCCGGAGCCCGAGCCCAGAGCCCGACAAGAACCAGACTCCCAGACCTCTCAGAGCCCGATCCACAGTCCCTGCAAAGAAGGGACCCGTGGAGGCACCGAGTGACGTGGGACCGGACCTCTTGGAAGACACTCGAAAAGCTGACTGCGCAGCTTCTGAGGCATCCTCGACGTTGTGCTTTGGGGACTGAGAACCCCCACCACCGAGCAGCCCTTGCACCGAAGATCAGCCCTCCAGCATCTCCACGATCTGCGCGGGGCCCTTTTGCATTGTGCCACTCGACGCGCCATCCCGGCCACTAGCCACGTGGTCAGCGGCCATCTTGGCGACGAACCCGAAGATTTACACAGCAGGTCTGGTTGCTCCAGACCTACCCAAGCTCCTGTGAAAAGGAGCATCCGCTCTGACCTTGCTGGCCCGAGTGAACAGCATCTTTCAACTTCTGCGTGGCTTGCATTTGCCAAGGCCTGTTTGCTCCGATCAGGTCGCCGACACCACCAACAGCGAGAAGCCTACGTGGGACAGCTCGTGACCGACTCCTGGACGTCCTCGACCCCGGGTATCCACGTGGCTGCAGAAAGAAGCTACCCGACAACGCCTGTTTGCACCCGACATCGCCTGGTTCCAATCTGGTTCCACGGTAGTCACTGGCTAGTGACTTTGAACACTGTCCCCTCTGCTTTCAGGTCTTCACATCTTCAGATCCACCCTTGGATCCACCGGAACTCTTCTCATCGAGCCGCCTGCAGCATCTTCAGCTCCAAGCACCATCGACCAGCGTGACGAAACCCGACACTACTTCGACCCTGTGCACCCGCTTCCTGTGGGTGAGGTAACTCAGCTCCGCCGGTGCTCCTGCACTGGTACACATCTCAAGGGCCTGTGTCTAAAGTTTTAACTCCGTAGGTCACTCGGAAGGTTCCTAACTTTCTAACTTTGTACTTTTTACGCACCATAGACTTTGTATTGGAAAGTGCGTGCACTTTGAACACTGCACCCGAGTCCCGTGGGCCTCTCCCGACTTAGTCATTGCTAGTCTCGAATAGCTCCAGCGATTCCCAAGGCCCTAGGCCTCTTCACTTTCCTATTGGTATCTCTTATACCACTTTCTTAGTATATGGTTTAGGTGGCCCCTAGGGCTCATCCATATTGTGCAACTTTTGTGTATTTTAAACTGTCTTGTGATTTAACGCTTGTGCTTCTGTGCTCATAAAGAGTCCAGGGGATTTTATAGTTAATAAATCAATATATATTTTCAATATATATCTGTGTGGTGTCCCTTTCATTTGGTATTCAAGGGGGTTGGGTATGGTATAACAGCTGGCTTCACATGCCTTTCAGAGTTTAGCCTAAGACTGCTTTGTCCACGTTACCACTAGGATAACTGGTCTACAAGGTTGAATTACAACCATCATCATAAGGGTTGCTTGGCATGGTACAAAGTGATCACTAAGAATTAGTGAGCATTATATACCAGGCCAACTTCTCACATTGGTGAGCAGCGGATTGGGATCTGAGCTTGCTGTTGTTTTACCATTACAATCTTTGAGATTATCATTTGAAAGATCATACAGGTACCTGCTAGGTACATATAAAACAAGACTAGTATACATAAGTTCTACTGAACTTAGTTGTTGTAGAGCAAAGGGAGTAGCACACCCTAGCTACAACTACTAGATAGGTTTAGTAGGTAAACACCAGTGTAGGTAGATTGCAACACATCCACCCACACTAGAGCAATGTCTGGAGCAGAGGGTTCCACTGGGAATGTCTCTGTTGAGAGTGACCCTCCAAGGGCACCATCCAAATTTGCTATTTTTTCCTTTAAGGAATTAAGACAGCTTTGTGTCTTAAGGGGTCTGAAGACAGGGCCTTCCCCTACTACAGACCACCTAAGAGAGCTCTTAGACCAGTCTGAGACTCTAAAGCCCTCTAAGGCAAACCCCACAGGGGATGCTGAAGGAGGCCATCCTTCAGAGGATGACACTGTAGACCCCCCTGCCCCTATCATCCTGGTAGATGAGGAAGCCTCCACCACTGGAGCTCCTCAGGTAGATGTAGAGGAAGAGGAGGAGGAGGTGGAAAGCAGTGAGTCAGATGATGACAGAGATAGTCAGGTGCTGGTCAGTAGACTGAACCAGGCTAACTTAAGCCTATTTGGGACTGAATCAGGTAACAACCCATTCAGACCCCCAGGTGGACTTAACCAGGGGCATAGGAGGAGGAGGAATCACTCAGGTGAATCCAATACCTCCCATGTCTCTAGAGGTTCTCATGGTCACTCCAGAAGGGAGATGACTAGCCCTCAGAGAAGGGAACATGAGACCAAATTGAGAGAAACTCAAATTAGAGAGGCTGAATTGAGAGTCCAGAGACAAGAGTTAGAGATTGCCCTGGCCCAAGAGAAACTTGCTAGAGCAAGACAGCCTAGAGAGAGTGGGGTAATAGAACCCACTGGTGGCAGCAATATCCACAAGGATAAAGACAGGTCTTTTGATAACAGAAACCGGAGTAAGATTGTGCCCCCCTACAAAGCTGGGGATGATATCCATAAATGGATTACTGCAATGGAGAGAGCCTGCAGAGTACAGCAGATTCCTCAGGAGCAGTGGGCAGCAATCTTGTGGCTCTCCTTTGAAGGTAGAGGCCGAGACAGACTCCTCGCAGTTAGTGATGGGGATTCTAGAAACTACCTGGTCCTGAAGAGTGCTCTGATTGATGGGTTAGGCTTAACCACTGAACAGTACAGGTTAATGTTCAGAGATACCCAGAAGACACAGACTCAGGACTGGTCTGAATTTGTTGAGTGTGCCACTAAGGCTCTGGAGGGATGGTTGCTGGGAAGCAAGGTTACAGACTATGAAGGATTGTATAATTTAATTATGAGAGAGCAAATCTTAAGTAATTGTAAAAATCAGCTTCTACATCAGCACCTGGTTGACTCTGATCTGACCTCCCCACAAGAATTGGGTAGGAGGGCAGACAAATGGATCAGAACCAGGATCAGGCCTAAGAACCAGGGTGGTGACCAAAAGAAAGAGACTACCAAGCCTCAAGAGAAGGGTGGGGATAAAAGTAAGGAAAAGACTTCCCCAGGGCCCCAAAACTCCAAGAATGGGGGTGGGTCCCAAGACACTTCTACAACCCAGAAAAAGCCTTATTGTCATACCTGTAAACAGGTGGGGCATTACAAAACAGATAGCTGTTGTCCCAAGAATGGCAATACGGAGAATATACCTCCAGGTAAGGCTCCAACACCTCCTGTCACTGTTAGCAGTGGCCCCCCAGGTGGTGGGAGCACCCCCAAGAATTTGGGTGGGTTTACTTTTGGAGGACAGGTGGACTCTGGCCTATCCAGGTCCTCTAACGCAGATACTCTTGTCTATGAGACTGGCATGGGGTTTGCCAATTTCACTGCTTGCCCAAACACTTTGAGCAAGTATAGACAGGAGCCCCTCATCAATGGTTTGAAAGTTGAGGCCTTCAGAGACACAGGGGCTAGCATCACCATGGTGGCTGAATGTCTAGTCCCCTCAAGGCAACTTTTACCTGATGCCAGATATCAGGTGACAAACATTGATGGCATAGAAACCAATCATCCCATGGCAGTAGTCAATCTTAGCTGGGGAGGTGTCACTGGCCCAAAGAGAGTGGCAGTGTCAGCAAACTTGCCTGTAGATTGCCTACTGGGTAATGATTTGGAAATCTCAGCCTGGGCTGAGGTTGAACAGCAAACCCATTCTAGAATGGTAAATCTCCATGGAAAGGTTAGTGGGGCTGTGATGGCTACAGCCCCAATCCAGGATGTCCTTCCTGAAAAGGTTGGGAGGGCTGAGCAAACCTCAGCCCCATCTTTAGATAACCTCCCTCCTGAAAAGAGTAGCAGGGCTGTACTAGTAACAGCCCATACCCAAACTGAGTCTCCTCCTGAAAAGGTTGGTGGGGCTGTGATGGCCACAGCCCAAACTCAAACTGATACATGGGTAGTGAAGCCTGAAATGATGGATCACTCCACCCAAACAGAGAGCATTGAGGAGGAAGAGAAATCTCCCTCCCACCAGACTTTAGGAAAGGATCAGCCTCCTCAGGGAACCGATCTTACCCCTGATGAAGGAACTGTCCCAGAGGTTGTTAGGCCTGGCCTGATAGAGCCTCTGATGGCAGTGGACCCTTCTCAGGTGGGACCCAGTCTGGAGCAGGTAACCTGCCCCTCTCTACCATGCCTTACTCAGCCCAGGGCTGCAGAGGACAAGAAGGACAGTGAACCCCAAAGGGCCCCCTGTCAAATAAAGCACACCCATCAACAGGTTAGGGGCACCGAAACTAGTAGCCCTAGTGAGGTGAAAACTTTAAAAACTCCTGAGGGATCCCCCTTAAAAGTAGTTAGGGACCTCCCCCAGATGGATATTGTTGGGCACAGCCAAACCTGGGACCAAAAGGCCCCAAACCTGACCTGTCCCTCCAGTAAGCCAAACAGAGGGACCCAGCCTCCAGCTTTAGGTAGCCAGAGGTTGACCCTGAGAGCACAGTGCAACTCAGTCAGAGAAAGAAAGGCACACATGGTGGAGAATGATTGGAGGAAGCTGAGCCCTACAGAGGAGACTCACTTCAGTACTCCATCTCAACACCAGCCTTTGACTTTGCAAAGACACACCACAGGTAGAGATTCCCTATGGTGGAGACCCTCAGATACCCTTAGGGTGAGGGATTGCTTAGTGGACCATGAGACAGGGGGTTACCAAGCCAGAGCTGGTACTTCCTTATATGGCCACTTAGGCAATATAGGCTTACCTGGTCAAGGATAGCCTTATCTCCTTTCGTTTGGGGGGGGGGGTTATGTAGGAAGGTGGATATCTGACTATGGTTACCCCCAAACTTTTTGCCTGGTGTTTAGCTGGTTTTTGACTTAGTTGGCCTGGGATCCTGCTATTCAGGGCCCCAGGCTGATTGCTCTCTCCTTAAAATGGACTCCATGTACCTTAGGTGCATTACGAATTGGAACTGGTTCACCTTATGAGCCCCTGTAGTAGTGTACCCTAGGTACCCAGGGCATAGGTGTATCCAAGGCCTACCAGGGGCTGCAGCATGTATTATGCCACCCCTGGCCTGGCCTCCATATTTGACACAACTGGCTGATCACTCAGCTGGGGTAAGTTGGTGTAATCACCTCTTACTTAGGTACAGTATGCCTGTGCCTAACCCTAAACTGGACACATATATTCCTATCAGCCACTCCTATGGAAGGCCTCATCAATCCTGGAGGCAGAGTGCTTGGAAATATGTGAGATGGTGCTCTAGCATGAGCTGAGCCTGTCTGCAGCTGTCGGGAACCACTCCCTAAGCTGTTCCGGGATATGGCCATACCATATACTCTTAAGTGCATTATAATCCTCGCGGTTAAATGCTATCTTTGGTTTGGCTTTATCAAAACATGTCGAGTAAGGTGTCATACGAATTGGAATACTATCCCCTCGCCAATTCTGGCGACGGGGATAGCATTCCACCCTTCTAGAGGGACACGACATGTGTGTAGCCTTAACCCCGGTTAAAGTTAAACAGAGCCTCAGCATCACAAAATGGATGCTGCCACCACAGACACGAGTCTGGCCTCCTTCTGCTGACCGAAACTCGGCAGATGGTGGCCTGGACAAAGGGTTTCCTGCCTGGGGAGGTGCGAGCACCACCCCAGACAGGGTTTTGTGTATTGGGTAGGACAGGGCTGAATAGAATCAGACATGCCCGGGGCACACAAGGTGTCCCCGTGCATAGGCCAGTCCAAACCGGTCCTGGGACTTTCCAGACCCAGGCCTGGCGCAGAGCTGGACAAAGGAAAGGGGGTGTAACCGCCCCCCTTCCTGGTTCCTCCCAGAGGAGGGACCTAGTAGGTGATCCACCCCTCAGATTGGGAATAAGAGTGGGAGCAGTGCCATTGCACAGCAGATCATCCTGAATCAACTTAAAACTAAGAAGAAGACTGGACTTCGACATTCTGCTGCACAGAAGACTGAAGAGAATCTCCCTTGTGGCCTAGGAGTGGCCACCCTATGAACACAGGTACCAACCAGCAACTCGACGTCTGCTTTGCCGCCGCCTCCCGCCGGAGCCCGAGCCCAGAGCCCGACAAGAACCAGACTCCCAGACCTCTCAGAGCCCGATCCACAGTCCCTGCAAAGAAGGGACCCGTGGAGGCACCGAGTGACGTGGGACCGGACCTCTTGGAAGACACTCGAAAAGCTGACTGCGCAGCTTCTGAGGCATCCTCGACGTTGTGCTTTGGGGACTGAGAACCCCCACCACCGAGCAGCCCTTGCACCGAAGATCAGCCCTCCAGCATCTCCACGATCTGCGTGGGGCCCTTTTGCATTGTGCCACTCGACGCACCATCCCGGCCACTAGCCACGTGGTCAGCGGCCATCTTGGCGACGAACCCGAAGATTTACACAGCAGGTCTGGTTGCTCCAGACCTACCCAAGCTCCTGTGAAAAGGAGCATCCGCTCTGACCTTGCTGGCCCGAGTGAACAGCATCTTTCAACTTCTGCGTGGCTAGCATTTGCCAAGGCCTGTTTGCTCCGATCAGGTCGCCGACACCGCCAACAGCGAGAAGCCTACGTGGGACAGCTCATGACCGACTCCTGGACGTCCTCGACCCCGGGTATCCACGTGGCTGCAGAAAGAAGCTACCCGACAACGCCTGTTTGCACCCGACATCGCCTGGTTCCAATCTGGTTCCACGGTAGTCACTGGCTAGTGACTTTGAACACTGTCCCCTCTGCTTTCAGGTCTTCACATCTTCAGATCCACCCTTGGATCCACCGGAACTCTTCTCATCGAGCCGCCTGCAGCATCTTCAGCTCCAAGCACCATCGACCAGCGTGACGAAACCCGACACTACTTCGACCCTGTGCACCCGCTTCCTGTGGGTGAGGTAACTCAGCTCCGCCGGTGCTCCTGCACTGGTACACATCTCAAGGGCCTGTGTCTAAAGTTTTAACTCCGTAGGTCACTCGGAAGGTTCCTAACTTTCTAACTTTGTACTTTTTACGCACCATAGACTTTGTATTGGAAAGTGCGTGCACTTTGAACACTGCACCCGAGTCCCGTGGGCCTCTCCCGACTTAGTCATTGCTAGTCTCGAATAGCTCCAGCGATTCCCAAGGCCCTAGGCCTCTTCACTTTCCTATTGGTATCTCTTATACCACTTTCTTAGTATATGGTTTAGGTGGCCCCTAGGGCTCATCCATATTGTGCAACGTTTGTGTATTTTAAACTGTCTTGTGATTTAACGCTTGTGCTTCTGTGCTCATAAAGAGTCCAGGGGATTTTATAGTTAATAAATCAATATATATTTTCAATATATATCTGTGTGGTGTCCCTTTCATTTGGTATTCAAGGGGGTTGGGTATGGTATAACAGCTGGCTTCACATGCCTTTCAGAGTTTAGCCTAAGACTGCTTTGTCCACGTTACCACTAGGATAACTGGTCTACAAGGTTGAATTACAACCATCATCATAAGGGTTGCTTGGCATGGTACAAAGTGATCACTAAGAATTAGTGAGCATTATATACCAGGCCAACTTCTCACATCACCTACCATTGCAAACAAATATGCGCAGACCCTGCAGGATTCACTCGCCTCAGATTCGAGTCCATTCCTCCTCAGGCTCTACGGTCCCCTACCATTGCAAACAAATATGCGCAGACCCTACAGGATTCACTCGACTCAGATTCGAGTCCATTCTTCCTCAGGCTCTACGGTCACCTACCATTGCAAACAAATATGCGCAGACACTGCAGGATTCACTCGACTCAGATTCGAGTCCCCTGCCACTTCTGACCAACCTCACTTCCTTCCTCCTGTGTCCCAGGACGTGAGGGAGCCGAGGCAGAGAGCATGTCACATCTGGATATTCCACAGCAGGAGCAACCACTGGGACTACGGCGGTCACATCTGGATAATTATCCCGGCCACCCCCCACAGTGCCGCAGTGTGATTGACAGCCAGGAGCAACGACTGCTGAGGGTAGGCCCCGCCCCCGGTAATTGGCAGCGCACTGTGTGTCCGTTTAGCCGCGGGGCGCCGCAGGAGATAATTACAATGCAGCCTGCCTGGAGCCAGGCACGAGACTGCACAAGCTGCCTGGGCAGATACATTGTGGCGCTCGCAGCTGCCCCAGAGCTGAGAGCAGTCAGTGGATTTTCTTTAACTATTTATGAACTCTGACTCAGAGCCCAGCAAGCAGCTGCTGGCTGGCACCACCTCTCTCAGAGAAGCAGAGCCGGCGCACAGGTGCGTGCACAGGCGCCGCCGGTGGCACACAGCTGGCGAGCTGTAAATGCGTGACAATGATTTCAGTGCGGTGTTGCGGAACACCACTCTGAAATGCGTGATTGTCACATGTGATGCGTGATACTTGACAGGACTGGAGAAGATCGACTTGAATTCCGTTTTTGGCTTTCACCAGAGTAAAGGGGGGCAGCCCCGTCAATTGAAAGTAAAAGAACACACTTCCAGGCAGCAGCGACTGCGCCTCATTGTACCTGGGCCTGGGCCTGCACAGCATCATCTGATGTGGCTAAAACTCCCCCTAATATGCCTCAACCTCACTAGGGCCTCAGTAACCAGGTAGCGGTCAGCCAATGCCCATCAGGTAAACAAGCATTGGCATAGCCAGTAGGTCTCGCCTCTGGGACCTTATAAGTGTTTAGTTATCCAGCACAATATCCTTGGTGAAACAACATCAACTGTTGCATGGCTAAACAATTATAAGGTCCCAAAGGTGCAACCTATTGGCTATGACAATGCTTGTTTTCATTGGTTCCTGTTTGTGCCTTTTAGAGATGCATGCTTCTGTTTTGTCCTCCTGTCTAACTACTCCCGCCTTTTGATGATCTAGGTCACGGGTACTCACAAACATTTTCCCGGGGGCCTCAAAGTTTGGTCTATGGTGTGACCGAGGCCCGCACTGATGCCAGAATGAAGGTGTTCCTAAAGTTAAAGGCCTAGTTACCTCCTTTTCCTAACTGCAATTATCCTTTAAAGAAGTGTTTGCTGTATACATACGTTTTTTTTTCATGTTAGTGCTGAGTCGAGTAAACGGCAGCCCAGTGCTGCTGCTGCCCAGGGGTCCGCATGTAAAGACCTGGAGGGCCTTATGCGGCCCCCGGGCCGTTCTTTGAGTATCACTGATCTAGATCCTCCCTGTCAACCGCCCCAGCTACATGTGTATTTCAATATTCTTCAAAAAGGGGTCGGGGTTGAGCCGGGGCCACTGTATCTCCTTTGCTCTCGGTGGTCCCATGGGAGTAGAAGCTGCTCATTCTGCTAATCCTTCCCTAACTTTCCAGAAGTGTCAGAGCAGACAGGCTCGCTGAGTCATTCGAGTTACTGAGTGAGTCTGTTACATTTTTTCAACATTTATTCAGCAAGTCTGTTTATTCCTAATGTATGGTGACAAGAGGCTCAGATCAGATTCTTCCTGTTTCTCTTGCTAAGCCATAGCGCGTTCATTGGGGGGATTGGGAGGGGTAGAGCTGGGGCTGCCCTTCAAGATGCCCACACCCTGCACAGCTCAAGAAGCTGCCATGGCTTAACAAGAGAAACAGGAAGAATCAGAGAAACTGACTCAGGTCAGACCCACGGTACCAGAGAGTACTAACTGAGAACTTGCTTGTTTGCACAGTCTTTTTAAGCCAGAGTACTTTGAACGATTGAATGTATCGCTTTTAAAATTACTCTGAATGCTTCTAAGACAATCGCATTTTAAATGTAAAGCTTTTTGAAACAAATGTTTTTTAGGTCTCGTCCTATTCCATTCCGCAAGGAATGAATAGGAAGAGACTATTGGGGCTAAACTAAGAGCTAAACTAAGCTCTCAAAAATGCGGCTTTCCAGAAGTGCATGCGTCCAGTGCACGCGCTTCTATCCGCCTGCCTGCCTGCCTGGCATCACCACATCAAAGCCAGCCATCTGTTGCTTCCCCAGCGTGGTGCCGCCAGCAGCTTCACTTCAAAGGGATCCGCTCCGCCCCCTGCTGCATCAAAGGCTTTCATTTTGCGTTTTTCTGCCCCTGTTAGTCTAGCTTTTTGTGCCTTTCTGCCCCTATTAGACTCGTTTTTTCCCGTTTTTCTGCCCTTCTGCCCTCTGTTAGACTCGCTTTTTTGTTCAGCTCTGGCCTTTCTTGTTTTTTCTTTCGGCGATGTTCTTGATCTGTTAAGGGAAACAGTGACGCATATCTCATTTGCATGCAGTAGCCAGCTGAGCACGCTGTATGAACACTGACACATGCTGCTTTTGTACATTTAATATTGTATGTGTTCAGATTGCGTTAACTACTTGTCCTCTCCGGGCCACTGTAGGCCACTGCAGGATGCGCCGCGCCAAGCACTTTTTTTTGTTGTTTAAGCACTCCATGAGTGTCCACCAGCTGCCCCCCACTTGTTTGTTTTATTTCTTTCTGCAGTCTGGCTCTCTTATATTCTACAAGGTCAGTAACTTCACTGTAGGGTAACGTGAAATTAACTTAAAACTTAACCCAAACACGTTCACAAATTTCTTCACTGTAAATGCGTTTTCCAAGGAGCATGTTACGGTTTTTAAAGTTCTGCGAATACTTTCTTCCTCTTCGTGCAGCTGGTCAGTCTCAAGCACCTCGGTTGCTCCCTCACCTGCCGACTAACCATTGTTCCCCCCACCGTCTACTTTGTTGCTCTCCAACACCTAGTGGCAATGCTTTTCCCCTTTCCTCCATGTGCTACTGCTCCCCTTCCTCCTCGCACTGCTGCTAGCCCTACTCAACGCTCTGCCCCCACTTCTCTTCTCCTTCGTCAACACACTACTGACCCTTCCTTGTTTATTCACATTTCATTTCTTTTCAAAAACTTCTCCAACCTCTCAGGACTCTGTTGGTTTCGTGGATGTTGTTAATCTCCTGAGTTTTATTTTTGACATTTTGCTACGATGGAGGTGCTCCAATTCACAATTTCTTTTCATGAATTCATCCTGTACCACAAGAGACAAAAATGTTAAGCGAAGCACTATGTAATGTGAAGAAGGGGACAACTTAATCACAAATGTCACTCTGGAAGCTTTGCTTTGCACGTGCCCCATTACCACCTCTGGGGACACTGCTTTACACATACCAGCTTTCCCACCTCAAGAAACCATCTCAGCGCATATTCAACTCATAAAGCACTGTCTGACAGGTACCACCTACCAACACCTCTGACTCTACCAATCTTCTGCCCTCACTCTACCGCCCTCACTCTACCACTCTACTGCCCTTACTCTACCACTCTACCGCCCTCACTCTACCACTCTACCGCCCTCACACTACCTCTCTACTGCCCTCACTATACCACTCTACTGCCCTCAATCTACCACTATACCGCCCTCACTCTACCACTCCACTGCCCTCACTCTACCGCCTTCACTCTACCACCCTCACTCTACCACTCTACCGCCCTCACTCAACCGCCCTCACTCTACCACTCTACCGCCCTCACTCTACCATTCTACTGCCCTCACTCTACCGCCCTCACTCTACCGCCCTCAGTCTACCACTCTACTGCCCTCACTCTACCGCCTTCACTCTACTGCCCTCACTCTACCACTCTACTGCCCTCACTCTACCACTCTACCGCCCTCACTCTACCGCCCTCACTCTACCACTCTACCGCCCTCACTCAACCGCGGTTACTCTACCACTCTACCGCCCTCACTCTACCACTCTACTACCCTCACTCTACCGCCTTCACTCTACCGCCCTCACTCTACCACTCTACCGCCCTCACACTACCACCCTCACTCTACCACTCTACCGCCCTCACTCTTCCATCCTCACTCTACTGCCCTCACTCTACCACTCTACTGACCTCACTCTACCACCCTCACTCTACTGCCCTCACTCTACCCCTCTACCGCCCTCACTCTACCCCTCTACCGCCCTCACTCTACCACTCTACCACCCTCACTCTACCGCCCTCACTCTACCACTCTACCGCCCTCACTCTACCACCCTCTCTACCACTCTACGGCCTTCACTCTGCCCTCACTATAACGCCCTCGCTCTACCACTCTACCACCCTCACGCCCTCACTCTACTGCCCTCACTTTACCACTCTACCGCCCTCACTTTACCACTCTACCGCCCTCACTCTACCACTCTACCTCCCTCACGCCCTCTCTGCCACTCTACCGCCCACACTCTACCGCCCTCACTCTACCACCCTCACTCTACCGCCCTCACTCTACCACTCTACCACCCTCATGCCCTCCGCTGCTTTCTTCCACCCTGCCTCCTTCTCTAACTCCCTGTTCTCTTCTCTTCGCCTGTGCTGATCTGCTGCTCTCTTCCACCCCGCCTCCTTCTTTAACTCCCTGTTTTCTTCTCCTGCGCTAATCTGCTGTTCTCTTTCACTGCCTCTTTCTCTAACTCCCTGTTCTCTTCTCCTATGCTGATCTGCTGCTCTCTTCCACCCGCCTCCTTCTTTAACTACATGTTCTCTTCTGCTGTGCTGTTATGCTGCTCTCTTCCACCCACCTCCATCTCAAACTCCCTGTTCACTTCTCTTCTCAAGAGCTGATCTGCTGCTCTCTTCAACCCGCCTCCTTCTCTGCCTCCCTGTTCTCTTCTCCTGTGCTGTTCTGCTGCTCTCTTCCACCCCACCTCCTTCTTTAACCCCCTGTTCTCTTCTCCTGTGCTAATCTGCTGCTCTCTTCCACCCCACCTCCTCCTTTAATTACCTGTTCTCTTCTGCTGTGCTGATCTGCTGCTCTCTTCCACCCAACTCCTTCTCTAACTCCCTGTTCTCTTCTCCTGTACTGATCTGCTGCTCTCATCCACTTGTCCTTGACTGCAAGCCAGAGAGCAGATGGTCTCTGTTTTACACAAGATAGTTCCTCTTTTTGACTCATGTGGTTCAGCCAATTCCCAGAACCAGCAAGATAGTTCCTGTGCCAATCTTTGGAGAGGAGCTGTGTCTCCTGGAGGAGGCACACATCTGCCTCCATGTTATCCAGGTAGGAAAGGATGGACCTCCTTTTATTGGGATTGTTGAGACCTCTCGCATTGAGAGTGAGAATTTTCAATGTGGGCTGGGAAATAGCGTATCATAGTGAGTGCACTAGTTTTGGCCAGTATTTGGGTCCCTGTGATCCCTCTTCCCCCTGAGCTCCCAATGTCTGCCTGGCCTTCATTGCACTTTGATCCTCTCTTCAATGCCTTTTTAACCTGCATACCCGTTCTCCACCCTCCCCTCCCTAACCCCAACTTAGAAACCCATTAACCTCAAATTGTCCAGGGCCCGCCTTTCATGCGCGTGCGTCCTTGGAAGTCGGAATAGTTGGGAACGTGTGTGGCCAGTTCCCCGTGTCTCTACACTCCCCGTGTCTCTACGCTCCCCGCAGACTTCTTCGCCGCCCACCCTGCCTTACAAATGTCACTTATCTATCCCTCAGTCGTTCACAGTGTCATCATGAGAGAATGTCTCCTTCGACAATGTCTCCAGCACTACCAGTCTTTCTTGTGCCATGGTCTTGGGGTCCGGTCTCATCGCTCGCTCTGTGCTACGCCTCCTGTAGAGCTTATGCCATCTTTCTCGAGGAGTTTTGGTCTGTGGGCCCTCTGTCTCCTCCTGGATTGGATTCTCGATGCCCAGCACCTGGCAAGTGTCCTGCATGGATCTGAGCTGGAGGAGTTTGCCCTGCCATATGAAAATCAGCCGGAAAGGGTGACCCAAAGAATACGGTATTCCTTGATTTCGAAGACGCGTGGTTGCCACTCGGAACACACAACACTTTTGAAGGGGTATTAGAGCCAGGTCCTGGTACAAAGCTATGGAGTCGGCCTAATATCTTAGTGTTGCTTGTCCCTGGCAGCACGTAGTATTCACTCTTTTAGTTGAAAGTCTGGAATGTAAGCCAACATATCCGGTGGGGGCACCCAGTATGCTCCTGAAGAGACCCTGCAGGTATTGTGTGATGTCTGGCCCTTCTTCTTTAGGGGGAACTCCCTTAACGCGGATGTTGTTTCGCCAAGACAGATTCTTCAGGTGTTCTGTGTGTGCCTGGAGATCGCTATGTTGAGCCTTGAGCCCGAGTGTCTCTTGCTGTAGATGCTCCATCTCCTCTTCCCGGGCTTGCTCCTGATCCTCAATGGAGGCCACGCGGTCCCCAATGGCATCGACGTCCCGTCTTATCATAAGGCGGGACGTTGATGCCGTTTGGTAACGTGTGGCCTCCATCGGTTATCTCCTTCATCTCCCCCGCTATGTTCCTTTTCAGCATCTGCAAGTCACCTCGTAATGCACCAAATAGCGACTCTAAAAAGGTGCGGGTAACTGGGGCTTCAGAGGTGTCTGCATCTTGGCTAATTTGTGTCATTGGGGAGATCCTCCCTTCTCCTCTGCCGGTCATCAGGAGCTTGGTCAGCATATTTTTTAGATTCTGATCCTTCTTGCTTCTCTCTGAGGACATGGCTGCTATACCACTTACCACACCACCAGACCGGCCTGCCTTGTTGTGGGGGTCCCAGCCCCAGTGGGTGGCTGTCATCGGGTTTTGTCCTCCCGCTGAGCTCCAATACACTGTTGCATGATGGTGAGGGCCAGAGGTGTCACTCCCTTTCAGTCTCGCCTGGGCCTTGCTGCCATCGACCATCTTCTATTGCCCTGCTGGGCATCTGCTGCTTGTTCTCAATAGTCTAAGTACTTTGCGCCCGAATCTGTCGTAAATCCCCCTGTAGGCCAGCAGCCCTATCTGAGCCTGGAGCACTAGATGTCTTCTTGGACCACTAATTCTAATTCCTGCACTTTGTGCTTGCAGGCCATGGCCTCCGGTTTCCTCTGACTTGGCAGTCAACTCCAGAGTGACTAATCCATGCCCGGGCCCCTCATCCATTGGCACCTTGTGATTCTTACAGCGTTACAGTTCATATCTCATTCCCCTTAATGGATTTTGTCATTTTAGTGTCATTTTGTTCAATACATTTTACTTAAATTTTTTTATTTCCGTTTGGGTTTTTTATTGTTTTGCATTTTGACTTTTACTTTGTTGGTTTCTGCATAAATATTTTACATATTACCTTAAGTTAAGCCTGCCTGTTCGGTGCTTAGGTACCAGGGGTTTGATCCTAGATTAATTGAACGGCTTTGAAAGTTCACTCTGACAATGGTTGTGATTGTTCCTCATCTACAACAAATAATAATTCAGTTTCTTACGGAAACTATCTGAAATTATCTGCAAAACAGGCAGTTGATAACCTACCAGGGTTGAAACACCCTGTGGACAAACTGGAATGTGGGACTAGTATTGTGTGGCAATAGAACCTCTACAAAATATTCAGCTTGCAGATGAACCAAGAATCACGCTTGGATGTCACAACTTTTAAAACAAGGTAGTCAGGAAAGTGTGAAGAATATATGCAGCTCTTTGTATTTTGACAGCCCCAAGCAAATTTGAGAACAGAGTGGATGTATGTAGCAGAGACGAGTCTGTTCACCCAATGTGAGTGGTGATATCCGCTCTGCTGATCTGCCTGAAGTTATGATGCAGCTGACAGTAGCGTGTCTGCTAAAAGCGATGGCGTGACTGGTGGAACTATAAAGCCAAATAAGAGAAAGTTATCTTCCGACACCACAGTCTTCGTGACTGAGACCAGTAACACTGAAGACTCTGAGACTCACAGCAGTATTTTCTCCTTTCAGAGCGTTATCGCTGCAGATGGAGTGAAGCCAAGAAGTGAGCACATTACTAAGGTACCATCAAAGTTTAATATTGTTCATTTGTATTAACTCTTTGGCAGTATTTGGAAATGTATTTTCTAGTTTTGTTGCTTTTTGTTTATTTTTTTCTTGTAGGCTGTTACCTGTAGTTTAAAGGGAACAATGTTGTTGTGTGTGACCTTAATGCTGCAGTTTCCATGTCATTACCATCATTTGCTTACCCTGGAGAATCTCCAGGGTGGAGGAGGTTTGCTGTTTCAGGGTTCTTTCTTCAGCTTCTGGGCAGTTGTCGCTCTGTGGCGATCTGTGGTCCTATTTCTCTGCTCTTCTTGTAGTAGCTCCTATCAGAGCTTCATCCTCCCGCCAACGAAAATAAGATGCCAGGCATCACCCAGCACACAGCACAGCCTATGTTGGGCTAAGTCCATCTGCTCGGCGCAGTTAGAGCGAGGAAAAAAGTTCTCCGGACCCATCGGGCTGTGAATGTAACCTAAGGGCTTAAGATGAAATGTAGAGCCTACCTCCTTCCTGAATGGCTCCAGTCTGCTGTGTGCAGAGCCGATAGCTGGCAGCACCCTGGAGTATGTATGTATAAATCAGATTATGTTGGAAGTAACCTGCAATATAGTAACAGGCAGCACCCTGCCAACAAGTAGGATTTCTCATAGTATTTTATTTCCTGGCACATTAATGGAGATAGCCTTTTAACAGGCAGACGAACAACACTGACCCTACATTTATCTGGGGTTGTCTTTAAAATTACGTACACATTAGGAATGGCATTTCGTTCTGGTGGAATAATAACACAAAATATCTTGCACTCTATGTTGTTGCATGGAGTTTTGGCTGCAATGCATTCCATGTTTCATTCAAAAATGCTTTCTACAGGGCACATACATGATTTGCTGCTGTAGAGAAATAATGCTCCTGTGTACTGTTGCAGACTCAGAAATATTGAAAATACTTCATGATTTCTCTTTCAGCTCTTCATAGTAAAACCTTTCAATTTTTGACTCAATCATTTGGCAGAAACATAACTTAGTACCATTAAAATAGTTGTGATGGGGAACATTCATGTGGGTTAAGACTGGCTCGACCAGAGTGCTTGCTGACTTGGAGGAGTATGGAGTTGACCACCTTGCCTGGTCCGGTGTGGAACCAAGCCAGCGATGCTTTGCTGCAGGCTCATTTGCCCTGATAGCTGGTCAACAGTTTGAGGAGGAGGAGGTGAAAAGCTGGCTAAGTGTGCCATGAGGCTGGCAGTTCAGTACATCCCTGAGAAGTGAGCTTTGAGTCGATGTAGTGTTCCTCTTATACCACGTGCAATTCACCCTCTCCAAAGCCTCAAGAATTCCTGAGTGTGAAGGGCGGCTGATTCTTATTAGGTGCTTGATAGTTTTCCAGAAACTCATGTTCTTGATTGTTCATGTTTGTCAGTAGTTAATGAAACACGCCCAGACGTTTTATCTCTTCAGTTGACACAAGCTGCAATATAAGTTTCTTTGTCGTTGCAAAAAAAATATGAATGGCCAACGAGCCTCTGTAGGTCAAAAAATTGAAGGGCTGGGGAACTGTCATTCATCTCACTGCTAAGCAGAGCAGTGTTTGCTTCATCTCCGTCAGGCCTCTGATTTAACCAACATCGCTCCTTGGTCGTCACCTACCCAGACGGTCCTTAGACAGACTTCCTTTCGTCTCTACGGTTGTGTCTTCCCTTATCCTCACTTTCTCACCTCTCCCACCCCCCACTACTTTCTCTCTCCTTTCTCTCTTCTACTAATGTATTGCTGATTGTTTGATATTATGTTTACTTGTTGATCTTTTTCTGGTATATTGTTGAACCACATTGTTGCACCTCCTTTCTTCTCGCCTGTCGGCTCCTCCAGCATCCTCCCTCTATCTATATCTCTCCTTCTCTCCTCTCTCAATTTATTTGAGACTGAACTATTTTGTCTGATGCCCGATGGAGCTACTTGGTTTAGCTATAGGGGAGATGGGCCGTGGTCGATTCCCTCCTTGGTCGTCACCTACCCAGTCGGTCTTTTGACAGACTTCTTTTCGTCTCTCCTTATTGTCTCTTTCCTTATCATCCCTTTCTCACCTCCCCTGCCCCCTCCACTACTTTTCTCTCTCCTCTCTCTTCTCCTAATTGTATTGCTTATGTTTTGAATGGTTTGCGTGATTGTTGATCTTTTTCTGTTACATTGTTGACTCTCATGTAAAGCGCTCTGATACCTCCGGGTCTAGCCACCGCTATATAAAAGAAATGAACCTGCGGCTGCTGAAATATGTGCTCCCACTTCCCCCAACCTCCCCCCCCCCCTCCGCTCCTACTCTTTCCAGCTTCTGTCCTCTGCCCTCGCTTGCGCCTGTCCTTTGTCCCCACCCTGTTTTTCTGTGAACCTCTTCCCTCGCCACCTGAGACTGAACTATTTTGTCTGATGCCCGATGGAGCTACCTGGTTTTAGCTATAGGGGACATGGGCCGTGGATTCCCTCCTTGGTCGTCACCTACCCAGTCGGTTTTTAGACAGACTTCCTTTCGTCTCTACGGTTGTCTCTTCCCTTATCCTCACTTTCCCTCCTCCTCTACCCCCCACTACTTTCTCGTTTCTCTCCTACCCTAATTGTATTGCTGATTGTTTGATATAATGTTTACTTGTTGATCTTTTCTGGTTTATTGTTGAACCACATAGTTACACTTCCTTTTGTCTCTCCTGTCGTCTCCTACCGCATCCTCCCTCTATTTATGTCTCTCCTTCCCTCCTCTCTCAATGTATTGAGACGGAACTATTTTGTCTGACGCCCGATGGAGCTACTTGGTTTAGCTATAGAGGAGATGGGCCGTGGATTCCCTCCTTGGTCGTCACCTACCCAGTCGGTCTTTAGGCAGACTTCTTTTCGTCTCTCCTTATTGTCTCTTCCCTAGCTCCTATCCTCTCTCCCCTGAATCTCTCCCCTTGTCTGCCCTGGGATCACACCTTACTGGACTTTGGACGTTGCCTTGACTCGTCTACCGGTTTGTGTCCCCATCACCGTTCCTCTCCTCTTCCCATGCTGTGTCTCTCACCCACCCCTCCCCTTTCCCGCCCTCATTATCTGTCTACTTCCCGTGCTGCAACCCCCCCCTACCCGGAATCTCTCACCTTGCCTGTTTTTCCCCTTACATATTTGTGCTTATTGTTTATCTCCACCTTACATGTAACTATGTTGCCATTCTCTAAGAACTGTGTAACCTTTGTGATGATGTAACCTGTAACTATGATCTGATGCTCATGTAAAGCGCTCTGATACCTCCGGGTCTAGCCAGCGCTATATAAAACTTTTAAAAAAATAAATAAATAAAAAATACAACTCACATAAGCAATAGTGGTGGAAGGTGTCACACATGACCTGGGACAACATCCGATTCCGCACACCCAGTTCCATTTTTTAAGTATTTGACACAATATTGAATTTATAACCTTTGTTTTTTATGGTCATGAGTCACCAGAATACTAAAAACGTGTCTTTTATTTTCAAGGTCAATTATGCAATGGTCACCAGCTTGGAAGCTCGGTTAATTCTTCAGTATTTGTCATTGATCTCCATGTGTGGCTAGTTTGGGTCTGCTCCCTGCATCGATCCTGAGGAGCTTGTAGCAGCAACATGATAACCCCATACCGTCTGTAAGAAGTGCGCTCTGAGGCAGGTATCCGATCATTTTTGTGAAACAAGGAAGGGCCAATATCTGCTATGTACATTTGTTAAAATAAAACAGTCAAATTACAGTATACTGTTCCGGAGGTTCGTCCCAGAGACATTATCCGTAACTGAACGCAGACACCCTAGGAAGCATGTGCTTTTAAGACCAGTTGCGTTTACTCACCTGAAGGTGACATGCTTCATCATTGGGCTATACTCCTCACCAGGCCGACGCTACAATGCCTGGCAGGCACCACAATAGGGCACTTTGTAGCAGATGTTATTTTTTTTAAAAATTCTTTTTATTAAACACAAACAAAAATAATACACTTACAATAAATGCACTGAGCCGCAATCTGCATTACAAATCTGTTCACATCTTCTCGTTCCATAAGGATCAACAATAAGATTTATATTCGGGATCAGGAATCCACCAGCACCTCCGGGTCTTTCATGGCCACCGGGGGAGTGCATATTTCACCCCTGTAAGCATTCCAGGGCCCCCAAATCTTCCCCCATTTCTGGGGCCTACCCCGTGCCACATCCACAGCCCGCTCTCTGAACATGCACCAATCCAAATCATCCATCCATTTCCCGACTGTCGATGGCTGAACCGCCCCCCACAGCTGAGCTATATTACGCTTTCCAATGCTACAAGCCAGTGTGGCCCACGTCTTTCCATAAGACGTAAAATCAGTCGGGTCCCAGACATTCAGGATGCAACGCCTCGCTTCCAACTCAAACCCCACTCCCCACACATCCCTCACCTTGGCATGAATAGCTGACCAATACCCCTGAATGAGAGCACAATCCCACAATACATGAAAAAAAGATCCTGACTCACCACCCCCTCGCCTGCACCCGCCACTCACAGCCAAACCCATTCTTACCAACCCGGGGCCGGTCACGTAACAGCGATGGAGAATCTTTAATTGGACCAGCCGAAGCCTCATCTGAATGGCAACGACCCTCGGAGAGGCCACTGCCTCCCTCCAGTCCTCATCATCCAGGAGCAAACCATCCGCCGTCCACTGGTCTCTCAGGGCCACCAAGGGATCCTCCGCATGGTTAATTAGTTTTTTGTAGATCAGAGAAATCGTTTTAGTTGGAAGATGACCATCTAGTACACGATCCTCCAGCGGGAAGGCCTCCGGAGGCGCCACGCCAAGGAGGATATTAGCTAGCAGTGCATGCCTAATCTGAAGTTAGCGAAACCTCTCGCTCCCGTGCATCTGATATCGTTCCTGCAGGGTCTCAAATGGGAGGATACCATCCTTTCCCCATAGATCCCCAACTCAGGAGAACCCAATTAGGTCCCATTTATCGAAACCCTTTGATTTCCATAGGCTGCCCAAACGTTCCGAGTTCCAGAGGGGTGTTGCCAACGTAATCTTCCCCTCCCACCCAAGGGAGCGGTTAGCCTCATGCCAGACCCCAACAGCCACCGCCGTTGGTCCCACCGTCGGAAAACGTCCCCGCCTAGCATACAGCGCCGTAGTAAAGCCCCTTCCAGGAATCTGGCCACGGTCCATAATGTAGCCGGGGTCTAGTGGCGAGCCATACACAGCCTGGTTAACCGCCACCAGCTGTGACGTCCAATAATACTTCCTGATATTGGGCAGGCCAATCCCGCCATTATACCACGGCAGCGTCAATTTCGCATACGCAATTCGGGGCCTCCCCTCCCAGAGAAGGTGTCTCTGGAGAGATTCGACCTCCTTAAAGTACGACTACGGAACCGGGTCCATAGAATTCTGGAGTGCATAAAGAAAATGAGGAAGAGCCATCATTTTGAACAAAACAGCTCGGCCAAGAAGGGAAAGAGGAAGTGACCTCCAGCGTTCCACATCACGCCTGAGCCGAACCAACGGAGGCAACAGGTTATTAGAGTACCTGCTACGGGGGTCCAAGGATATAAAAATGCCTAGATATTTAAAACCCGCGACCTCCAACTTAACCGGACAGCGCGGGGGGACCTCCGGGGGATCACCGCTCAATACAAACAGGACCAACTTCGTCCAATTAATAGAAAAGCCTGAGTACCTACTGAAAACCTCCAGGACATCCAGAAATGCCAAAAGCGAAGCTCGAGGAGAGGACAAATACAAAAGAATATCATCTGCATAGAGAGATATCTTGTCCTCCCATCTGGGTGATCCACTGGACTCTTTGCACACTATACCTCTTTTTGGTATAGTATAGTGAGAACCGGCTCCCCACGTTCAAGTACTCACACACACTCAGACATAGACAGACAGACACAGACACACACACTCTCTCTCACACGCATTCTCACACATACCCACCCTACCTCACATCAGAAACATATATTTAACTTCTAAATGACATTTTCAACTAGGAACATTAGTAAATCGGTTCATGCAGAATTCAAAAGATCCTACTTGTAAGGATATCTGAGCAGACATCCCCATGACAGGAAAAAAGAAATACAAATGAATGAATAAAATGCTTTAGGAGGCTGAGGGTGCATGTGGAGTTAGGGGAAGATCACAGCACCACTGATTGTGAGGCGTGCCAACTGTTAAAGCAGAAGTCGCGGCTGGAGCGCTGGAAGCAACTACTCTCGGCAGCATCTCTCAAGATCGGCTTCATCCCCTCGATCAGCCTCCGCAGACCGTTTCAGAAGCGGCCGTCCTCATCAGCATCCTCAACCCTCTCCGATGTCGCACAAGCGTCGCTCCCCGGTGGATAAGTGTTGCAGCTTGTCCCCGGGGGATGGTGTTTGGCTCTCCTCCTCCTTCCCCTTCTGGGACGTCGGCGAATCCCTTGCATTGCGCGGGGCCCTCCGCTTCGCCCCAGTGCCAACTGGCTCGGCTCCTTCGGGGGTCCCTCCTTCAGACCACGGCACCTCTGCCTCACCTCAAACTCCTGTGGGAGTCCCTGTAGTGTCGCGGGAGGTCCGCGGGGCTCGGGTCGCATTCCCGAGCCCCACTCGGCCCTCTAGACAGGCGACGGCCTTGTCCATGGCTGAGCTGCCCCACAGGTGTCAGTAGACCCCCACGTCCCGCTCTGGGACGAGGCTGGACGGGGACCCTTTGTTCCCCTCTCGGCCCTCCACGCAGGCGGCTGCCTCGACGGAGGTCTATCAGCCCTGGCGGCGCCACATGGGTCGGCGGACCACCTACATGACATTCTGGGTCGAGGCTGGCGGAGGGCTTCTTGTCACTCCCCTGGTCCTCTCGTCCCTCCACACAAGCGGCACTTGAATTACTCCTTTTGCAAGCATATATAGCTTTTGCCCACAACTATTGCTTTTCTTTCATTTTGTCCTTCCAGACCATTCTCCTTACTCCTGTATTTATCTTTTTAAGCTTTACTCTGTAAATTAAATTAACTGGGAACTTTTTTACCAATCTCATGATTCTGTTAAATTTTTTTTTTTTTTTAATTGATGGCTTTCAAACAACATTTTCACCAATGAACATGCTGTTTTTTTTCCTCCACTGACCTTTATTAGCATATTATTGAGATTGACTGGTAATTAATTGCTTTGTGAAGAGAGACCATTTTTCTACAGCATTCGAATAATCTCCTTCGAAGTGAAAATCAACAATTGCCTGCGCAGTGTTTGTAATAGAATCTTTGTTGTTATCTGACCAATTAAGTTTCTTATATTTTACTGTTGTTATTTCACCCGGAAGTGTTGTATAGTTTTCATATCTTAGGCCATTTAGGTTTAACTCAATTATTTGTTGATCGTTGTCGCTTATATTTATTCCCTCTATCTGATAAGACAAAATTTTATGAAATAGATTATGAAATTGCCTCCCGTTCACGCTGCATTGTGGGACCTCGAGAGCTCTCCTAGAGAGACAAGATGGACGCGGGCTTCTTCCGCGGTACAAGTGCCGAGCAAGAGAATCGTTTCAGCAACAAACAGAAGAAGCTTTTGAACAGCGAAAATTTGCAGAATGCCTGGAAACAAAGGTAGACATGGTCAAGGTTAATATGGAAGTTATCAAGCCATTAATAACTAAGCGAATTACTGAAATTCTGGGATTCGAAGACAATGTGTTAATTTACTGGGTTTTTAAATGGTAAGAATGCCAGAGAATTCATGGGAGAGCTTTGGCCGCTTCTTTTGAGTGCTCAAGAAAATATTGCTGGCATACCCACTGCTTTTCTGGAACTGAAGAAAGAGGAAATTAAACAGAGAGAGATTGAGCAAGAAAAGCTGGCGTTTTTAAAGAAGCAAGATGAAGAGAAAGATATAAAAAGGACAAAGAAGATCGAGAAATGAGGGGTTGGGACCGAAGATCCAGAAGTCCGAGAAGACGCAAATCCAGGTCGTCTTCCCCGCGGAGAAGATCTCCTGGAAGAAGAGAGCGAAAACACAGCCATTCACGATCTCCTCGGCACAGATCAAAGAGTCGCAGTCCGGGGAGGAGCCAAGATGGCGGACGGGACAACGCTTGAGCTCCCGGCTCCGCAAGCCGTCTGGCTTCCCTTGGACATCCTGAACCGTTATCCTGTCCTGCACCGACCTACCTACGTGGAATGGTTGCACTGAATCGACTGGCTATCTTCCGGTATCCTTACCGGCGGAATCGGTGGCAGACTCGAAGTTCTCTGACCTCCGGCGCTTCCCCCTGGACCCTGCACTGATGGCCGCCGCTGGACGCCGTGGGGCGTGTGTGGGGTGACGAGCTGGTTCAACGCTGTGGACCCTGGGGTGTAGAGCGCTGATCGGACGACTGGAATCGGACCCTTCCAACTGGGTTAGACTCTCCTCCTCACAGCTTGCAGTGTGGAAGACACGGAGGCCTCCCCCACGGTCGTCCCTCCCCCGCCATCCCCGTCGTGAGCTGGGCGACCTCCATCTTGGTGCGTCTTCACCGTGGTGAGCGGCGGCTCCCCACGGGACGTGTAGAGGACTCCCATCCGGTGCTGCTTCCCAGTTGCTCACGGAGTTCCCCCGGTGGCTCCGCTATTGCCCCCTCCAAGGCCGCTCTCGCCCCCGCGTTGTCCTTTCTCTGGGACTGCAGGCACGGACATGGCGCCTGTCCTCCGGGCCGATGCGTTGGCTGCTCCGGGGACTGCAGAGACTGGGGGCCCATGCGCCCTGGGACCAATGGCCGAATTGCTTGAGCCGGGGGATGTTGCTGACCGGCTGCCGATGCGGAGCGACCCGACCTGTGGAGACGTCCTGGCCGCTCTCATAGCCTTGAGGGCTGAAATGCGAAACACGGCCCGGGCATTGGCCCGGAGAATTGATGACAAGCTCCCAGACAAGGGGCGATCCCGGCTGGAGGTTTCCCCGCCGTCCCTGATCCAATTTGGAGAGGATACGTTGTTGCCGACTGGGGAGAGGACGGCGAGGCGTTCTCTTGGACACAATGTACGGAGTCTATCCATTTGCGTTGCAACAGTAGCAGAGGCACCCGGTGCCTTCCACGAGACAACTCTGACTATGAACTATCCACCGGGGCCCAGGAACTCCTTCTCATCGTTACCTGTGTCACTCGCTGGCCCTACCATTGGAGCCCCCGGGGTCTGTCTATGTGTTGCACTGTTCACTATGGCGATTGGAATCTTCAACGTTCTCCCTCTGGATAGGCGGCCATCTTGCCTCTTTGTCCTGGTTATAGGCGCCTCGCAGCAGTGGACAGGCCTGGAGAGATTCCGCCGGTCTGGTCAGGGTTGAGGAACTATTTGTTGCTGTCACGATGAGACCGGCTGGCGAGGACTTGGACTGACTTATGCTTTTCACTACTGGCTGAGTAACTTTTAATATCCTGATTTCTGCGGTACGTTATTGTCGATTGCTCCAGTTGTTTCTATTACCGGCTGGGGGGGGGGGTTTGCGCCGGACTGAGGTACTGGTTGTTCATACTCCGGATTGACTGGGGACACAATCGCTTGTCATTGTAAGGTGTTTGGTGCGGGAGAACTCGACGGTGAGGGGAGCCGGGAGTTCGGTTGCAGGGTGGGCTCCTCCCCACTTTTCCTTTCCCTGGGGGTAGTAGGGTAGCGTATTCTTCCCTCTCTCCCTATGTGCTACCGTGCATTTCTGTTTTTTTTTTTTTTTATTTCTCTTCCCTTTTCTTTCTCTACTTGCTCCTATATTTCGGGTTTCCTTGGGGCGACAGACACACTGCTAGGGGGGGGGGTAGGCCATAGCCTCGGCATGCGTGTAGGGTGGGGGGTCTTCTTCGATTTGTTTTTATTTTCTATGGGCCTCTTTTTCTCCTTTTCTAATCCTCTTTCTTCTGCGCTTTCTTGGGTCAGTGGGAGGAGCTGCTGGTAGGAGGGTGGCGGTTAGGGGGCACGCTTCGTTTCGTTTCACTGTCCTCGTACCTTAGAATTGTGCCGCCATTTTAGTTATGATATTGGTAGTGGGCTCTCCTGGTGGACGTTGCCCATTTATTACTTAGATGCGTGTGCTGTACACTGATCCGTTCTAGTCTCTGTATCCTTTTATATACACAATTTATTACCTTTCCTCTTTCTTTCTCAACCTGCTCCTATATTTCCGGGTTTCTTGGGGCGACAGACACACTGCTAGGGGGGGGGGGGGGGCAGGCCATAGCCTCGGCATGCGTGTAGGGTGGGGGTCTTTCTCGATTCGTTTGTTATTTTCTATGGTGCCTCTTTTTCTCTTTCTCTGTTTCTCTTTCTTCTGTGTATCTTGGGTCGGTGGGTGGAGCTGCTGGTAGGAGGGTGACGGTTGGGGGGACACGCTTTGTTTCGTTTTACTATCCTGGTAACTTAGCTTGTGCCGCCATTTTAGCTTTGTTCTGTTAGTGGCCTCTCCTGTTGACCGTTGCCCATTTATTACCTAAATACTTGTGCTGTACACTGATCCGTTTCCGTTTCTGTATCTCCTTATATAAAAAATTTTCTAAATTAACCTTAATAACTCCTGACACTTGGTGCACGTGGAATTCTTGTAACGTATGTTGTATGCTTACATGTGCTGTCGAGCAACTGAGTGGACGTATATTTTGCTCTCAAGCTTCATAAGTGTCGTGGCCGGCCGGATGGTTGTAGGCCCGTATTTGTATTCTGAACAGTGCTAAATAAAGGTTTTCAAAAAAAAAAAAAAAAAAAAGTCGCAGTCCTAGTCCTATGCCTGAAAAGAGAGAACCAGAACCTCCCGAACCTGAGCCTTCTATGTTAATAAGGGAGCCTCCTGTTCAGGAAGCAACTTCAACCAGTGACATTATTAAAGTTATGCAACATGAACCTACCCCAGACATCAAGCAAGAACCACCCCCAGAGCAAAGTATTAAAATAGAGATGGAGAAGAAGCCCCGGGCCAGTTCTCGATCACGTTCTAAGTCCCGGTCAAGGTCACATTCACCTCCTCATTCCAGATCTCAGCGGCACCACAGGTCACGCTCCAGGTCCTATTCACCGAGGAGGCGTTCAAGCCCAAGGCGAAGGTCGTCTCCTCGCCAACGTAGTCCTCCCAGGCGCCCTCCACCTCCTCCTAAACACAGGAGAAGTAGAACCCCAGTCAGAAGAAGACGCCATTCATCAGCTTCTTTATCTGGCAGCAGTTCGTCTTCCTCTTCTTCACGTTCAAAGACTCCGCCTCCTCCAAAGAAACCATCAAAGCGAATTTCATCATGTCTTCCTCAAAAGCCCCGCGGGTCACCTTCTGGATGCCCCCCTAGAAGGCGGCACAGGCCATCTCCACCTCCTAGCCCCCCTCAAAAAGAACCCAGATCTCCCTCGCCTCAGCAATCCAGTTATCAAAGGAAAGGTCGCAGCTCGGTGTCTCCAGGACCAAAACACAAAATCCTAGAAAAAAGATCTTCACCACCCCAAGCTCCAAAAACGAAAAGAGTGGAATTGTCAGAATCTGAAGATGACGAAGGGAGTAGAATGGCAGCAGCAGATTCTGTGGCAAAGATGGCAGTATAAATGACAAAATAGGCAGTCTTCATCTGGTACAGATTCTGGTTCATCATCCTCTTCTGAAGAGAGACCTAAAAGAAATGTGAAAAATGGTGAAATGGCACGTCGCAGACGTCATTCAGGCTCAAGGACTTCATCACCTTCACGAAGATGTCAAAAAGAGTTCTCTCCTACAATGCAGCAAATGGGAAAGAGGTGTCAGTCTCCTGTGCCTAAAAGACGACGAAGAAGCCCATCCCCACCTCCAGTAAGAAGGCGCCAAACTCCTTCACCTCCACCTCCTCCACGACGACGTCGATCACCTTCACCTCTCAGGTGCAGGACACCATTTCCTCCTCCACGGAGGTGCTCCCCTTCTCCAAGAAGGTATTCTCCACCAATACAGAGAAGGTATACTCCTTCACCGCCTCCCAAAAGAAGAACTGTTACACCCGCACCTCCACCACTTCTTAAAAGAAGACTATCTTCATCTCCACTTCCAAAACATAGCATTTCTCGATCTCCACCTTCAAAACAAAGAATTTCTCTAGTGGCAAAGAGACACTCTCCTTCGTTATCTTCAAAACATAGAAAAGCATCCCCTCCAAGCAGGTCAAACCGTGAAATGCGATCCCCACTGCAGAACAAAAGGCATTCGCCTTCCCCTCGGTCAAGACCTCCCCATATCTCTCCAACTCCTCCTCCCCCTCTTCGCAGAGGACCTTCTCCTTCACCCCCAAGAAGACAGCAATCACCATCTCCAATCACTAGGCCCATCAGGAGAGTGTCATGGACACATGAACCTAAGAAGATTAAAAGGGCTTCTCCTAGTCCGCTGCCTGTGAGGAGAGTGTCTTCGTCTAGATCCGTCTCAGGATCACCAGAGCCACCACCTAAAATGATGCTCCCACCCCCATCACCATCCAGATCACGATCTCCCTCGCCAACGTGATCACCTGCACCACCAGCAAAGAAAGCTCAAAGTGCTTCACCAAGTCCGTCTTCTGTAAGGACTTCTGACCAAGAAGGTGGCAGGAAGAAAAAGAAGGTTAAAAAGCACAAGAAAAACAAGAAGCACAAGAAAGAAAGGGGTTCTAATGCATAGAGGGCACCTAGCCCTCCTGCTTCATTGTTGGAAAGAGGAGAAATGGACGATGATAATTTACCTATAAAGGGTTCTGAAAGTGATGGTGAGGAAAAGCTTGATGATTTAGAATAACACCTGCGAGAAAAGACCTTGAGGTCTATGAGAAAGGCTCAAGTGTCACCACAGCCTTAGCCGCCATGAACTGAAATATTTGATATAATGTATATTTTATTTGGTTTCTATTCCTCAAATTTCCGTTTCAGTTTCTAAAATGTGTTTCAGCTTTAGATTATAACATATGTTGTAATGGGTAGAGGTGAAAATATTAAAAACAAATAATAAAATGGGCATGGATTTCCATCAGTGTCCACAGTGTACTAGCGATATCCTTTCACTCACCATAGTTGTAACTTCCATAAAATTAGGGTACTTCAATAACCAAGGATTTATATCGAATATAAACATGCCAAGGAGCTTACAAAAACATTATTTATGAAGTCTGATAACAAGTTGGACACACATCGGAGTATGATAAAAAATATAAAATGATTCTGTTGAACTCTGGTTCTTACACATGTTTGAGATTGAAACCACTGGTTAAAATTTCAAGTCAACAAACTATTTGAATAAAAAATGTTTGTAATGTTGACTGTATTAAAGTGAATCAGGTTTGTACTTTCTGTTTATCATGAAATGAAAGATTTGAGTTTGCCAGAACACTGTGGGGTTTCTCTTTGTAACAAGTTGATTTGAAGCACTGGAATTTAATTTGTATTTGTATTTTTTAAAGGAGAGTTTGCTCGTTCCCAAAGGGACTCCTAACATTACATTAATCTGTTCACTACATCTGCTTTGTTACCTCCTCCATGTTGTTTGATTGCGATTCTTTCAGACTATCTATGTGTTAGAGCTGTGGGCTTTAAAGGGCAAATAGATGGACGTGGACAGTGAATATTGTTGCATTTTGTAACAGGAGCTGTATAAAACTTGTGAATTAAACAAAGTAAATTTCATAATTTTAGAAAGCTTGGAATATTTGCTTGTGAGTTTTTAATGCCGTTTTTAAAGTGGCTCGGGTTTATTTCAATGAGTGTCTGCGGTATGCCAGAGGTGTGCTACAGATCGTGCGCAAGGTAAGCTCAACTCGTGTGTCTGTTTAGGATACTATTGCAGTAAAATCCAAACATTTGCATTATTTGCCAGTGTCAGGTTGATTTCCTTGATAGAAATAAAATGAAAATGATTCAAGGATGCTATGGTATAATCTATTCTAGACCTATGATCCCCTGCTTGAAAAGTCCATGCTGGTGGCGAATCTTGAGGAAATCGCCCATTTAGGACTCTTAGACCAATGGTTTCTCATTCTTTTACAAGAGTCTTGCCGATGTTTTCATCTTTTGTTCCCACATACCCATAGTTGATGAAAAACTTGGAATTGACCATAAGTAATTTTGCCATTGTATTTCAACATCTCTATCGTAAGATCATAGCATATTCATGTTATAATCACCGGTAATAATAATCTCAGGTTGGATGTCATTGTCCAGTTGCTGCAAAATTATAATTATCAAATTGGTCGCAATTGTTCTTTGTAATTATATACGTTGATTAATACAAGAGATTTAATTATTTTTTTGTTCTTTGTATCATATTTTGACAATTAGATAATCGTTTTGACTTGGGACGTCCATTTCACTTTCCATTTTTAGCTACGTTGATATAAAAATAGCCAAACCCCCACAAGGTCTGCCATAGTTACTTGTTCTCTTAGCTAATGAGTAATAACCCTATACCCTTCCAATCTAAAAGGAACTAAAGCCCAAGTCTCTTGTAAACAAATGTTTTGAAATCAGCACAAAGTAGCTAGTTGGTTATTCTGAATCTTTGCTTGAACCCCATTTATATTCCACAAACATAATCTGACCCTTTCATTCACAATTGTTGGCCCCCTTAAAGAAACTTCAGATTGTAGATGTCAATCCTGCCTGACATTATGGAGGGCTGCTGTTAGCCAACCTAATTTGACAGTGTCAAATAATAGGTCTCCTATTTGTTCCTCTAATGATTTTAAAAGACGACCGTTGGTCATACCTATGTTTTTTTTTTAATATTGAGTATTTCTTATTATTCTCGGTTCTCATTTGGTTATGATTTTGTAATTTTGTTGAAACAAAAGGACGTTGCAGGGGAGTTGTTATTTTTATTCCCCAGTCCTGAAAGCGAATATGTTCTTGCATAATAAGGCTGGCGGCAGTAGAAGTTGTCCAAATTACTAATGTCGATTCACGATTATTCTTGATTGTGAGGAATTCAATTGATTCTATGTCGGTACATTTAATTTCCTTTAATGAGGGTACTGCATTACACAATTTTAATATGTTTTCCACGAGTCAAGATATCATTATTACCCCTAGATTTATATTCCATCGCAAAAATTACCTGCACCACTCCTTCTTCTTGATCTGGGTTATTTAATTTAATTTGTTCTAGGCTATTTTCACCTTCAGCATGCTCAATTAACCTTCCATTATGATTACTAATCGTTTGAGACCATAATTGTCAATGTTTATGTAACTGCTTCGTTTTGATTCCCAGATCTTGTGGTAATTTAATATCCTTCCAGGTTTTTAACAAATCTCTATTCGTTTCATCCCCTCTGATACTCTCACTCTTTGCTCTATTTGTTTCCAATTGTGATGGCTTATTCTCCACCTGTTTATTACATTCCTCCACTTGCAGCTTTTCTAAGGACTGAATGTTCCCATTCTCTATAATTTTTATACTATCAGCTTGCTTGTTTAGGCATTATTTTTCATAACTGCTTGTACCTCCGATAGATCCTTATTAAATAGAGGGTAAAAGGGTTTTGTTGGAGACATGTGTTTATCCTCACCTTCACAATATGATATTTAGTCAAGGTTGTTTCCAGTGTTCAATCTCACTATATCTGATGCATTTGTTTTTTAAAAAACTTTTAGAAGCTTTATTTCTTGCTTTCTGTTGTTTTTTCCTCTGTCTTTTTGATAGATGAACTTCCGGAGCTGCGTCTGTCATTGTTGATTGTGTCGAGCATAGGTTTATCACTTCTTGATCTTTTGTTTTATCATCTATTTTTTCTTTAACAACAACAGTATTGTCTTTACATTTTATTGTATCTTTAGAGGGGCAGTCGGTCTTGATGGGTTGAATTCCCACATTAGGAAAATTCACTTTTACATCGTCAATTATTGTTTTTTAAATATCCGGAATGCTAGCCAGTTTAATTAGTGGGGCACAATTACACTCTGCATACGTAGATATTGGCTGAGATTGTGCCCTTACTATTAGATTATTTTGTGTTGTTATCTTCTGCTCAGTTCCAGCAACAGAGGATGCCGTAGCGCTCAAGAGATCTATTTGGACCTCCTTTTTGTTGGACTGATATGTTAAAGCTTCCAGAGTTAATTGCGAGGTTTTGAAGAATAAATACCAAATTGCTGCTGCGTTCCCACTTCCTGGTACCTGAGTACCTGGGTTATGGTGTTGCCCATTTATGAATGATAGGTCCTTATACTTCTCTTTTTGTGGTCCTTGAAAATCATGTCCCTTGTCACAAGAATTAATGAATTGTGGACTACTATTCAAAATGTCTTTTTCATACGTAGTACTCCAACGCTGCAGAGTTTCTGGGTTGCTGGTGTATTCATCCTTATTAATTTGAGATCCGTTATTTTAATTACATTTCGGCTGGTCCTGTTTTTGAACTGAATTCATTTTAGACAGAGTAAGATCCGATTTCAGTGGGGTATTGGCTTCCCTTATGATTTTCACCCCACCATCTAGTTCATTTGGAGCTTCTTGGTCTCGTTAATTTATTTGGCCCAAATTAGATGGTTCCCCTATACCGTTAGCTTTTCTGATTTTTACTTGCACTTCTATTGGCATTGGCTGCCTAAGTTGGTAGTAATTGCTGAGTATCTCCCATTGTTAGATTTGTGCATTTTGGGTCCTTTTGTTGTGAACGACCAGTAAGTGGAATAGTTAACGTCTCTAGGTCCGTTATTTGACCCCAATTGTTGACTTGGTCCTTAGTTTAATTTGACATTTTTTCGACTTCAGCTTTAGACTCAGGGTGGCCTAGTTCACTTACTCCTTGCTTAGGGGATATAATATTTGTTCTACTCAGTGGTTTAATTGGAGTTTGAAGATCACATGGGTTAGTTAGCAATGTTAGCATAGCACCAGTTGGATCTTTCATAAAATCAAACTTTGACAGCGACTTTCCCAGTTCCCCAAATGTATGGACCTTAGATGATTTAAAGGACTATATGTCAACTGCCTGTTTTATTTTAAACGTATCTAATATCGGTGTTTGTTGTATTTTTCCTTTCTTTTTGATAGGAGGGAAAGGTGGCCGCTCCTTTCCTGAGCTCATAATACACCCTCTAAGGAGAAGAAGTCTTGCTCCTTTCAGAGAATCAAACAGGCCAGTGACAAGACCAAAGGGTGCTTTGATAGGACAAAAACACCACCAAACACCTCCAAGGGAAAACACCCCCAAAGCACACCTCCGTACAGAATCTGCTGGTCTTCTGGTTACTTAATTAATTAATTAATTAACCGATTGATTAACATCCGGGCACCGGGTAGGGCTGTAGTCTAGGTATGCAGAGTAATTCAGGGGCCGAGGGGTGCTTCAAGAGGGTCTAAGTCTATTGTCACTTTCCCCTTTCCATAATTTCTCAGATTTTGTATTACAGACTCCAATGGCTCAGCGACTTAGGGACCGATCAATCTTAGCTACTCGTCACACGCCACACACCTCTTGCCACTTGTTACTCACCACTCACTGTTCATTGCTTGTTCGTTGCTATTCATCTATGACAAGAGTACAAGGGAGAATGCTGGCAATCGTTCAGGAGCAAGAGCCTGATCCAGAGCTAGTCCCACAACAGACGGCAGATGTGGGCACTTCCCTCCACTCCTCAGCTCAGCTCTGTCTGCTCTGCTCAATGCTTAGTAAATACGTAAAATCAGGCGGCAGGCCAAGGCTCCTCTGTGCTCCTCTATTCTCCTCTGTGCTCCTCTATTCTCCTCTGTGCCCTTCTGCAGCCACCGCACCAGCAGCACCGCAGGCCAAGGCTCCTTTGACCTCTGCAGCGGCCACCGCACCAGCAGCACTAGCAGCGCCTTAGCACCGCGTTGCCGGCAGCGGCCGTTCCTGCCCCCACAGCAGATCCATAGAACTTAAAGCGCCCGCATAACAGGACGCGAATGAAGCGGGAGAAACCTTCGGGAGCAGGAACCGGTCACAAAACAAATGCGGGCAGTCGTCCCAGGCTCCGCTTCACTTGCTCGTCAACTCCCCCTCGGCTCGGCCCCTCAGCAATACTCGGTACGCTTTGCACTCAATGCCGAATCACAGGCCGACAACGACTGTGAACAACAGCAGAGGGAAGAATTGTGTGTTTCTCCCAGTTAGTAAAAAAACACAGCATAAGTCTTGGCTGCTTCTGCTGCACCCAGAGTCTTATGCGTCTTTGCAGTCTAATTTTTCTGTCTGGAAAAAAATTGTGTCCTGGTTTTCTGCAACTGATAATCAGGTGGAATAAAATGAACACATGAATGTACGGCTTCATTTCATTGCTACTGATTCATACTCTGGACCATATTTGAGGGATTGGTCTAGGCATAGTCCTCGCATAATAGGTTTGCTTGAGGCTGAGGCCAAAACTCAAAAGTCAGGATACCAGATACAAGTAGGTGGTAACTCAGGGCAGGGGAAAATGCCTGTTGTCCGTGGGGGAGTAATTCCAGTCCCAGAAATCTGCATTACAAGTTAATTAATAGTATATATTTTTATATTAGCTGTTTGGTGCCAGTCCATATGACTTTAATATCTGCCTTTGGGATTCTATGTTACAACTTCATAGGGTACATGTATCCTTTGTGAGCTTAATAAAATGTTGAAAATTCTACAAATCCTCCCTCCTACATCCAAGTACTCTCATGCTACCATTCTACACTCTGCTCTGTCTGGAAAAACAGCTCAACATTTTCCAAATTCTGCATTAATTTGGCTTGTAATTATATTTTTGGAAATGTACATGTATTAACTATTTCATTTTAATACTATAGGTGATTGAAATTACGGACGAAGAAAGCAAGAATGAGCAATAAGCAACTGAATGTCAGTGCCATAAGAAGGATTATTTTGAAAAATTGAAGGACATCCAGCATTCTATGTTTAAATAATTTCCAAAAACCTAGGTGTGGCGAGGACAGTAATATACCTGTAAGTGAAGTCTCTAATTTTGCATTTCATTAACCCAGAGCAAAACCATATCTGTGCACACAGCATCAGAAATAATGTAGAAAGACCACTTCAGCATCCTCATCTGAAATATTATCAGAAAGACAAATTGCCTCAGCATGGCAGAATAACGTTCATCTAAAGCATCTTGTAATTCTAGAGAGGAAGCACACACTGCATAAAAGAAAGTTATAACAAAAGGTATCTTCTGCATACCATCAAAGAAAAGACGCTGAAAGAAGACTCTGAAGCTGACACATTGACAAGCAAAAGATTGAAAAATCACCTTTGTTCAACAACCATTGTTAACCAGTTACACAAGTTTGAGACTATCTGCCTCTGGATAGAACACCACGGCCCACTCTGCTCACTCTTGCGAAAACCTTAAAAATTCACCACTTTATTGTGTTCATGACCATTTCAGATTGTTTCCTTTTTATTGTGTACTGTTCTGTAATTCTATTTAAATCGCCTCAACATTATCTGCTGTGCATGAGTGATATGTAAAACTGTTAATTATAAAAATGGATTAGATGAGCACCGTTGCGCTATAGGTAATGTAAATAAATCCTCGTCTTTGGAACTACAAACCTTAACCTTACACCAAACATAGAAAGGATAAAAGGAACTGATGTTCTGCTACTGGTGATCCACAATAGTACTGTGCATGTTCTAACACCCTCAGTTACTACCTTTACGTCAGTGCAAAAAGGTACTTATCAGTTTAATCATTAAATATCAGACCAACACCTCATTACTGCATTGCTAAGAACCTATACAAATAGATTGGAGAGAAACATCAGTCACAAAATAATTTACTGCCGGAGAGGCTATTACTTAAAGACTTTTATCTACTAGAACAATTTCAACAGGTGTTACAGGGCTGCTTCCAGACATATTTTGCTCAATTCAAGTGTTAAGAAGATTACACACAATTTCTTTTACAGATAAATGCTGAACAATATCTAAACAAGCCCGACTCTAAAATCAGGTTCACTCTTACCGTGGCATAATAGTAAGAGAAAACTAAACATAGAGATATTAACCCTAGGAATACACCTTCTAAAAACACGGACTGTTAAAACAAATTCAGTGTTCAAACCCGCCTCAATCAAGGCAAAATAACTGAAATTGGGGAAAAAAGTTACTTGTGCCAAAAAAGATACAGCTATAAATCTTATCTCACAGAATTTGACAGAATGCACACTGGGGGAAACCACTCTCAGTGCAATGTATGCCAAAAAAGTTTCAGGCGTAAATCTTATCTCACTGAGCATATGAGAATCCACACTGGGGGAAATCACTCTCCGTGCAAAGTATGCCATAAAAGTTTCAGGCGTAAATCTTATCTCACTGAGCATATGAGAATCCACACAGGGGAAAAACCTTATCAGTGCTCTAAATGCCAGAAAAAGTTTAGTATCAAAGCGAGTCTATATCGACATGCATTAACCCACTCTGTGGAAAAACATTACCAGTGCGCTGAATGCCAAAAAAGTTTCAGCCGTAAATCTTATCTCACTATTCATATGAGAATCCACACTGGGGAAAAACCTTATCAGTGCTCTGAATGCCAGAAAAGGTTTTGGAACAAACCAAGTCTTTCTCGACATGTAATAACCCACTCTGTCCAAAAACCTTACCAGTGCTCTGAATGCCAGAAATGTTTCAGTCAAAAAAACATTCTCACTCAGCATAGAAGAGCCCACACTGGGGATAAACCTTACCAGTGCTCTGAATGCCAGAAATCTTTCATTTACAAACACAATCTCACTCTGCATAGAAGAATCCACTCTGGGGAAAACCCTTATCAGTGCTCTGAATGCCCAAAACATTTCAATTGTAAATCACTTCTAACTGAACATTTGAGATTCCACACTGGGGAAAAACCTTATCAGTGCTCTGAATGCCACAAATGTTTCAGTACAAAAAGGATTCTCACACATCATATAAAGATCCACACTGGGGAAAACCGTTATCAGTGCACTGAATGCCACAAATGTTTCAGTGAAAAAAGGAGTCTCACACATCATATAAAGATTCACACTGGGGAAAACCGTTATCAGTGCACTGAATGCCACAAATGTTTCAGTGAAAAAAGGAGTCTCACACATCATATAAAGATCCACACTGGGGAAAACCGTTATCAGTGCTCTGAATGCCAGAAATGTTTCCGAGACAAAAGAAGTCTTTCTCAACATACAATAACCCACACTGGGGAAAAACCTTATCAGTGCTCTGAATGCCCAAAAGAGTTCAAACTTAAATCACTTCTAACTGCACATGTCAGATTCCACACTAGGGTAAAACGTTATCAGTGCTCTGAATGCGACAATTGTTTCAGTCAAAAAAACAGTCTCATTCATCATATAAGAACCCACACTGGGGAAAAACCTTATCAGTGCTCTGAATGCCACAAATGTTTCAGTGTAAAATACAGTCTCATTCATCATATAAGAACCCACACTGGGGAAAAACCTTATCAGTGCTCTGAATGCCAGAAATGTTTCAGTGACAAAAGCCGTCTCATTCATCATATAAGAACCCACACTGGGGAAAAACCTTATCAGTGTTCTGAATGCCACAAATGTTACAGTAAAAGAAATAGACTCACTCAGCATATAAGAACCCACACTGGGGAAAATCCTTATCAGTGCTCTGAATGCCAGAAAAGTTTCAGAGGTAGAGATGGTTACAAGCGCCATAAGAAAATACACCATCAAAATTATTCAGTGCTGTCTCCGGCTCGTACAGCTTAAAGTCCTCCACCGGATTTATGTGACTGGTCCTCGCCTGATTCGTATGGGATACTCTTTGGATGGGTTGTGTAAGCTTGGATGCGGCCTTACGGGCACTTTCCTCCATACACTCTGGGAGTGCCCGGCGGTTGTGCGGTTCTGGAGTCGAGTGCATGCTGTGATGAAAGAGGTCACGGGTGTTGCGTTGTTGCCTGAAGCTAGGCGTTGTTTGTTGAATGTTTGGGAGCCGACTGATTATGATGTTGCGCAGACTCAGTGGGTGACCCTCGGGAATATGATTGCCAAGAGAGATATTGCACAGTTGTGGGGATCTCAGAGACCGAACTGTCACGTACCATCAAGGACTTAGATGAGGAAATTTTTAACCTCAAAAGAGACTTATCATCTGCAATTGATCCGACTATTTGGGATACCACCGTAGAAGAACTTAATGCAAAATTGAATTCAATATAATCGTGAATTACAGGAAGGCAAGATCAGGAAGTATCAACACGATACTATAGATTATAAATTAAACGAGGTCTACACGTGGGTAGTGATATATGCTAGGAGACGTGTTTTCCCACAAACAAAATGACTTCAAGTGAAGAAAGTATAACTACAGACCAAGACATCTCTGCATCGCGACAACCCATAGCAAAATCACCAGCAATTCCTACCACTTCCACTGTAAATGCCTCTAATGCACAATCAGAGAACACCACAACAACAGGTTCTAAGCATTTCTGTATGCCACAGGTACATATTCATCTCCCTTTACGTGTTTGGTAGTTAGACGTAGAGCAATATATCTACATAAAATGTTCCGTTTTTCACTCTCCTACAGGTTTTTTATCGGGAGTTAAGTTAACCCAGAAGTAGCATACCATTTTCCACACTCATCCAGTCTACAGATGCATACATGAAATTGTGATCATACACAAAGTATTATATTAATTAGTATATCACGATGCTTCCTGTGCATTTTAATGATGATATTCTTGATGCTGTATATTCTTTTAGGGTTTATATTAACATTTGCATCACATAAGCATGTTATAATGTGGTTTCCTCATGAGATTGAGTTTTCTCAGAGTTTGAATGATGAGAATTTTATGTGCAGTCAACGCATTTAAACTGGGTCCGACATCATGTCCACGACATATTAGGCTTATATCTGTTTACTTGCATGGTGTATTTGTAATATGAGCGCAATACCCTTCAGAAGGTTCGATGTGATCAACATATGATGTGATGTGTTTTATGATTTATACCTGGTTATGTAGATTAAGCTTGCTAGAATACATATTCAGTTTTCAACTTTATTTCCAATGTACAATGTTTAATACCACTATATATCATTGTTTCCCCTTTAGTGTCTTTCACGTCCTAAATATCTCTTATCAAGCTGTAAATATTTTTCCACTTTGTACTGACTAGTTCTTCTGTATATTTTAGGATTTCGCCCCAGCGGAAGGGTACCTCCGGGTCCCGAAATGCATTGGGCTTTGATTTTCAAGATTATCAACTTATATCATTCCGTGTATCACCCATGATCAATGTATTTGAAATGCCCAGAGACATGTAAAGAGAATATACGTTGCATACAAAGTCTTATTTTCATGTAAACAGAGATTTATTGTTCTTCAGAACCAATAGATAAACATTAATATACATGAGTAGAATGTATTAATGTATACATGTTGCATAAAAGTTCTATGAATTAAATAATAGAACAAGAAACTATATAGTATTCATTGAGTATTGATTAATCTGAACAGTAGTTTTTCTCAAATTGTTGGAAAAAGGATTTTTCCAGTAGGAACAGTGCGCACTACAAGTAGGTTTTCTCCTACTTAGTTGTCACTTAATTTCTTGTGCTAGCCAACACATTTCAGTAGTGCTGCACCCTTAGATTAGGTAGTTTATAGATGCTCTTATGATTATATTCTGAGTGCTCCTCTTACATTTACATTCTGATCTCAGAGACCGCCCACGATCTTGGCATGGAAGGTGAATATGGACTGGTGCATGTTTAGAGAGAAGACAGTATATGTGGCGCGCGGCAGACCCAAAAAATGGGGGAAAGTCTGGGGCCAGTGGAACTCCTATCGTGGTGAAATATGTACACCTCCCTTCACAGACGTCTCGGATACTCCACCTTCCTCCTGAATCGACATTCCTACTAATGTTTCAGCTATAATGTTTCCTGGCTTGCAATTCCCCTTGCTTCCCCCCCATCCCGTATTGCCGATTGTATCAAACTGATACGCATTTCCTTCCTCACAGGACGCTTCACCATTTGTAATGATTTTATTGCCTTGTTTAGTTTTTGTTCATGTTCAATTTCTGTTGTGAAACCAGAAATTCCTATTTATTTGGCACAGCCTCACTAACCATAAGTGGCTCCATACTGATCAAAAATCTCATGGGTGTTCTGAATGCCAGAACAGCTGCAGAGAAAAACGCTATCTCACCATGAGAAACTCCACACTGGAGAAAATCCTTATGCCATAAAAGCTTGAATCTGAAAGACAGTGTTATGCTTCATGAGAGATCCCACTCTGGGGAAAAACCTTATGAGTGCTCGAAATGCAAGCAAAGTTTTGGTTACAAATTACTTCTCACATGGCATGAGCGAACTCACACGGGGGAAAAAGCCTTATGTGTGTTCTGAATGTCAGATAAGGTTTAGTCTCGAATACTATGTTACTTCACATGAGAGAATTTACACTGGACTAAAGCCTTATACAGTAGGGGAAAGCCAGAAACGTTTTACTCAGGAAGGAGATCTCACTAAAGGAGATCTCAGTGTAGCCATGTAGTGTTTTGAGGGTAGGTTGCAGTGTTGGGGGAGTAGCTTTAGGGCAAGCAGAAAGGGCCAGTGGTTTGTGGGAACAGATGATGGCAGTGTTTCGGGGAAAGGGGCTGTGGTTTTCAAGGCTTTTGTGGTGGGGTTGGTGGCAGCGCTGTGGGGTGGGGTAGGGTGACATGGAAAAGAGCTAGGCTAGTCTAAGTCCTTTTTAGGTTTCGGCCTAGCGTACACTGCACAGCAGTGTCACGCAGCCAGAGTCCTTTTCTCGGGGGTTTGGAAAATGGACCTGGAAATTCAAATTAGCTCCTGTGTGTTATTTCCTAGGTTCATTTTCATTGGCCTTTGTGTGCGTGTATTTTTAAAACAGAACACACAATAGGCCATGGGCGGTCACGTAGCTCCGCCCATGGCCTATTGGTGTCTGTTACGCGCACCAAAGGCCATATATCTTCAATTATCACTGCCAAACTTAGCCGAGATAATTGAAGACATATGCTTCGCTTTTTTTTTTTTTACAATAGCGATCAGGAAAGCGATCGCTTTCACTGCTGCTTGTTTAAGATGTCTGTGATGTGGACAGTGTGTGGAGGGTCGGTGCAGAAGCACCGACGTCCAGTGACCTGCTTCTGCGCTGCAGTGCAGGGAGTGCAGTGGCTCTGATCTAAAGCGGGCTGTCAGAGCTCTCGGGGGTCCCAGCCGGGTTAAACAAACAGTTCTGTCTTGATGGCAGCTGCTGGCAGCCAAGATGGTAGCTTTTACTGCCTGTCTGTGTTTATTAAGCTGCTGTGAGTGTACGAGGTTTGATGGGTTCAGATAGCTGCTGCGCTGGAGGGAGGCGGAGGCCCGGCTTGGGCTGACTCGTGTGAGCTTCTCCAATCCGGCCGTGCTGAGTGGCAGCTTCTGTCCGTCGCTCAAAGTGAGAGATTCTCTCGTGCGTTATAGGACTTAAAAATGCGTTTTAGATTTTACATCATGCTAGTACCGTGTCACTGCAGAGGATGTCACGCGCCTGATGTGCAATTGGAATATATACTCTGGGATGAAACCGAAATAGCAAAAACACTGCAGGGTCCGCACCACCCGACTAGATTTGAACCCGTGGGTTTTGGAAGATAGCCCCTCCCACTGCAGAGATAAAACTACTGTACCTGTTCCTGGTTTGCTAGGGTCCAGGCTCTTTTCGGTTCCGACTGCTGGCTGCTTTTTTGCTTGGGCATACTCCCTACCAGAGTACTCCTGGCCAAGTTTGCTGCTAGCTGCCGCCGTAGGACTGATTTCTGTGATTGTGAGTTCGGAGGGCAGGGGACAGTAACCCACATTATGCTGACTCTTCCCTGCCCCAGGCATACGCCCATTGTCCCGTATATTGTCATGTAATCAGCGGAAGTGTTGCCTTTTGTATTTGAAAGCTTTTGTAGGTGGCTGAACCTGTATTCTGAAATATGGAACCTGTTGACATCAAATGAACGGAAGGGCTGCTATTTGATTTTAAATATCCTTTTTATGGTTACAGATGTATTATTGTATTTAGTAGTGTATACATTAGTTTATTCTACCAAGGCATATATATGCTAATAATGAGAGACTTGTCAATTCTGGCTGTAACAAAATAGTCCGGATCCAACTGCGCTGGGTGGGTTGGGGGGAGGAGTGATGGGAATCTTGTCTTCGGTGTAGCAGGTGCAGGTTTCGTGGGTCCCACCATGATTTGCTAATCTATTGCTTACCTGTAGGGGTCTGTCAGCATTCCTCGGTCCCTGAAACCAGACCAGGGCATCAGTTTATTTACATTTTTGTAAACAAACCTGTGCCGATTCAAATATCTTTTCATCATCCAGTGTGGTGTGGACTGTCATAGAACATGAAACTTGCCTACTGGCCTGTCATTTTTTGAAACATTCTGTGAAAATGTTACTAAGCCTGTACTTCGGAAATTCCTCCCCCCGGTATTGTATGGGTTTGTGGCACACAACAATTTGCTATGTTGAGAAAGGAACCCATATCCTTGTGCCCTGCCTTCTTTAATTCAGTACCCTTTAAAAACTCTTTAAGTTATAACGAAGCTGAAAATAACACTCTTCAGGTTTGTTGATTCACAAAGCGTTTTAGTAGTTAACTATTTTTTATCTTCGACTTTGGAATCAGAGCACCACGTGGTTGTGAATGTGGCATCTGTGTTTCATAAAATATATCTATTTGTGTGACATGTTGTTTTCAGCACTCTTCACAGCAGACGCCAATTTTTCAATATACATATAATATATATATATATATATTCACTGAACAAACCATAGGCTTCACACCAGTTATAGTTAGGAATTAGCATTTAAAAAAAACCTAAGAAAATCACTGAAAAAACCATAGGTTTCACACCAGTTATAGTTAGGAATTAGCATTTAAAAAACCTATTAAATTCACTGAAAAAACCATAGGTTTTACACCAGTTATAGTTACCTGGAAATTTTACTGACATAAAACCATTGAAATTCCCACGTTATAGTTAGTTGGACTCACTATAACTTGAGCGCCTGCAATGCACTGCTGATGACATCACATATTACATCACTCATGACATGGTCAGTGACATCACTCATGACATCACTGATGACACCATCCAGTGAATGTGTGTCTTTCTGAAAAATAAATATGTTTTATATATGTATTTGTAAAGGACGATGGAAGAATAAATGGTTAAATAAGTGTGTAAATGGATGTTTTTTTTTTAAAAGAATTGATTGGTTAACTGCCTTATTAAGTGTATCTTAGTAAATACATATATTAGCGAGTAACTTTTAAATATTGTAATATATGTATCAGTGTTTCACTTTGTGTATAAGTGGCTGCATGGGTTGGTGACTGACTCACGGTTTGTATGTGTTTTGAAGACGGCATATGTGCAGGACTGTATGGGTGGATGAGTGTGTATATGTGTGTGTTAGTGAGTGAATGACTGTCTCACAAGTGTCTTTATCAGTAACAAGATATGTTTTAATCTTGTATATGTGAGTATTGATGTATATAAGTGAGTATATGAGAGAGTGAGAGATTGTAAGAGTTCCTGTTCAAATAAGTATGTGTTTCTATAAGTGATTGTTTAAGTGAGTAAATATGTGTAAGTTTCCGTAGAAGTAAGGTGGTAGTGTGTGTATAGTTGTATATGCAAATAAATGGATGTTCAATAGTTTATTTGCATGTGTGAGTAACTTTTGGATGACTGTCGGTGTGTAACAGGATGTATAGGTGTATCACTACATATGAGGAGTGAGTATATGTATGAGTGACTATATAGAACTGTTGGTGAATGAGTGGATGTGTATATAGATGGTGGAATTACTGAATAGGTTGTGGTAACTGGTATGGGTATCTCCATTTTTTTGAAAATGTTAGTTTCTATTTTTGAATATGTGTTTCAAGGGTTACATTACACTGAAAGGATATCTGTCACTTTCTCACAAGGATGGTGTCATCAGTAATGTCATGAGTGATGTCACTGACCATGTCATGAGTGATGTAATATGTGACGTCATCAGCAGTGCATTGCAGGCGCGCAAGTTATAGTGAGTCCAACTAACTATAACGTGGGAATTTCAATGGTTTTATGTCAGTAAAATTTCCAGGTAACTATAACTGGTGTGAAACCTATGTTTTTTTCAGTGAATTTAATAGGTGTTTTAAATTCTAATTCCTAACTATAACTGGTGTGAAACCTATGGTTTTTTCAGTGAATTTCAAAAGTTTTTTAAATGCTAATTCCTAACTATAACTGGTGTGAAACCTATGTTTTTTTCAGTAATGTAATGTAATGTAGTAATGTAGTTTCTTATATAGCGCACATATCACCACAAAGGGTATCTCAGCACTTGCTTTGGGAACCCGTCCTGGTATTTCCCTGTGGGATAACCCAGCTGGGCACCCCCAAGGTGAAAGCCAGGCATCCCGCCGCGGGGGTCGTAGTGGAGATTGAGCAAGCTATTGCCCAGAGTTGCAGAGCGTGAACCCCTGATTCAAGTAGGCACCGAAGCGAGAATTATCAGGTCCGTGGACATTTGGGCTCCAAACCCTGCCTCGTTGGGAATTGAACCCTGGTCCCGGGCCGACCTCTGCTTCTGGCTCTGCCTCCTCTAACCGGTGAGCCACACTTCTCCCCAGTGAATTTCAAAGGTTTTTTAAATGCTAATTCCTAACTATAAGTCTCACTTTATAAGTAAGACTGTTAGCGCTCTAGTTGTTCTTTAGAACACTTTGGGACATTCTGTCATTGGGCTATAGTTGGGCTACATATGGCTGATATTTGGGCTACATTTTTTTTTTTTTGTCTCTGGTGGCCATCTTTGGGCTACATTTGGGCTCTAACCTATATATAGCCCAATGTAGCCCAATATATATTTTTTCAAAGTAAATTTTCGTAAAAACCACTGGAGCATATATCTTGAGACATAGCAAAGGCACATCGGGCTACCAGTCCCTACAATTTTGCCAAGTTTGGTGGAAATCCATTCAGCCGTTCGGGCTAAAAGTGAGTTCGACCGCCCTATGGAAATTAACATGGAGAAAACACTTTTTGGGACCCCCCTTTTATCTCGGCCCCCGCTTGATGAATCCCCCCCACATTTTCAGGGAAGGAGCAGAGCGGAGCGGGCCACCTACTGTGAGAAATTCGCGAAGATTCGTCCACTGGCACCAAAGTTATTCCCAATAGAATGTTGCGGATTTCCTATGGAAAGTAGATCCTAACTATAACTACCTACTGGCGACTGCCAGTAGGTAATATATATATATATATATATATATATATATATATATATATATATATATATATATATATATATATATATATATATAAACGTAAAAATATATTCTCTGTTTAGTTATTCTTTGCTATTGGGTTTTAATTGTCTGTGGATCACAGCAGTTCACTTCTCAATACAGATTAGCCGTTGTTTCCCTAAATTGAAAATACCAGAATGTGTGCTGTATGAATCACTGTAACCTAACATTATACAGGGCAGAGCTTCAATGACTAATGCTAGCCAAGTGATGCAATGTTGTTTAAGCTGTTGGAGTCAGAGAGGGCAATGCAGTCAAATCATAGCTAGGAATAGCCTCCCTGTGCCTTATTATGTGACTTTCGCAGTGCCATCTTTTTGCTCTTCATTGTTTTGCTCAACATGTTTCTGATCTTAGCATAAAAGCATTTCAAACGTAACCCAACTAAAGATGGCGGTCTGGAGAGCATGGGAGAAACCAATATTCCGCTTTCATTTTTGTGTACACAGTGTAAGATAACAGCCCAGAGACGCTGTCTAGTGATGTATTGGTTTTGTCCAGACCCTCGGGCAGGAAAGAACAGGTGTCCTCCAAAGTGTCAGTGGTGCTGTACGCGGTAGGGATTGAGTAGTGCTGTAGGCATTGCCGGTTGAGTGGTGATGTAGGCGTTGCGGGTTGAGTGGTGCTGTACGTGGTGGGGATTGAGTGGTGCTGTAGGCTTTGCGGGTTGAGTGGTGATGTAGGCAATGCGGGTTGAGAAGTGCTATACGCGGTGGGGATTGAGTGGTGCTGGACGCGGTGGTAATTGAGTGGTGCTGTAGGCGTTGCGGGTTGAGTGGTGATGTAGGCGTTGCGGGTTGAGTGGTGATGTAGGCGTTGCGGGTTGAGTGGTGCTGTACGCGGTGGGGTGAAGCGTTTCTTTGTCTACTTTGTATCAAGTTTAAATTGACTCAAGCTCCGGCTGTGCCCCAGTTTCGATTTCTTACCTGGCGGCCATTTCAGTTTGTTTTTACTTTTAGCCGTGTCTCCTCCCAGACCCCGCCTCCCAGCTGACCCTCCCACGCTCCGCCCCCCTCCACTCTCCATTTATGTCAGATGTCCCAACGCGCAGCGTCCACGCGCTGCGGCCGCGCCGAAGGTGCGCCAAAGGTAAGCCCGTCTACGCCCGTCCGCGCCTGGACCGCGCCCAGCGCCGGACCCCCTGGCCCCCGTACCACCCACCCCACCCGCACTTCATATGACGCCTACACCCTCTTAGCCCTTAATCCCGGCCGCCTCCCCACCTGCGTTCAAGCCGCCCCAGGACACACCCATGGACCCTTCACATGTAACTCCTGCAAATTTGACGGCACCAAGACCAACTCCACATCCACGAACACCGAACAGAAATCTGACATCAACCACCTTAAATGCATCCTGCTCAACACCCGCTCAGTCCACAGACAAGCCATTGACCTTTGGAATTTACTAGACACCATCTCTCCGGACGTCGCCTACCTAACAGAAACTTGGATGAACGCCTCCTCGGCCCCAGACATCACCATTGCCATCCCAGAAGGATACAAGATTATTCGTAAAGACCGCGCCAAGCAAACAGGAGGAGGCATCGCCATCGTCCATAAGAATTCCATCCGCATCTCAACCAGCTCAGACGTCAACCTCACTAGCGCCGAACACCTTCACTTCCAGATCCACACAGACCCCAAGACCACTCTCAGAGGCACCCTCCTCTACAGGCCACCAGGACCCCGTGCACAATTCAGTGAAGACATCACTGACTTTATCACCCCTCACGCCCTCCCCTCCGAGGACTACATTCTACTGGGAGACCTCAACTTTCATCTAGAAAAGAGCAACGACAGCAACACCACCACCTTACTGGACAACCTCGCCAACCTTGGACTCAAACAACTTGTTAACACCCCCACTCATCACGCAGGCCACACACTTGACCCCATTTTCACCTCCAGCAAACCTATCTCCTTCAGTCACACCACAGCTCTCCAATGGACGGACCACAGCTGCGTTCACTTTGCTTACAAAAAGGCCACAACCCATAACTATCCTCAACCCACTCTACGAAGAAACTGGAACAAAATCACCATCGACCAGATCTCCTCCTCGCTTCTTCAAAACCCCCCTGCCCACTCTTCGAACCCCAACCAAGCAGCCATTAACTTCACTCAATGGCTAACCAACAGCGCCGATAACCTAGCACCTCTGAAAAAACGTCAAAACAAACCAGACCGCAAAAACGCTCCCTGGTTCAACGAGGATCTTAAGAAATCCAAGAAACTCTGTCGCTCCCTCGAGAAGGCCTGGAAAAAAGACCCGAGCACCAGCACCAAGGATGCCTTCAAAAACGCCACCCGCACACACCACCATCTGATCCGGACTGCCAAGAAAGCTGCACTTAAAGACCGACTAGACAACAACGCCCACAACAGCAAGGAACTTTTCAACATCGTCAAAGAGTTTACCAACCCCTCTGCCAACTCCAACGACATCACTCCCTCTCAAACCCTTTGCGACTCCCTAGCCTCGTTCTTCCACGACAAAATCGCAGACATCTACAACAGCTTCGACAACCTACCCAGAGACCAACCCTCACAACCTTCCGCCGTACCCTCACCCCCCTCGAACATCCTCAACGAGTGGATCCCTATCTCCACCGAGGACACCATCCGCCTGATGAACACCATTCACTCTGGCTCCCCTACAGACCCATGCCCTCACCACATCTTCAACAAAGTAGACTCCATCATAGCACCTCACCTCCGGAACGTCATCAACTGCTCCTTCAACTCCGCCACCTTCCCGGAAAGCTGGAAACACGCCGAACTCAGCGCCCTCCTGAAAAAACCCACAGCCGACCCCACCGAACTCAAAAACTACCGCCCCATCTCGCTACTACCGTTCCCGGCCAAAGTCATCGAGAAACCTGTCAACACCCAGCTCGCCGCCTTCCTCGAAACTAACAAATCCCTCGACTCCTCACAGTCCGGCTTCCGAGCCAAACACAGCACTGAGACCGCCTTCATCGCAGCTACAGACGACATTCGTACTCTACTGGACAATGGAGACACAGTCGCCCTCATCCTCCTTGACCTCTCCGCAGCCTTCGACACAGTCTGTCATAGCACCCTCCTACAACGCCTCAGAAACATCGGAATCCAAGGAAAAGCACTGGAATGGATATCCTCGTTCCTCGCCGGAAGAACTCAAAGAGTCCGCCTCCCACCATTCAAGTCAGAGGCCACTGAAGTCACTTGCGGAGTCCCACAAGGATCCTCACTCAGCCCCACCCTCTTCAACGTATACATGAGCCCCCTCGCGACCATCGCACGCCAACACAACCTCAACATCATCTCCTACGCTGATGACACTCAACTGATCCTCTCACTCACCAAAGACCCGTCCACCGCCAAAACCAACCTACATGAAGGAATGAAAGAAGTTGCAGAGTGGATGAAGCACAGCTGTCTGAAAGTGAACTCAGACAAAACAGAAGTCCTTATCTTAGGTACCTCTCCCTCCGCCTGGGACGACTCTTGGTGGCCAGAGGCCCTTGGAAAAGCACCCATCCCGACGGACCACGCACGGAACCTAGGAGTCATCCTGGACTCCTCTCTCTCGATGAACAGACAAGTCAACGCCGTTTCATCATCCTGCTTCAACATTCTTCGCATGCTCAAAAAAACATTTCGCTGGATCCCCACCGAAACCAGAAAAACGGTCACCCACGCACTGGTCACGAGTCGCCTAGACTACGGGAACACCCTGTACGCCGGCACCACCACAAAACTTCAGAAAAAACTCCAACGCATCCAGAACGCATCAGCCAGACTCATACTAGACATCCCGCGTAACGACCACATATCTGGTCACCTGAAAGACCTCCACTGGCTCCCCGTCAATAAGAGGATAGCATTCCGCCTCTTGGGGGAGGAGCTACGACACCAACAAAGATGGCCGCATAGTCTCCCGGCTCCGCTGACCTCCGTCTTACGCTCTAATATCCTGCCACCTATCCTGATTTCCTGCCCCGGATCCATGTGCGTGACCCGATCTGCACTTCAATGAGGTGCTCCCGGAGTTTCTCCGACATCGTGAAGCGAAGTAACATCGAGGATTGCTTTGAGGCCTAACCCAGCCGAGAAGCCGGGGTCTTGAGTGCTGGCCTTGCCGGGTCCGAGTTAAACAACAACGGACTGCCGGAAGCGGTTGGGTCCGGTCTTTGGAACATTCGAAATTTCGGAATTGCTTTGCTACCGTCTGCTGCCTGGTGCTCTATAGAAGGTGAGGTGACGAGGACGCACGGTGCTGGGTTGCGGGGGTCCCGTTCCGGGGGTGCGGCATTCATACCGCCGGTGCCCCTTGGGTTGGAATCTCGCTACGCGTTACTGCACGCTAACAGTTTGTCCCTCGTGGCTAATACCTGCTCCACCTAATTTTGCGCCTCTCCGTGGGGACCATCATGCCCGAAGGAAAATGGGGGCTGACGGAGCAGGCTCAAAGTGGCCCGTCATTGCGGACGGTGCTAGAGGCCCTTGTGACACTTCAGGAGACGGTTAAAGCTCAGACCTACAGCCTGTTGTTGGCGGCGGATGGAATCAAAGGACTGGGACCGGATCCTGACTGGACACCCGAGACCAGGCGGCCAGCTCGCTTTTCGATTGACGCCCCGGTGGCGTACTTGGCCCCGGCGCTGGAAGCTGTATTTGTTCCCATCGCAGTGGAACTACCCGAAAATACTGTGCTTTGTGACTCAAATAATCTGTTGGGATCCCCGGTTTTGCAACTGTCGGAACACTTGAATGCTGCCCCCACTTCGGTTACTTTTAATTGGAACTGTGAACTGCTTTGGACTGTGTCGACCCCCCTCCCCAGTCGGTCTATCAAGATGGCGGATGGGATGAACACTGGCTTCGGAGACGGGGAGGGGCATCGTTGGTACCAGCCGACTACCCTGGGACCTGCAGTCCTTTTTTCATCGGTGGACCCCTGTTCTGCCAATTTCTGTGTATTATTCGACATTTTGAGGACGGGGCTTTCTTCCCCTTACGGATTTAGCAAATTTCATCGACGGGGCCAAGGCTGAGACTGTTTTCTGGGTGGTTCACTGTGGTATTATGGTTAACGGGATTGTTTTATTGATTTAACGGAGTCCGGGGCGGGGTTGGTTAGGTCGGGGGCGGGAGACCGGGAGTGCGATGTATAAAGCCCTCTTCCATTTCCCCTCTTCGGGTGGGGTTTACTTTCTTTTCCTTTTTCTCTGTTTCTTCTATATTTCGGATTTCGGTTTTTGGGCGACAGGCACACTGCTAGGGGGGTAGGCCGTAGTCATCTGCAGGGGTGCAGGGTGGGGGGGTGGGGGATGGGAGTTTTGTTTTTCTTTGTTTCTATGGCCTTTTCTCTTCTTATCTTTCCTAGGCTTTTTCTTTTCTCCTTTTCCGGGTCAGTGTAGTGGGTTCCTTGTTAGGTCCATCTCTGTTTTCACATCTGTGCCTCAACTCTCGCGATGTTTCAGGGCCAAGGGGCGGGCATAATTGCAGGCGCGAATCGTAATAGTATGCTTGTTTATCCTGGGTGTTGTTTGCTTAAACGCCACTGCTCTACATGAAAATGGATTACTTATGGACACATAGCTATTTCACTCGCCCCCACTTTGTAGCTTGAGAAATTGTATGGCACCTGATCCTTCTATCTTATATTATAAAATGAAACCTTTTGTATCCTGTTTGCAATTTGGTAGGTCTTCCAACCAGTAAGTACTGTGGAAGTAACGATTAAGGCCCCGGGAGGCTGGGTCTGAAGTTTTCACTGTAGTACTGTGTTGCAATTGCTTAGCGGCCAGCCCTGGGGGTTGTAGGCCCGTGTTTGTATCTGGTTGAGAATGTTCAATAAAGGTTTTCACAAAAAAAAAAAAAAACATTCTGCCTCTTAACCCACGCACACAAAGCACTCTACGAACTTGGACCCGAATGCCTCAACACTCGACTTTCCTTCTACGCCCCCCCCCCCCCGCCAGCTTCGCTCCTCCAACCAAGCCCTTGCGACTACCTCGCATCAACAAGACCTATATGGGAGGAAGATCTTTCTCCTACCTGGCAGCTAAAACATGGAACTCACTTCCCACTCACCTTCGCCTCACTCAGAACCATCTAGCATTCAGAAAGCAACTGAAAACCTGGATATTCGACAAGTAATTCCCCACCCCATCAAGCGCCTTGAGACCCTCTGGGTATGTAGTGCGCTATATAAATTATTTGACTTGACTTGACTTGACATTGAGTGGTGATGTAGGCGTGGCAGGTTGAGTGGTGATGTAGGCGTTGTTTGTTGAGTGGTGCTGTACGCAGTGGGGATTGAGTGGCGCTGTAGGCGTTGTGGGTTGAGTGGTGATGTAGGCGTTGCGTGTTGACTGGTGCTCTAAGCGGTGGGGTTGAGCGGTGCTGTAGGTGTTGGAAGTTGAGCGGTGCTGAACGCGGTCGGGGTTGAGTGGTGATGTAGGCTTTGGGGGTTGAGTGGTGCTCTAGGCGGTGCACATTTTCAGCAGGCACAGTCCTCCAGCCGTCAGTGCACACTTTCACCAGACACACTCCACTATCCGTCACTGCATGCTTTCACCAGACATACACACCACCAGTTGTCAGTGCACGCTTTCATCGGGCACAAATACCACCAGCCGTCAGTGCACACTTTCACCGGGCACAAACACCACCACACGTCAGTGCTCAGTTCCACCAGGCACACACCACCAGCCGTCCATGCACGCTTTCACCTGGCACACACACCACCAGCCGTCAATGCTCGCTTTCACCAGGCACACACGCCAGCAGCCGTCAGTGCACGCTTCCACCAGGCACACACAGCACCAGCCGGCAGTGCACACTTCCACCAGGCACACACACCACCAGCCATCAGTGCACAATTTCTACAGGCACACCCACCACCAGCCATCCGTGCACACATCATTTGTTAACACATCCACAAGTAACTATTGTAGCAATCGCAGTATGGCGCACTTTACTTTTAGCGGAGACCATCACGCTCGCAGTTTAACTAATATGGGTTCGTTTTAACTACGAACATAGAGCGCTTTAACATCGTGCAAATGGAGCATTTGCGGTCATTACACATAGAAAGGCGGTTATTAGCTAAACGAATCTCCTTTGTATCTTTTTTCAGATACATTCTACTAATTCGATCACAGGTATGTGAAGAATAAAAATATAACCCTGTTGCTACATAACATGGAGATTTACAAACATCCATGAGTCACTCCGCATATTCTTTTTATTGTCCAGGTTTAAAAGAAACGACAAATAATCACAGGTATGTTTATACACCTTCATGGAACAATTCCTTGAATAAAAACATTGTAAACCCAGCGCAAGTTATCGCTATACGGCCTATATATGTTTTTTCGTTACAGCATATAAGCAGATTCACCGAAATAATAACAGTAAGATTAGGACCAACTGGTGATTATTCCTCCACAGTGAAATCAAAAGGCACATATAATTCATACTTTTACATACATTTGTTACAGATAGCAGACGTTGACCCAACACAGTCAGGAGGTATGAGCACATAATATTATAATTCAAAAACTCTAGCATCCATGTGCAGACATGATAAACAATTGGTTTTCCTTTTTTATTTTTTCTTGTAGAGGCAGCCCCTTAAGGTGCCGAAATGCATTGGGCGTGTGATTAGGATGTGTTAAGGAATGAAAATGTGCATGTGATTTATTCATAGTAAATGTGATTATCAGAGAGAATATAAGAAATGTATTGCATAACAAATGTTTTTTGGAAATATCATGTGATATATAACATGAATTTGATCGCAAAAACAGAATGTTAAATAAATCAAAGAAAAGTATTTGATTAATTGGAGTTTATATTGACAAAAACACAAGGTGTGGTTAACACTATATGAACAGTGCGAGACTGGACCAACACTCCAGTTGGTCTAAAACTCATACAATTTCAAGGATTGACGCCCCTTATCAGTCTCAGCAACAATAGAATACAAGGATTAATCCAAGGATAATAGTAGTGCTCTCCGCGAACCCCGTTTTTTTTTTTTTTTGCACTTTACTTTTAAACATATTCATCTAAAGCGCAGCATGCCACCATTGCTACAAAAATAAATACACATTTTTTTGGCCTACAATTTATAGACTTTTGTTGCAATTGGTGTTGCAATATTTTGCAATGCCAATAGCTCAAACTTAATGCGAGACCTATTGCATTGCACTGGGTGTACTCTCCCCTGCCTTTAGGAATGTAACTCCTTGATAATCGGATATCCACACCTGGGTGGATTTTTTGACTAACCTGCTTATACAAATTGCACTTCATCAAAATTGTGGACACAGATGCCATACTGAAACGGTTTGTACGCAATGAACCAATTTCACGCCACACAATTCCACAAGTAACAATTCCAATCCAACCCACATAATTCCACTACACACCACATGCATACACTCCATAACACATGGCTAAAAGACATTGCCATTTACAATGCCATTTGCTCTAACTCAAATAAATCCGAGACCTATTGCATTTTCAATGCTTGTTGTTCTTGTGTAGAGTCTTGGAGGGTAGATTCTGCTGGTTCTAGAGCTCTTGGGCTGTCTGGTATCTACAAAATACTCTTGCTGCTTTAAGGTTCAGTACACTTCTGGGAAACTCATAACCTTGTGGGCTGGATCCATATTTTTGAACTCCCACTTGAAAAGGGTGTAAGTAACGTGTGCCCCTCTCCCTTTCACAATTTGCATCATGCCTATCCTATCTATCCTAGACAATCGTTGCAAGTGTGAAACCGGGACCCCTTTCACAGGACTGACCCAACGGAAACTCTTTGTTTTGTAGCACATTTCTTTTTTTTTTTTTTGCATTTTTCAAATTATTTGATTTTGGGGATATTAAGTGTTTACAACAGGGATCTTCAACCTTTTCTGAAGTGAGAGCTACTTCTGATCAGTGAAATTCTTGAGCTACTCAAGGCTAATCACCTCGCGCATTGTTATCAGACAGTTTGTGAAGTAGGGCCTTTTAGATCGAAGACTAACCATATGTCTGTGCCTTCCGCGCCATGGTACTCCTATGATCTCAAGAAATGTAAAAGAAAATGTAGGCACCAATAACAATTTTGGAGGAAGAGTTACAGTCTGTTGTTCAACACAGTTAAATCACTTTCATCATTTGCTTATAAACATTTAGCAACTCCCAGCCAAAAAGCTGTGATGAACTAACCAAATTCTTTTTTCCAAAGTAAATAAAATATTCCTGAATTTTAAGATAACAACAGATAATCTTTAGGGGCAGATAGAGTGGAGTAACGTACGGTGAATAAACTAACTTACCATTTCCTGGTAATGAGTACATTCACCGCACTTTCTGAAGACAAAGTCTCTAATCTTATCAAAACTATGAAATGTGGAGCCCTGCAGATTCTTGCCCTCCATTCAGTTTCAGCTACCATTTCTGCTCATCTCACTTTGTTATTACCATGGTGCTCAAGTCCGTCTTTTTTCCAGAAGCTTGGAAAAAGGCATCGATTTTGCCACTTCTAAAGACTCTTTCCCTCGATCCCTCAGATGTAAAGAACTACTGATCCAAATTGGTCTTTCCACTTCCTTATGAAATTAAAGAAAAGGCAATGAATCAGGAGATCACCACCTTTTTTGAAAATACTGACTGTCTGGATCCTACTCAACAGTAGAGTTTAGACCCTACTACTGTACAGAGTCAACCTTAGCTGCAGTAACTTAAGAGAACAGATCCATTGTGGATAGAGGAGATTAATACAGCCATGATCCTATTGGATCTTTCGGACACATTTGATACGGTTACCATTTCTCTTTGGTAAGAAGTTTAGAAAGTGTAAGCATTAACGGTACTGCTCTCAAACTGACCAGGTTCTTTTTGTCAAACAGAGAGCAATTGGTATCTTTGGAAGATTTGACCTCTGCTCCACTTTCACTTAATTGTGGGGTTTCGGGGATCTTCAATAAAGCTGACTTTGCCTAATGCATACATAACTCAATTTATTTAACTAGTTCGATCCTGTTGGTTCTCTACATTCTTTTATGCCAGTTATACTCAAATAGTGGTATTGGTCACTGTAGAACCTGAAAAAGTGGCAAAAGATTTAAGAACGAGTATGACTAGCATCGCTAATTGGATGCTATTTGGTTAGGATTCCTCCATCTGGATCACCTTTTGGTGGCCACACAATCTCGAGTAAGTTTGGGCGGAAAATCCGTTCCGCTCGCGGATTTTGCGGATTTTCGGTAAATTCGCAATCCGCGAGATTCGCGAATTTCCCGCAAAATCTGCAAATCCGCGAGCAGCGGATTTTATGGCTTGCTCGCACTGTTCGCGTGAGTTCGCAGCTTCCCAGTTCCACTTCGCGCCCCGCGAATAAGCGCTAAATTGCAGAAATACGATCTTAGCAAGACTGAAACTACTTACCAGGTTCAAAAGTTCAAGCTCATCATTAGTAGCCATTTCCTGTAGTGCTTCCTGAGGGGCCCCTCCAGAGTTCAGTTGCCTACTTGCAACTATTATGTAACCCTGCTCTGACCCTCAGAATAGTTACACATATGCCACAAAGGTCCTGAATTACAGCTAAGGGAGACAAGCAGGAGCCAGGCTGGAAGTTCAAATCCAGTGACACATTAATCAGCCCCTAATTCATTATTGTCAGTTGGGGCAGGGCAGGTGTTGTAACTAATTTTGCAACAATGAAAGCACTTAGCAAGTGCAAAAGATCACTAATCAGGAAGCACTAAGGAAGCAGGTGCCAGCTAAAAAAATATTCTGTGACACATTAATCAGCCCCAAATTAATTCAGGTCACTTGAGGCAGGGAAGGTGTGCTTTGCTTTGCCACAATAATGTACACTGGACAACCAGAGGGTGCTGTGATGAAACAGAGGGTGGCATGGGTGGGTTAGAGGGTGGCATGAGTAGTCAGAGAGTGGCAGTGGTGACAGAGGGTGGCAGTGATGAAGAAGAGTGTCCCAAACAGGCTGGACACGTAGAAACAACAAGTTCGCAAAACTTGCGACCCGACAGGTAAGTTCGCGTTTGCGAAATTGTACAAAAACCCTCGCGAACTGGCAGAAACCCGCGCGAACACAAAAAAAAATACGCAAATTCGCGAGAATTTGCGGATTTTGCGGATTGCGAGTTCGCAAATCCGCAAAATTCGCGAACGCGAGATTCGCAAAATTCGCCCATGCTTAGTCTCGAGCCCCTTCCACTCCCAGTCCAGAAGGCTAGAAATTTGGGTAGTCGTCTTTACTCAAACCTCACTTTTATTGACCACTACAATCAGGTAACCTCTTCCTGTTTCCTTATGTTAAAACACTCAATGAAAATCTTGCCCTTCCTTCCCATGAAGCTTAGGAAAAGTGTTATCCTGGCTCTTGTTGTATCTAAAATGGATTATTTTATTGATCTTTATATGGGCTCCCATTTGTCTTCTCAATAAGTTGCAAACAGTCCAAAATGTGGCAGCAAGAGTGCTGAAGAACCTCCCCAAATTCTACTCAGCCTTTGAAGCCATTTAAGACCTTCATTGGCTGCCCATTAGGACAGGAATTAAATTCAAAGCCTTATGCTGTGCCCACAAGGCACTGCATCAGGTTGGCCCTCGCTTCCTACAAGATGCTCAAATGTCATGCCCCTTCTCGTACTCTATGGTCCAGCAATACTAGGCAGGTATGTTTACCCAGAATAAAAAGTGTCCATTGGGTAGGAAGATGTTTCTCCTACTCTACCTCCAAATGGTGAAACTCTATCCAATCATTTGAGGTCAGCCTCAACTATTGAAGTTCAGGAGGAACTTAAGACGTTTCTTTTCAGCCCATAGTTTAATGTTCTCATCTAACTGCTAGGCAAATGCTTAGGTATTTTATATCCCTGACTGTCAGGTTTCAAATGACACTAGTGCCAAGATGCCTTTTTGGTAATCGTGCACTTGGTAAAAAAATTAACATTTACATTATCAGACTCTGCTAGATGCAGCCTGATGATAATAATATAAAATAAACACAGCCTTCCCTTAACTTTAAAAGGAAAATATGACCTTGTTCTTATTTAAAAATGAACTCAAAGCTGTGAGTTAATCCAGTGGTGTCTGGTAGCTCGCGATCGACTGGTTGAAGACACCTGCTGCACATTTTATAAAATTCAACCAAAAGCCATTCCAAATATTTAAGACTTATTTTCTTACCATGCTCCACTTGATATAATTCTTTTACTGGGCAGAGAGTCACCATGAGCCGCCTGCCACTGTGAGATGAGGCACATTTCCCCACGTCAGCGGATTAACACTTTCTACAGTATATTTTTATTGTAGTGAATCTTGTTGTCTGAAAATTATTTTATTTTTCACCTATACTAAGAATAAGAGACATTGACTATACGGTATATGGTTGTGTCCCGTTCGGACAAGTTTGTATGTCCTGGACTGAATAGCTTTGAAATGTAACGCTAGCACAGTTGTTCAAATGTCTGACCTAGATTTTTCAAACCATTCTTATATTTCCTATGTATGTATTCGTTTAGGTACCACCAGTGAATTCACCACTCTATGAAGATTAATATGATCACTGGATGGTTTTGTATATTAAAACCCTTCTTTTTACTTATATTGGTTCGAACACCATTTTTAGGTCTCGCTTGAGCCAGCCCAGATGCGCTGCTCTGCGAGGCTTTTAGTAAGGGCTTTAAACTCTGAACACACGCTTGTGTTTGTGCTTGTGCTTGTTTATCCTTTCTGTCTCTCTTTATCACCTTCTCCTTTTCTGCCTTTCCCTCTCTTGATTTGAGACCTTTTCAATGGTTAACAAAAAGCTGTGAAACCTGCTGACCGATCTTTGTTCTTTTAATAAGGCGTTTTGTTTTATCACCATGTGCCTGGAAGCTATGGCAGATTGGAGTACGACAAACCCATGAAAAATGGACCTCGTCTGACGGTTTCTGAGCAGTAACCAAGAAGAAATGAATTGCGTGATAGCTTGGAGAGATAAACTGACCCGTCAGAGATCCCACGGCAGATCTGTGGAGACTCAAATTCACGAGCTCCTTCCTGCAAGGAGTTATGGGAACCAAATCATGCACACTCCGGAGCACGCCATGCCCTCTGACCTTTTGCAGGCAACATATTTAATTTTAAATCCCTCCTTGCACAAAAAAAATTCAGAATGCCGAAGAATCCATTCTTTTGAAGTCCGGAGCGTGGGATCTGTTTTCTATATCTATGCGTTGTAATACCAAATAATGAAAGCGCCTAGATTTTTGCACCATATAAGTCAAGATAGTTTAAGAGAAAGCTGCATGCCCCTTTCATCTGTTCCCTGCGGCGCGTGCACCATTCCAGGAGTCTGACCCAGAGCTGGAGGCTCCCGCCGCATTTCTGTGCTTTGGTACCCTAGTTCCTCGAATTTGCCTTCTGAAACTTTTAACCACGGTTTGTCCAAAATGCCTTCAGTATTGATACAATGCCTATTTATTCCTTTACATTTACTTTCCAGTTGCCCCAGTAACATTTTCTTTTTGGGGGGAGGTATGTTTTTGATAATTCAGATGTAACTCCTGTAGAAGCGCACATTTCCACAAAGGATATCGCATTCACAGTGTATCCTTCCTGCTACATGGGAGATGAGTTTGACCCGGAGTGTAAAAATCATCCAATTTTCTTTTGTATATTTAGAAAGCTTTTTTTCCTATCATTGTGCTTGCGAACATGATTTGTATTAAAAATACAAGCCTTGACTGAGCCAATAGACTCTTCGATAGATATTGTATGCTGTGTTTTTCTCTGCCAGGCGCACAACATATAGACTGTTCACACACTTTCTGTTGTATGCTACTTTCTGGGCAGATCAACTCAAAGCCCCTCTCTACTTCTATCCTCATGTTAGTGCAGCCCGATGCAAACAGATATTGTAATGTATTGGCAATTATATAACGCTTACTACCCCTGACGAACATTGAGGTGCTTTTTCGGCAAGTAGCACGCTACTCCAGGATCCAAAAATGGTTAGTGATGAATTAGTGTAAGGAAATATAAAATTAATTTGAGAGCTGCACATGTTGGTCTGTTAGTTGGGTTCAAAAAGATAGTGGAGGGATAGAAGAGGGAAGGGTTTGCATTTATATAGCGCCTGCTACCTCTGATGAATTGTTGAAGCGCTTTTCGGCGAGTTGCATGCTACTCCAGAATCCAAAAAGATGAATAGATAGCTCATTTATGGTGGGTAGGTTGTTTTATTATACACACACAACTGTACGAAAATTAATACAATTCCGTTGTAAAGTGGTATCCAAGAGGCAAGTATAGTCTCTGATAATAATGTATACGATACTGATAAGTTTTAAGTTGGCTTGCCAGCAAGACTGATGCCCTGTAATGTTGATGCAAAGTCAGTTGTGCTGAAGTATCTTAGACTCTTGTTGAATTGTACCATCCACCTTGTAGGTACTACTATTTGTATCAGGTCCACGTTGTAGGCAGACACAAACACCCAAATTGTGCACTATTTATATTAAGCATAATGTAGGTGACCAGATGACCGTAACCACTGTACAAGCTGTATTAGGTGCTCAGAAATAGAGTGACATAGAGAGCAATAAACACTCCACTAACTCTGTCACTCGCTTAGTACAGACGAACACCAAAGGCCCTCGTACATAATGAGGCATCAGGGTGCACCCAGCCATCGGTATAATTATTACTAATTTGGAAAATTACAACAAGTGGTCCTGTGATGCTTGCTGGAATGGGAAGTGTTTGATTAGAAGGTGAATTGAATTAAAGTTTAGGTGACAATTTCACAAAAATTTATGGATTTTGTTTAGTTTTAAAATTGTTGATCTCCAAAAAGGCCTAAATCAATAACTTGAATTGAAATTCAAGTTTATCATTTGAATAATATATTGTGGCAAAATATATGATTTTGAGCCCCATGAGGTGGTTCCTTTCCAGAAAGCATTCAGGTTGTAATCATGAGTCAAATAATGCTGAGGAGGTTAAAATATTTAAATTGAATTATAATTACATATGAAATGTTCAATGTTCAATATATTTCTCTTAGTATTTTAATGTGAGGATTTTATTGCTTAAGGAAAATAATTAGTATTTGTTTTTCTATATGTAGGAAGCATTACATTAATGAAATCACTGTATCCCACCTTCTTTCCTTTCCTGTTTTTTATGAACGTTTCTGTTGTTGAACTTTAAAGATTGCCCGAAATTAAGAATTGTGCTCTACATAACTTTACTGTGTTACAGTATGTTGATTTTTATGTACAACTTTTGTCTCTTATGTGCATAGCAACTGATGTTTTGTTTTGCTTTAATAATCAGCTAATGTTTATTAGGTCTTATTATTCAATAAAATGTTTCAAACACAACAAATGGTAGTTGATATGTATTTACAACTGCAGCATTTTTATTGTATGGGCGCTTTCAAAGGGGCCAAAAATATGGTCTGCGGGATGACGGAGAACCACATTGGCATCAGCAGGGAGAGGTTTGAACAGGTGATTGGTGGTATATGTAAGGTTGGAAGTAGGGGGAACAAAGCATGTACATTGTGTGGACTGTGACTCCTGGAGTTATTGTGAGGGATACCATGCTACCCTGTAAATGAATCCCCTAGTGATTATTATCAACAAACTTTATTCGGTTTTATAAAAGAAAACCATAAAAGTCATACATAAAATGATAAAACATCTTCCAAGTTACAGATTGACAAATATAATATGTCCAAGTTAATCAGAACACAAGATAAAAATTCATGAATTACAGTACATAATTTAATTGCAGCTTGACCTAAGTCTAACAACGACCCGTAAAAAGTTACGCGTATGCAAAACAGTGTCATTAGAGACGAGTTGTAAAAAGATAAGAGCTGGTCTCACCCGCCTAAAACCCACTTTTTTGAGAATGGGAATAATAAATAACTTTCTAGGGACAGCATTAAAACTGCAAAACATTATAAAGTGCATCATGTCCTGAGGAGACTCACTGTTGCAGTCACAGGGCATGAGACACTGGCCTCTCTGGGAGCCACGAGGGTGTGCCATGAGGTAATGGAAGAGGTTGTGCTGAAACCGGGTCAATAGAAAATGATCATGGATGCTTTTAAGCCCTAGAAGATAAGGTTCGGTGGTTGGTACAGTTTTTAACACAATGTACTTACGCACAATAGGCTTACACAGCTCATTTCCCTCTCTATCACAGCAGCTCATTCTTTAAAAAACACTCTTTGACCAGAGAAAGGTCCCTCTTACATATGCGCTTAGGGTTAACGAATAGTTCCTACATACCCTGGAGAGGCCAACTCTTATATACTGGAGCCATCGGATGCTTGAGACATGGTCAAGTGAAAGGCATTCCCATAGGACGTCTTTACTAAGTGTATTTTCTTGCTTAGCCCAAATATTAAGCCACAAATCCAGGGGGCGGAAAGCCAGTAAATCTGATAGGAAAGGCATCCCCAATTCTTCGTGCACGACATAAAATGGGGTGCTTTGTGGGACAGAAAGGGCCGTTGCAGGAAAGAGTTTTCAGCACTTTGTACTGCCCCTACCCCAATATGGCGCAATATCTCATGCCCATAGCTAACCTTTGAGATATTTTTGGCTTCAGATGTCTTCAAAAGAGCCCCTATTGGCTTCCCTCCCACTCTGCTAGCAAAGTTAAAAACAGCTGCAAAAGCTTTCCCTAGATCCCCTTTCTTCCAAGTAAGCAAAGGGCACCAACTGAGGGAATCGTCAAACACAACTCTCAAATAGGAGAAAACATTTGTCTTCGGCATTGACGAAAGTCCGAGTTTAAAAGTGAACTGCTTAGCTTTACGATGTCCCACCTGCTTAATGAACAACTTGGCATGATTAAACAAAAGGTCCAAGTCCTCCATAAAAAGGGCAAAATAATTCAGAAGAAGTTGTAGGCCCCTAGCTTCCCTCCTATAGGACTGGCAGGCTACGCTCGTCTACCTGCGGACAATCAGCATTTGTGGCCAAAAGGGCCTTCTCCAAGGAATTAATATATAGGTTAAAAAGAAAGGGTGCTAAAATTACCCCTGACACACCCCTCTCTTGATGTCAAGCTGACTGGACACTTTCAGATCCTTTGAATAGCGGACAACCTCGGTTGAATCACGGTTAAGATCCCTCAGAAATAAAATGATTTTACTGTCAATGCCAATGGAGGACATCAACTGCCACATCTTGGATCTATTGACACAGTCAAATGCTGAGAACTGGTCCATGAAGGCTAGGTATATGGAGCTGGAACGAGCCACAGTGTATTTGTTCAGAACCATGTACAGGTTTAAACGACCTGAGCGAAAGCTGTTTTTGAAATCGGATAAAAAGTTATTTTCATCAACCCAGAATACATGTGGCCCACCACCTTCACCATAGAGTCCAGAAGAGAAATAGGCCTATAACAATAGGTACTGTCCGGATCTCCCTTTTTAAATACTGGGACTATAATCGATAAAGCCCAAGAATCTGGGCTGATGGGTTTCTTTTCCTGTTTAACACATGCTCAGCTACCATAGATTCAGTTTTTGGTTGCATCTTACTTTGTTGTTAGACCAGTAGTATCCATTTTTGTTTTGGCATACTGTGGATGGGGGATATAATACTACTTGGTCTCTAATCACTTTCCCCTTGGACCCTTTGTTAATTGTGTATTTAGTGTAGGGATGTCCATCACCAACCTGGTAGCCGCATTTTGCACAAGTTGTAAACCTCGCAGCTGCCCTTTGTTGATGTCTAAATATAGAGCGTTGCAATAATCCAGTCTGGACAGTATTAACACAACCACCACGTTTTTACGAGCTTTCAGTGAGAGGAACTGAGAGATCTTCCTTGTGATCCGGATGAGCCCAAAACAGGTGGCCACTGTCCCGGAGACCTGTAGATTCATGGAAAGGGAATCATCTACCACAACTCCCAGGTTCTTCCCCTGGGAGACCGGGATGTGGCAGGCACCCAGGGCATCAGGCCACCACTCCCTAGACCAAATGTTAAGGCTATCTCCAAAGACCAAGACCTCTGTCTTCTCACCGTTCAATTTGAGATAGTTTGGCACCATCCAGGACGAGACTGCTAACATGCAGTTCTTAAAATTCATCAGCCAGACTCATACTAGACATTCCGCGTAAAGACCACATTTCTGGTCACCTGAAAAACCTCCACTGGCTCCCCGTCAATAAGAGGATAACATTCCGCCTTCTAACCCACGCACACAAAGCACTTTACGAACTTGGACCCGAATGCCTCAACACACGACTTTCCTTCTACACCCCCTCCCGCCAGCTACGCTCCTCCCACCAAGCCCTTGCTGCTGTTCTTCGCATCAACAAAACCACCATGGGAGGAAGATCCTTCTCCTACCTGGCGGCAAAAACCTGGAACTCACTTCCCATTCACCTTCGCCTCACTCAGAACCACCTAGCATTCAGAAAGCAACTTAAAACCTGGATATTCGACAAGTAATTCCCCACCCTTCTCCAAGCGCCTTGAGACCCTCTGGGTATGTAGCGCGCTATACAAATTAATTGAATTGAATTGAATTGAATTGAGTGGAAGCTGCCCAATTTGACTATTTGGGACCGCTCCTCCTGGAAAGAAGTTAGAAGATCCAAGGCCGAGCCCCCGACCCCTATCTCCCTAAGACGCTCCACCAGTCTCTGGGGAGACAGGGTGTCGAAAGCTGCAGTAAGGTCAAGTAAGACCTGGAGGTTGGTGTACCCTGCATCCACCTGTACTCGAATCTTATCCACAACTGCAGTGAGGGCTGTCTCCGTGCTATGGAACCTTCTAAAGCCATGTTGTGAGCTATCCAAAATCTGATGTTCCCTCAGATAGGCACTCAAATGAGAGTTCAGATGGACTTCGAGGAGTTTTGCTAGAACTGGCAGAAGGGAAATTGGGCAAAACAAATTCAAGTTAGACGGGTCTAACGAAGGCTTTTTCAAAAGAGGCCTGACCACAGCCGCCTTCGATCTTCAGGAATACTGGCCCTGTGAGATGGCTAGATTCAGGACCACGGTAAGAAAGGGGACAAGGGCAAGATGTGTCGAGCAGGTCCCAGAGCTCGACGGCGTGTTTGCATGCGGAGCGGGTGTTGAGGAGTATGCATCGGAGGTGTTTGGGTCCAGTCCTTGGAGGTTTGGTGGTTCTGTCGCAGATGAAGCTGCAAGTGTGGCAGGTGAATGGTCCCTGAGTCTGTTTCGGTGTGGCTTGGAAGCAGGTGTGGTTTCCACCGGTGTTGAGTGCGTAGAGGGTGCTGGCGTTGTAGCGGAGTCTGGTGTTGTGGCATTTATCCGGGTCCTGTGGTTCTGGCGCTGGGCATGGTCCAGTCGCGGATGGGCACAGATGAGCTTGCCTTTGGCGTGCCTTCAGTGCGCCAGATGCGTACCCGCTGCGTGCGCCGCTGGCGCACTGAAGGCACGCCAAAGGCAAGCTCGTCTGCGCCCATCCGCGACTGGACCATGCCCAGCACCAGAACCCCTTAACCCCAGAATGGCCATAAGAGGGGGATAGGGAGGAAGGAGCAGCTGGGAGGCGGGAGCGGGGTGTCCAATGGGCTACAGGGTGGCGGGGCTGCAGGGACTCAGCGGCGGGAACGAGGGAGCAGGAAACAGCGGCGGCAGGCAGGAGCAACGAGGCAGCTGGCGGCTGTATGGTGGCGTGGGGAGTGACCTGCCTGCAAGCAGGGTCAAAGGTCGCTCATGATCACAGAAGTGGCAGACAGCCGTATCGAACCCTACCAGAGTGGGGCTCGAGGAGCAGCAGTGTACAGCGGAGCTGTGGGGGAGAGAGCAGGCTTCAGACCGAAGGTCTGGGGTCTAGCTCGCGCACCCCACTGCAGTCGACATAAGTAGAGGAGGAGGGAGGAAACAAGAAGCTGGGGGCGAGAACAGCGGTAAAAACAGTGACAAGGGCACAGTGAGGGGGCGCTGAGAGGGGAGATAGGTACGGGCGGCGAAGAGTGAAAACAAACCACAATAATGTACAAAAATGAATGAAAAGCTCAATAAAACCACCTGAGGCAAGGTTACAATAAAATACAGAGCAAAAAGGCAGGGAGGAGAAACACGATCACAGAAGTGGCAGAGAGCAGTATCGAACCCTACCAGAGTGAGGCTCGAGGCACAACAGTGTACAGCGGAGCTGTGGGGGAGAGAGCAGGCCTCGGACCTAGGGTCTGGGGTCTAGCTCGCGCTCCCCGCTGCAGTCACCATAAGTAGGGGAAGGGGAGGAAACGAGCAGCTGGGGGCGAGAAGAGCGGTAAAAACAGTGACAAGAGCACAGTGAGGGGGGCTGAGAGAGGAGATGGGCACGGGCGGCGAGGAGGGAAAACCACAATAAGGTACAAAAATAAACAAAAAGCACAATAAAACCACTTGGGGCAAGTTTACAATAAAATAGCAGAAAAGGCAGGGCGGAGAAACACGATCACAGAAGTGGCAGAGAGCAGTATCGAACCCGACCAGAGTGGGGCTCGAGGCGCACCAGTGTACAGCGGAGCTGTGGGGGAGAGAGCAGGCCTCGGACCGAGTTTACCTGAATACTGGAACTCAATGTTTCTGACTTTGCTTTTGCAGATTTACAGTATTATCTTCATTATTCTTAAGCATTTTGTACAATCAAGGATTGCTTTCTGTCGGATGTAAAGAGATTTAAATTACTTAAATGGAAAATACCGGAATGTGCATATTCAATTTTTAGTTGGTTGTAAAAGCATCTTATTTATTACTATTGTTGAAACTTATGAAGACATATTTAAGACACATTTAACAATACACAGATCTTTGCATAAAAGTTCCTTTGAATCCGCCACATCTTATTTATTTCAGCAAAGGTGTTCATAGAGTAACTTAACAAACAACAAAAAAGGGTGCTTGCACAGCACACATATACTAGTTACAGATGTAGGTAGATGCATATGGTCAAGGTTTTGTTAAAACAAGAACAGCTCTTGGAGTAAGAGTTGGATCAGGAAGACTCAAGACAGCAAGATGGACATCCGGAGGTTGTGCCATACATCAAATCTTAAAAGTTCATGGAGGTGCCTGGTTTCAATCACTACTAACTCTTTTCAGGAGGATTACCTTCGCTCTAGTCTCAAAGCCTGATTACGGAGACCTTTTGTGCGCTGATTGTGTTTGGGGCCCTTGTGGCATTAAGGGGCTCTATCTGGGCCATGTAGGCTCTGCATCATGTATCGACCCTCTCCCCATATAAGGTCCCTGTCCAATCTAAAATGGCGCTGCTTCTAAGACTCTAGGAATCTAGATATTGACATAGGACTTGGCATGTCCTTCTTATGGACATGAAAGAAGGACTATCATGTTCTATAGCTTCTATGTATTTCCAAGATGGCGCCATCTTAGAATGATGTTGTTTACTAATTCTGCTTAGATTTCCAGACTGGCTCGGTCTATCAAATTTCCAAGTGCATCCTAGGCCACTGTTCATCCCTCTAATCCGGATTCTATCTTCCTAATTGCATAATCAAGTTTGACCTAATGTATTTCAACTTCCCATTTTTATATTTGCAGCTGGTCCCTCTCTTCAGGATTTGCTGATTTCGTCCTAGTAATCGCATGCATATTGGCCTCTTTGGCTTAACGCTACGCTCTCCACTTCTGAAATGCTGAGCTACACCGTGTTTACAAGATTACAGTGCAGCCCTGCATTTCTCCCTGTGCTGGGGCTAAATTTAGCTGCCTAGTGCCAATGCAGGCAGCCTTGTATCATAGTGCAAGGGTGCCTGCGTTGAGGGGAACAGGCCTGACAAGTACCATGCATCAGGGGTTAGACTAACACATTTCAATGTGGTGGTCCGCATCACCGTACTGAAATGCAAAGTCACACACTTTTATGGCTTCCTGAGCTGTCAAGTACTGGAGCGAAGCTATAATAATTAGAAGTCAAACTGAGCAAAGCTGGCAGCGCACATTTAGGGGTTCTGGTTTAGCTACATTCAGGCAGGGTACTCCGATCTGTCACGTGGGACATCCTGTGATTCTGGGTAAATCATTCAATATCCCAGTGCCTAACAAAAATGAATGTGTTCATCTGTAATGCAACTGGTGCTCTTATAAAGAACTATGATTCCCCGATACCTTCAGGTCGAGTGCAAGCTTAATAAAACTCTGAAAACATTGCAGGGGACAATCCTATTCCAACTCGAATGCTAACCCTATGAAGCACCCTACACCTTTAGGGCTACTTACACAAAGAAGGACTGTAGTCCAAGTCACAGAGTTTTAAACCCACTACTTCCTGAAGTAATCCTAAAGGAGGTTCTGGCGGTGCCCTACCAAAAGAAACACTGGATGCCAAGTTGCGTGAAGTTTGGGTGGTTTCCTAGGGTCAGCTCAAACTGCAGCGGTTTAAGAAACCCGACTCTTCCCCTTTCAAGAGTTTGACATCAGCCGCTGTCCTAGTGGTGTATGTACTGTCAGTAAATTATTTTAAGGGGCTGAGCAACCCCTTGTCATAAGCACTGAATGCCCATGCTCTTCCAGAACAAGGGCTTCCTGTCCCCTGTCAACTCTCAGCATTTCTGTCAGGAACCGGTGAAGTTTCAGCCCCACACAGGACCAAATTAGTCCTCGTGGATCTCTAGGACCAAACACTCTGGTCCTGTGATTGGGTCAATCAGCAGCCCTAGTTTTGTTGTTTTAGCCTGAAGTGCTCACCCCATGTCTGCTAAAGGTGGGTTTATGAGAGAGAGTTTACTGTTCACTGGCCAACCGCCTGCAGGTGCTGCTAGAGAGGGTCTAGAATAGGGTGGGTTTGCAGGTATGATGAGGGACGGCTGACCTTTCCCATGGAGCTTGAAAAACAACACAACTGCCTGTGCTGAGCAGTTTTTTGGAAATAATTCTTTGTAATTGTGCATGAACAATAAACATGAACAATGGCTTTTGAAATTGCAACGTTTCTTTTAATTTTACGCAGACTATTTTATTTTTTAGTCTTTTGCTTGTTTTTTGGCATGAGAATACAAAAAAGAGTGTAAGAAAATACTATACATTTACATTAACACAGGAAAAAACAGGAAAAAACACACTTTGGTATGTACAAAATTCATTCAAACTGACATTCAACACATTCTTGGCCATCCAGACATACAAAACACATTCATACAGGTCCCATCATCATAATACAGTTTGTAATAACACAAGGATAGTAACAGTTGTAAATTTCAAACACAAATGAAACTTTTTCCGTTTTTTAGAAGGAACAATAATCCATCATTTGACTGACACAATCATAGCAAAAATGATGATATGGGACTGGGTCAGGTCGACGCGTTTCGAACCTTATCCTTAACAGGTTCTCATCAGGACCACAATGTGACTAAACGGGGAAGAGGAAAGCAACAATCACTAAACTGAACCTTAAGAGGTCACCATCTCAACCTAAATACCCCTGCACTCAGCCTACCTTAATACGTGGGTCAGAGCGCCTTAAATCATGTAGAAAGCCGAAGTATTCCCATCAAAGGGGAGCGAAGAGGTGCTGTGAGAAAAAGATAGATACATTCAATCATGCCGGCTCACAACGTGCTGTCTGTGTCTGAATGGGAGCGGGGCTAGGGGGGTGGCGTGTGCTCACCTTGCAGCGCGTGTGCGCTGGGTAAGGCTGCCCTTACAATGTGGTTCGCCACACTTTTCTCCTTCTTGAATGCAAATAATGGTGAATTTCTCATGTCCTCGTGTAGGTCTTGCACTAGATGCCAGTTGAGGTTTATCAGCCTTTTAAGTTGATTAGCCGCAGGGCAAAAGGTTGATACACACACCATTCGCTTTTGCTCAATTCTGGCTTTCTTAACCATTAGTGTTTCGCGGGGCGTCCACCAAGCTCGCTTAAGAGATTGCTTAAGGAGTTTTTTCGGGTAACCTCTCTGGAGAAGCCTCTCCATGAGTGAATTTGCATGGTGGAAATACTCTTCTTTGTCTGAACAGTTCCTGCGAATCCTCAGGAATTGTCCAAAGGGTAGATTCTCTCTTAAACTCCGAGGGTGATTGCTGGTGAACAGCAAGGCCTTGTTCCTATCGGTAGTTTTTCTAAATAAAGTTGTTGACAGGTTGCCATTAGCAGGGACAACTTTAACGTCCAAAAATGTTATAGATTGGCTGGACGATATGCAATTAAATTTAATGTCGTTTGAGCGCCTATTTAGCCATTCAACAAACTCATCAAGGGTTTCTGTAGTCCCAGTCCAGATAAGGAAGATGTCGTCTATATACCGCATGTAATGCGTGATCTGATGACTGTAGGGATTGTCGTTGTAAATAAATTTCTCCTCATACAGGCCCATAAACATAATTGCTAGTTCCGGGGCAAAAGGACATCCCATGGCTACTCCCTTCACCTGAAGGAAGTAGTCGGAATCAAAAGTGAAAAAATTCTTTCTCAGTGCGAAGGATGCCAGCTGTACAATGAAATCAGAAGGTACTTGGCAGGGTCTGTCACGTGTCTCCAAGAACCATGTTAGTGTCTCAAGGGCCTGGTCTTGGGGAATCTGCGTATACAAGGATACGACGTCTAGCGTCACTAAAAGTTGGGAATCTTGATCAAAAGGAACTGTACTAATTCTTTGGAGGAAAGCCGTGGTATCTTGAAGATGTGCCGGAATTTCTTCAATGAATGGTTTCAGAAAGAATTCGATATACTTGGCCACTGGTTCTAGTAAGGACTCACACCCAGAAACTATGGGTCGTCCTGGTGGATTTAATTCATCTTTGTGGATTTTGGGTAATAAATAAAATACCGGTGTTCGTGGGTTTTTGTTCTGTAAAAAATTGAATTCCTTCGGTCCAATAAATCCTAGCTCAAATCCTTTATTTTATTTATTACCCAAAATCCACAAAGATGAATTAAATCCACCAGGACGACCCATAGTTTCTGGGTGTGAGTCCTTACTAGAACCAGTGGCCAAGTATATCGAATTCTTTCTGAAACCATTCATTGAAGAAATTCCGGCACATCTTCAAGATACCACGGCTTTCCTCCAAAGAATTAGTACAGTTCCTTTTGATCAAGATTCCCAACTTTTAGTGACGCTAGACGTCGTATCCTTGTATACGCAGATTCCCCAAGACCAGGCCCTTGAGACACTAACATGGTTCTTGGAGACACGTGACAGACCCTGCCAAGTACCTTCTGATTTCATTGTACAGCTGGCATCCTTCGCACTGAGAAAGAATTTTTTCACTTTTGATTCCGACTACTTCCTTCAGGTGAAGGGAGTAGCCATGGGATGTCCTTTTGCCCCGGAACTAGCAATTATGTTTATGGGCCTGTATGAGGAGAAATTTATTTACAACGACAATCCCTACAGTCATCAGATCACGCATTACATGCGGTATATAGACGACATCTTCCTTATCTGGACTGGGACTACAGAAACCCTTGATGAGTTTGTTGAATGGCTAAATAGGCGCTCAAACGACATTAAATTTAATTGCATATCGTCCAGCCAATCTATAACATTTTTGGACGTTAAAGTTGTCCCTGCTAATGGCAACCTGTCAACAACTTTATTTAGAAAAACTACCGATAGGAACAAGGCCTTGCTGTTCACCAGCAATCACCCTCGGAGTTTAAGAGAGAATCTACCCTTTGGACAATTCCTGAGGATTCGCAGGAACTGTTCAGACAAAGAAGAGTATTTCCACCATGCAAATTCACTCATGGAGAGGCTTCTCCAGAGAGGTTACCCGAAAAAACTCCTTAAGCAATCTCTTAAGCGAGCTTGGTGGACGCCCCGCGAAACACTAATGGTTAAGAAAGCCAGAATTGAGCAAAAGCGAATGGTGTGTGTATCAACCTTTTGCCCTGCGGCTAATCAACTTAAAAGGCTGATAAACCTCAACTGGCATCTAGTGCAAGACCTACACGAGGACATGAGAAATTCACCATTATTTGCATTCAAGAAGGAGAAAAGTGTGGCGAACCACATTGTAAGGGCAGCCTTACCCAGCGCACACGCGCTGCAAGGTGAGCACACGCCACCCCCCTAGCCCCGCTCCCATTCAGACACAGACAGCACGTTGTGAGCCGGCATGATTGAATGTATCTATCTTTTTCTCACAGCACCTCTTCGCTCCCCTTTGATGGGAATACTTCGGCTTTCTACATGATTTAAGGCGCTCTGACCCACGTATTAAGGTAGGCTGAGTGCAGGGGTATTTAGGTTGAGATGGTGACCTCTTAAGGTTCAGTTTAGTGATTGTTGCTTTCCTCTTCCCCGTTTAGTCACATTGTGGTCCTGATGAGAACCTGTTAAGGATAAGGTTCGAAACGCGTCGACCTGACCCAGTCCCATATCATCATTTTTGCTATGATTGTGTCAGTCAAATGATGGATTATTGTTCCTTCTAAAAAACGGAAAAAGTTTCATTTGTGTTTGAAATTTACAACTGTTACTATCCTTGTGTTATTACAAACTGTATTATGATGATGGGACCTGTATGAATGTGTTTTGTATGTCTGGATGGCCAAGAATGTGTTGAATGTCAGTTTGAATGAATTTTGTACATACCAAAGTGTGTTTTTTCCTGTTTTTTCCTGTGTTAATGTAAATGTATAGTATTTTCTTACACTCTTTTTTGTATTCTCATGCCAAAAAACAAGCAAAAGACTAAAAAATAAAATAGTCTGCGTAAAATTAAAAGAAACGTTGCAATTTCAAAAGCCATTGTTCATGTTTATTGTTCATGCACAATTACAAAGAATTATTTCCAAAAAACTGCTCAGCACAGGCAGTTGTGTTGTTTTTCAAGTTATTATTGGCTCAGCCTTGCTGAGTTTTTGAGTCAAACCCTTAGTGTTTTTCATACTTTCCCATGGAGCGGCGCTGTTAGCAGATAAATGTACACACTTTTGCAAGCAGTACTAACAGTTGCACACAGGGCTTGGCATCACCATCATCGTTCCTTTGTAAAGCGTACATGTTTCTATTACTTTCATGTTTTACATCTCAAACCTTGATTTCCAAACCTATGCTGAATATTCTCAGCCAGCAGCCCATCCTGACATGGTTGGAGGGGGCCGGATCCAGTCACTTATTGCGATTGTGAGGATGATTAAGTGGTGATAAACAAGTTTGACATTGAAATCCATCGGCTTTGAGTCTCTGTGCCTCCCCTTTAAGATTTGACTAACCAACAGTGTTACATCAGGCCCCTTATACCTCTATGAGGAGGAATACCCTAGACCAGGGGTCTTAAAACCTTTTAATGTCACGCCCCCAACCCCACAGCGATCGTCGGGCTCCCCTCAGAATTTTTGACAATTATTCTATTCAATTGGAAATGTTTAAATATGTCTAGACTTATTTAAGCATTGCAGATAAGTACTGTTTTCAGAATGCAATCAAATACATGATTGCCAAACATACTATTCTGGTCAGGCAGGCTTTAATATAGCCTTATGGCCCGCGGACGAAGGCCTGCGTCTCGGGACTATAATGGGTTCAGGGCCCTTAATAACCGGTATATCCCGTGGCAGAAGGGCTAGAAGGCTATAAGAACATACCACCCACTAAGGGAAGAATGTTCTAAATTAAAAAGAGAAAAATATGAAGACAAACATCTGAATGTTGGAGCTACAGACTTATACCAGCCATTACAAGCCCGGAGCTGCTTCAATGGAGCTCCCAACATTCCAATGTTCTAATAACGGGTACAAGTACCCAGAGTGTGTTCATTTGATGTGGGGGTTTTGAAAAACATTTGGAGTCCCGTCCCTTTTGACACATACTCCGAGCTAGGATATAACTACATAAACGTCAAAACATGTTAGTGATGGCCCATTGGAGAGCAGCTTGCTGCTGCTCATTATTTTCATCTTAAAACAAAGCACCGTTATCAGCATAATGCTTCTTTTGACCAGAGCCTGGCGCCCCACCTGGGATCATCTCAGGTCCCCCTAGGAGGGCCCGCCCCCAGACTGAGGCCCCCCACCTGGGATCATCTCAGGTCCCCCTAGGAGGGCCCGCCCCCAGACTGAGGCCCCCCACCTGTGATCATCTCAGGCCCCCCTAGGAGGGCCCGCCCCCAGTCTGAGGCCCCCCACCTGGGATCATCTCAGGCCCCCCTAGGAGGGCCCGCCCCCAGTCTGAGGCCCCCCACCTGGGATCATCTCAGGCCCCCCTGGGAGGGCCCGCCCTCAGTTTGAGGCCCCCTGCCCTAGAAATACATTTCAAGCATTCTCAGATCCTAAATAAAATATCACATAAGATCTGACAGCATGAGAGTGAATTAATCAATCAAGATTTATTTAGGAACTAATTAATATCTCACGAAAGTGATACAGCAATAGTACAGAATACATCAATGAATCTATTCATAAACACTGTTAGGAAACAAGGAACTGGTGGATCAAAAGGATAAGATACATCCTATATCTAAAACTGATTCCCCTTTTTGATTAAACATTCAAAGATACACAAACTGACTACAAAGATTCCATGGTTAATCACGTCACCAAGAAATTGTCGTCCAAGAATGCAAAATGGTGATTTTGCCTAACTATCACACAACATGCGGCTCAGTGACATTTATAAATGATTCCTCACTCTCCTGAAGAGAAGCTGTGTGCTCACCCTGGCTATCACACAGCATGCAGGTTGGAGAGTTTCATTATTAATCCGTATCTGCTGAACAGACACCATGTGCTCAGCCTGGCTATCACACAGCTGCAGCTCCGTGACCTTCATTATTGATCCACCACTCTTCTGAAGTGAAGCCTGGTGCTCGGCCTGGCTATCTCACAGCTGCAGCTCCGTGACCTTCTTTATTGATCTTGCACTCTTCTGAAGTGAGGTACATGGCCTGGCTATCTCACAGCTGCAGCTCTGGGACCTTCATTACTGATAAGAAAAGAGGAAGTTTTCTCCTGGGAATAATTTTGCACTAAGCCGCGATCAACAATTGATCTTCACTCAACCACATACATACACAGTAGTTCAAGTGTCGCCGGAAGCAACACCGGAATGAATAATCCGGGGCCCACTATAGTCAGTTATGTATAACAATACTCAAAAACAACTGATATACAAAAGTAAACAAATTTAATACATGTAATTTATACAATGGTTAAAACATCATCAAAAGACAATTTTGAACAGACACAGTTTAAAAATAAAAAAACACCTATGTGTTAACAATATAAAAAACAACTATCAGAGAACAAAACAGTGTATAATCAAAAGCACATCATTAATTGGTTACTCCTTATGGAATTCATTATAATCATCTATTATGGGTGTCCACAAATTATCTCATCTATTCGCCACCCTATCAAATTCCTGGATGTAACTCCATGTAATACGTCAACGCGTTTCGATGGCCCTTTTGTGATTATAAGCCACCTTCTTCAGGACAAGGTATATAAACTGTTCTCTTTCAGTTGAACAAATAACCAATATTCCTAATTAGAAAACATATATAGGCAAAGTGTTATTATTTGTTTATTTAAACATTGTATTGATCCTGCACTCCTCCGAAGTGTGCTCGGCCTGGCTATCAAACAGCAGCAGTTCTGTGACCTTCATTATTGATCCTGCACTCTTCTGAAGTGAAGTACTCGGTCTGGCTATAACACAGCTGCCGCTCTGCAACTGTCATTATTGATCCTGCACTCTTTTGAAGAGAGGCTGACGTCTTTGTAGGTTTGAAAGTAAACAAAAGATCTTCACACATTTACTGCATGATATGGCTTTTTTCCCTGTGTGTTTGTTCGCTGATCAATCCTTAATGTTGAAGATTCACTAAACCTACGTCAACATTCACTGCACTTGTTTGTGTGTGTTTTCTAATACCGTATATCTCTTCTCACATTCATTGAATTTGAATGGTTTTTCCAGCTTGTATTCACAGATGTTTCCTTAATGTTGACGATTCACTAAAACTGTTTCCCCAATTCACTGAAATGATACGTTTTTTCCCTAGTGTGTGTTATCTGATGCTGTGTTAGGTGTGATAATCAACTGAACCTCTTCAAACATTCACCGAAATGATATTTTTTTTCCAGCGTGTGTTCTCTGGTGCTGTTTTAGGCTTGATAATCGACTAAAAATTCACTGCAATTATATGGTTTTTCTCCAGTGTGTGTTCGCTGATGTATCCTTAATGTTGAAGATTCAATAAAACGTATTCCACATTCACTGCACTTGAATGATTTTTCCTGTGTGTGTGTTCTCTGATGTCGTTTTAGTCCTGATACATATATGAAGCTCTTCCCACATTCACTGCACTTGAATGGTTTTTCCCCTGTATGTGTTCGTTGATGAACCTTTAATGTTGATGAGTCACTAAAACTACTTCCACATTCACTGCACTGGAAAGGTTTTTCCCCAGTGTGCATTCTCTGATGCCGTTTTAGGTTGGATAATCGACTAAACCTTGGCACACATTCACTATGTGGCCTCCCTGCATGGGACCCAGGCCTATCCCAAAAACAGAGATAAAAAGCCTCGGGTTCTGGCTCGACACGGAGATGTCCTTTAAAATCCAGGCAAGAAAGACAGTGGCTACTTGCTTCGGTTTATTGAAAACTATCCGCAAAATCCTCCCCCAGCTACCCGAAACTGCTAAGAAAACCATAGTCCAGTCCCTCATTTTATCAAGGCTGGACTATGGGAATGCACTTTCCCTAGGAGCCCCTACTTCAGTTATCCGACAACTTCAGATGGCCCAAAACTCCGCAGCAAAGCTACTCACTGGTACCAGCCATCGTACCTCAGCAGCACCCTCACTAAGAACCCTGCATTGGCTCCCAATAAAAGAGCGGGTCCATTTCAAAACCCTCTGTCTGGTCCATAAAACTCTCTATGGGAATGGCCCCCCCATTCTGAACGATATGATCAGACCATACATTCCATTTAGGGCTCTTCGTTCCAAACAGCAAAACCTCCTTACAATACCCAGAACCAACAGAGCCCGATCTGGTGACCGGCTCTTCTCGCGAAATGCAGCAAGGCTGTGGAATGCCCTCCCGCTTTCACTTCGACTAGAACCCAGCCTGCTGGCATTTCGAAAACAACTCAAAACAGCACTGTTTCCCAAGACACAGATGAGTTAGCCCCCACATTTCAGATCCTTGTTTATCCCTTCTGTTCAACATCAAGCGCTGGGATGCTTCCGAGTAGCCATGCGCTATACAAGAACCTTTTCAATTCAATTCAATTCAACTGCAATGATATGGTTTTTCTCCAGTGTGTGTTCTCTGATGGTATTTTAGGTCTGTTAAGTGAAAAAAGCTCTTTAGACATTCACTGCACTTGAATGGTTTTTCCCCTGTGTTTGTTCGCAGATGATTCCTTAATTTTGACGAACCAATAAAACTACTTCCACATTCAGTGCAATGATATGGTTTTTCCCCTGTGTGTGTTCGTTGATGTCTTTGTAGGCCTGATAACTGAATAAAGCTCTTTACACATTCAGTGCATTTGAATTGCTTTTTCGCTGTGTGTGTTTGCTGATGGTGTTTTAATATTGATGACAAACTAAAGCTCTCACTGCATGTGTCTGAGACTTCTCTCTTGGTTAGCGTCTCTGGGTCTGGTATATACTTGTTTACATCCATTGACTGTACTTCCGGAAGGGCCATCATGACTGATAAAGCACTTGTGTTATTCTTGCATTCCCTGTATGTGTCGTATTTTGCATGTTTGCTTTCAGATTAAAGAATAAAGTGTATTGGTCAAAAATTTCTTCTCAAACTCATAATGTGTGTAAGGCTTCTTCGTGGGCGATTGTGTCTTTAGACTGGATAATGGTTCTGCATGCTTGCGGGTAAAGATCCATCGTCCTTCTGGTCGGTGCACACTGGGACAGTATTCTGTATTTTAGACAACAGAACCCCTATTTCTTTTAACCTTCAGTTGTCTGACTCCACTACGTTGCGCTTTTCACTGGTTGCTGTGGATTGGTCTGAAACAGTTTACAATGCACCTCTAGCACTGAATGGTGGTCATTAGTCTTTTAGGAAGCAGAGCACTGCTGTAACCACCTCATACCAACCTCATGATCAAAGCTGTTATTGGACATGTTTACACAAGAGGAGGTTTATCAGTGTTGTCTAAATTTTCTAGAGGTTATTTCTTCGTTTTGAGGCATGGAGGTGCACAGCTGAGACTCGTGGAATCACGGAATTTCTCATGGCCCTTGTCCCTTCTTCCAGGATGTCTCAGTTTATGTTCAGGTCCGACTGTCTCTGATGGCACTTATGTTTTCCTCAATACTGGAACTCAATATTTTGGACTTTGTTTTTGTAGATTTACAGTGTTATCTTCCTTATTTTGAAACATTTTGTACAATCAACAATTGTTTTCTGTTGGAAGTAAAGAGATTTAAAATTACTTAAGAGGAAACATAACGGAATGTGCATACACAATTTGTAATTGATTGTATAAATATCTCTTCATTACCATTTTTTAAACTTATGATGGCATACGTAACCATACACAGAAATGTACATAAACGTTGCTTTGAATATCCCACATCTTAATTATTTCAGCAAAGGTTTTCATGAGTAACTTAGTAAATAAAAAAAGGGCGCTCATACACTAGTTACAGCTTTAGGTAGGTGCATATGGTCAAGGTTTCAGAAAAGCTCTTTGAGTAAGAGATGGATCAGGAAGACTCGAGACAGAAGGGCGGACATCAGTATGCTGTGCCATAAATCAAATATTACTGTGCACAGAGGTGCCTGTCTTCATCCACTACACCCACAATATGCAGTAGAGCAGCAGTTAATTTGATTGTATTTACTTTGTGGTTTTACTTCTCTCAAATATTTTTTTTGTTTTGTTTGTTTAACTTTGTTTTATTGATTTTAGCATAAGGCAAGTACAATACAGGTCTCATATATGCCGCAAGAAATACAGTGAAGCGGAGTCTTGGTACCCGCTCGTCCCCTACATGATAATGCAGTTCCACATAAGTTCGTTCATATAGCGAGTGTCCTTGGGTGCTGTCTGGATCGAGGCTCCTGTCTCATCCCCACCCCAAGAACACCCAACAAGAACAAAACCCTCCCCTCCTTGAAACTACCCCCACCCCAACCAGTGTGCCATGCCTTTGCCTCCATGTGTAGTTGGGTGTGAGAGCAGCTAGGTGTCTATGCTCCAGAATTGGCCTTAGGAGGCTGTGCATCAGTAAGTTGCAAGAGGCGGAGATACATTGGGCAGGTTATTTCGTTAAATTCCGTTGATAGGAGTGACAAAATAGGTTGCCAAACCGTATGAAAGGATGCTGTGGATTGCGTAGGAGTGGCTCGGATGCGTTCCATACCCAGAGTGTACCATAGTTTATGTAGCCAGCCTGTGTGAGTGGGCCAAGTGCGTGTACCCGAGAGAGATAAGATATGCTGAACAGCCGCGCTCATGATCAGACCCATTTGTCGTCCTCTGGTTGATTACAGTGGGAATGTGAGTGCATTAGGAAGCCCCAGTAGTGTGTAGGTGGGGAATCGGGGAATTTCGGTATTGAAGTGACTGACAATATCATTAAGGACTGTTGTCTTGTAGGCTGTGACCTCCCTGCAATCCCAAAGAAGATGTGTTAATGTTCTTTCTTAGTCACACCTTCTCCAGCAAGTCGGGTTGCGATTAGGGTTACCTCTATGTAACCTTACAGGAGTCAGGTACCAGTATGTCACAAGTTTCACCGCTGATTCCCTACTGGCTGTATTCCTGGCTGTATGGTGGACCCTATAATATATAGTCTGCCATTCCTTGTTTGTGAGGGTTCCCCCCAACTCCTCCTCCCAACGCCGCTGGCCGGCTGATCGATGCACATCTGGGGGCGGGCAGGTAATCTTATATAATTCTGTGATAAGTTTGCGGTCTGACTCTTTGGTAACTATCCATTTTTCAAATGTCTTCATTGTCCTACCGACTAGGGGACGTATTTCGGGTTGTGTTAACCAATGTCGGATTTGAAAGTATTGAAATCGTTGTGGGGCGGTGATGTTGTAAAGCTGTGGTAGTTAGGTGAACCGTATGAACCCCTCAAGGTCAAAAAGATGACCCGCAGATCTGCAGTCTGACCTTCGCCACTGCTGAAACGTGTTCGTGTCCATCCCCGGGGTGAAGTCGGGATTATCGAACAGTGGTGTAAGTGGCGATGGGAAAGTAGTGAGCCCTCTTTTAGCTGCCACTGAGTCCCACACAGGTATCACCGTGCGTGTTATGGGGGATTTCTGAGGGTATGTAAGTCTATTAGCGCGTTTTAAGAAAGGTATCTTCCAAAGCGAGGTTTGCGCCATCGCTCTGTCTTGGAAGAGCCACCTCTTCTCTGACTTGGGCCTGTACCACTCCACTAAATATCTCAATTGTGCTGCTTGAAAATATTGCTGTAGGTTGGGGATCCCCAGACCCCCCTCATCCGGTGCCCGATAGGACAAGCTTCTTCACATCCTTGGCTTTTCCCGGCCCATATGGAGTGCTGCACCGCATCTTGCAGTCTCTTAATGATGCCCACGGGGGGAATCACCGGAATGGTCTGAAAAATATATAAAAGTTTGGGGAGTGCGGACATTTTTACCGCAGCGATGCGCCCCAGTAGTGATAGAGGCTGTTTCTGCCATCTCCTGAGGTCCCCTTGGATTTGGGAGGTGATGTTTGTGTAGTTCAGGGTGACTGTTTGCTCTGTAGAGGGGGGTGAGGACGATCCTCAGGTATGGGAGCTCCGTCTGGACCTGCAGGCCCCCGTAGATCAGAGGCACTTCATGAGTGATATGTGAATTGCTGCCTAATGGTAGGATCATTGATTTCCCCCTGTTCATTTTGAGGCCCGACACCCTCCCAAAGGCCTCTACCTCTTCCAGGAAGGCAGGCACTGACTGTGTGGGATTGTTTAGGGCAACCAAGATATCATCGGCATATAAGCTGATTGGGTGGGGTTCCCCCCCAAGATAATGCCAAGGATGTCCGGGTTGCCCCGAAGTCTCTGCGCTAGGGGTTCTACATAGAGCGCAAAGAGGAGGGGCGAAAGCGGGCACCCCTGTCTTGTGCCTCGCTGGATGTCAAAGGGTTTTGAGTAACCCTGGGCGTAGTACTACGCTACGCTAACGGAGCATACATAGTTTGTGTTGATTCGCACTCTGCAAATTGCACGATGTACAGTACAAAAACGGTGCTTCATCAAATAGCATAGCAGTTAAATCAACAAACATCCTCAGATGCTTTGATAAAGCATTTTACTTGCAAAATATCCAATATCAAAATAATTCTACAAAGAGCTGCATTTCAACTGGTCGTTACTAGATGTCCCTCACGAGTCAAATGAAAATGCATTGAAATTATTCTTATATCAAGCTGCAGTTCCACTACTTGTTACTAGATGTCCCTCACAAGTCAAATGCAAAATCATTGAAACCCTTTCATCAAGCATTTGCATTTGACTCGTGAGGGACATCTAGTAACCACTAGTTGAACTGCAGCTCTTTGTAGAATTATTTTGATATTGGATACTATAATATTCACTGCCCACTGCTAATCTCATCCCATAATGCTTTGCAGGGCCTTTGTTTGGGATTGTTTTTTTGCCCATAATAACTGTGCTTGGGGTGGTCCTAAGAGGATAGGACCACCACCAAAATTGTTCAACAAGATGTGCTTTTTGTGTTCAAGGCATCTGCTTGGTTCTCTCCCTAGGTTAGGGGGATCCCAAAATCATCACCTCTCTCACTGCTTGCTAATTTTTCAGTTTCACTTTTGTGAAAGTACTATGTGCTTTGTAGCATATGAAGATAGAGATACTTATTTTATTATAACGGGTACCCACTGTGCAAGATGTCATTTGCAATTATTTCACAGAGTAGACAAGTACACAAGTACAGTGCCATCAGCTACGCTATGCGGTTCTACGTGAGTACGTGTAGTTCAAAGTATACTACGTGCAGCTAGGTGTAGTGCTGCTATGCAAACTACGCCCAGGGTTAGTTTTGAGCCCAGGCCGTTGACACGGATACTTGCTCGCAGTTTATTGTAGCAGCTGGCAATCCATGCTCTAAAGCGTTCCCCGATGCCGAAGTGCACCAAGGTCTTCTCTAAAAAAAACCCAGTCCACTCTGTCAAACGCCTTTTCGGCGTCTATAGACAGGAGCATGGAGTCTGACTGCACGTAATGGGCTTTGTCTATTAAGTGAAGGATGCCTTTAGTATTATCACTGCATTGTCTGCCGGGGATGAATCTGGATTGGCCCGACTCTATGATGCCAGGGAGTCGTGTTCCAAGCCTGGAAGCTAGCACCCCAGTGAAGATTTTGAGGTTGAGGTTGAATAGGGAGATTGGTCTATAGGCAGCACATTGAGTAGCATACTTACCCGGTTTAGGCAGTACAATTATATCGGCCTCTAATATGTCAGTGGGGGTCGAGCCAGGCCCCTGGAATGAGTTGAAAAGTCTGGTAAGAAGCGGTGCTATTAATGGGCAGATAGCTTTGTATAAACCGGAGGAGAAGCCGTCTGGCCCGGGTGATATCAGGGGTTTGAGGCAGGATATTTTGCGCTGATCACCTCTTTTATTCTGATAGGTGCGTCAAGCGAGGCTGCGCCTACTGCATTAATAGCAGTTATCGCCGCTTCACCCAGGAAGGCCTCTCCATTTTTGTCAAGAAAAGGATCTGCGCTGTATAAGGATGCGTAATATTCTCTCAGCTATCTGCTCATCATCGCTTAGCTTCTCACCCCATCTTTTATTGGGATTATTGAGCCCTTTCACATTTAGGGTGATAACTTTTAGGGTGGCCTCTGTCATTTTGCATGTTGAGCAGGAGATAGCTTGATTCTAGGGGGGACGACCCCTACGTAATATCTCAATCGAGCTCATTTCCCCCACGGCACACTGGTTCCCTCCCCCCTCCCATTGCCCCAAGCCCATCCCGGACCCCCGGGTTCCCCACCCTAACCCCAACATTTACTGAACCCCTGACCCAGACCCCTCCTCCCCGTCCTAACCCAACAAGAAAACCCCAATAAGTTACCATAGACCCAAGCCTGTACACTCGTGTCACAGGCCTGCGGTGAAGTTACCTGGTTGAGCGTGTAGCCTCTGTGATCCCCACAATCCCCCAGACCAGCTTTGTAGTAATGCAATTGAGTCCCCATCTCGCAAACAGATCATGCAGTAGATGATGTGTCTCTTGTCACCGCATTCAGGGCCTAAGCCCATTCCTGTGACATTGTGACTTGGCCTGGTTTCAGTTCTTCGAAGGGTAGCGTCTGTGGCCAACTCGTTGCCACCCTCCTCTCGAGGGTTTCTGGGAGTGTTCTGGGGAAGTATTCATCTTGTTGTGTTCGAGACCCAGTAGAGCACAGGTTTCCTGAAGGGATCTCAGCTGTTGCAAGGTTCCATTCCATTTGAAAATCAGGCGGAAAGGGTGACCCCAGGAGTACGGTATCCCCTTGTCCCTCAGGAAAGTCGTGACAACTCTGAACGCTTAACATTTTTGGAGCGTGATGGTCGGCCAATCTTGGAACAGTGCCACCGAGTGCCCCTGATATTGAAGAGGTTGCTTCAGACGCGCCTCTTGAAGGATCCTCTCTTTCAGTGGAAAGTCCGGCCGGAAGGCCAGGATATCCAGGGGGAGCAGGCGTGCGCCTCGCCAGACCTACTCTATGTGCCCGGTCAATACGAATTGCAAAGTCTGTGGGTTCCTCTAGTATCTCCCGGAAAAGGCCCTGAAAATACTTGGTGATATCTGCTCCGTCTTCTTTGGATGGAACTCCTCTGACTCGGATATTATTGCGTCTGGACCTATTTTCTAAGTCCTCGGCGTGTGCCTGTAAGTCCACTTGTTGATTTCTAAGGTGGAGAAGTTCTTGTTGGAGCCGTCCACATCGCAGCGTATCTCCCTCACCTCCCCGCCACCTCTTGTTTGAGCGTGTGGAAATCCTCAAGCAGGGAGTTGAATAGGGTTTCAAGAAAGACCTGGTGATAAGCACCTCATGGTCCCCCAGTTCCATTTGATGCTTTGATGTTGTAGGGGAGGGAGGCCCTCTGTCCTCCTTAGGGGGGCCCTTAACAAGCATGTCAGTAAGCGTGCGTTCTCTCTTCGTTCTGGTGTTGGCCGTGATATGGCGTTGTCCGCTGAAGCTCTTCTCACCCAATTTGCTTAGGCCATAAGGGGCCCTCACCGTGTGACCTGGTTGCTAGGGACTGGCATGCTGGCCGGGGAGCCTTGTGTGGGAGCGCCGGTTTGTCCTTCTCGCTGATTTTGAATGTTGCTTGAGTGGGTATGGGTCTATATGTGGCCCCAGCCGCGAAACCAGGCTCCTCCTGACTGGTGTAGTGCAGGGCACTGTGTGTGTTTCTGGCTCAGGCCACAAGTGTGCTGGTGTCAAGGCCTACCCACGAGGGCCACTGTCTTCTGTTGCCAGGCCCCGCTTGCTCTCTGAGAAACAGGACCGGCCAACCGCACCCCCAGCCACTATTGAGTGGGCCGCAGATCTACCTCTTTCTTTTCTCCTGAAGTAAGTGGGGGCACCCGCTCTCCTCCCTGTGGGCACTTGTTAGGTGATTTGGTCCCATGCGCGCTCAGCCGGCATCCACGTGTTGGGCCCACCGTGTGCGCTGCCCTGCTGGGAGTGTCAGGTCCGGTGCTTCGCTTCTACTCTTAGCAGCGCCTAGAGGAGCCCAGGTGTGTCCGTTGCCAAGTGCGTATGCAAGGAAAGGTGAAGGCCCTGCTGACAAGCCACACTCAGACACCACTCCCCCAGGGGCCTCACTGCTGTGCCTCGAAGTGAAGGGCAATGGGCCTCCCTCTCTCTGCTTCCCGGGCGCCCTTGAAGGAATAGCAGGGGTCGCACTACGCTGTCTTGCTGCTGCTTGTTCCTGCGCCCCCCCTCCGCTGCAGATACTTAGCGGTACCTGTATACTGCTCCACTGGGGGTCGGGTCCACCTCCGCGTTGCTTCAGCTCCGGGGTATTCCCCCGGGGACCGGCGCCGGACCCCTCAAAGCGGCACCAGGGAGGGCGGCATCCAGTCACAGCTCCATAGGCCCAGGAGCCACGGCCTCAATTTTCACGCTCCCGTCAAGCAGCAATGCGCCCCGCAGTGCTGCCGGTGCTCCACCTGGGCCCCCGGTCTCGCCGCCACACAGCCGCCACCACTCCCCCGCAGCGTGGTGAGGCCGGAGGGCGGTGATGAACGGGGCACAGTAAATGCTGAGACCTCCTGCTGCTCAGACTTGCGGAGTCCTTCGCAGTGACCGAGCGGCCCGGGTGCCATTTCGCAGCCTCGAGCTGCAAGTTGCTACAGGGTCATTCGGGAGTGCCGAGCTTCTCAAAAGTGCATCCCTGGTAGACTCCTCAGCTCTGTATCTCTCTCCACCAAAATCTGAGGGACAACCAGGGATATTATGCTCAAAATTGGCCCGGAGAGGTGTTTGGTGCGAGGAGCCTCGAGGGCCTAGGTCCTCTCAGGTCACCATCTTGGCCACGCCCATCCTCTCAAATATTTTTTACATTTGTCAGTATTATCCACCGAGATGGGAGTTTCCCAGCTGGACGAGGAGATTGAGCTGGGCTGGTCTGTTGTTTAGTTGTCTCACCTCTAACTTTAGAGCTTGAGATAGCACACTAGCCTGGCGGCTCACTAGTTGACAGCTGTGGTGCATCTGCGTAGCAAGGGCACAGATGGTACGCCAAAGCCAAAGCCTGTTAGCACCCTTTCACCCCTGGACATACCCAGCACCCCAAACACTCTCTTAAAACATCTCTTAAGTCAAACTGCTCTGTTCGTATCTCCTCCACCTCTGCTGCCCTCCATACAAGGAAGGGTCTGTTCTTAAATGTATTCACCTGCACCTCACATGCATAGACCTGCTTTCAACATTCCTTTTCCAGCAAACCTGCAAACCTGCGAACAACATTTTCCAATCATGTAATTCCCATGACTTTTCATGGGTCTCTCCTCCTACTCATGCTTTTCAACATCGCCTGTACAAACCACCGTGGCCACATTTAATGGAACAATACTGAGGTGCGCTCATTCTTTCCACAAGATGGGGAATGCACCAGAACAAAGCACGCTGCACATAAGATAAAGATAAAGGGCCTTCTGCGACTCTTGCACATGCCCGGCAATGACACAGTCCCTACTCAGCTTTTACAAAGGACCAAATGCTTAGCATTGCTTTTCAAATACACACAAAATGCCATAGGCACAGATCAACAATGTAAAATACAATTAATTCACACAATTCACAGTGTAAAATCCATCAGCAAATGATCCAAAGAGTCCTGCATGCCACAAGGGTCTTTACTATCTCAACTGCGTTGACAGTTTGCTGTCACCAAAGTGTTCTTCCTTTGAAAAAGGTGTTTTTCCTCTATGAAATGTAGAGCGGGTGCAACCCCATATCAGACAGAAAAAAATGTATAGCTCAGTAGTATTTTGAGAAAAAGAACTGGGTAGTAGGACAATGGCTTCCAATAACACAGCACTGAGCACCTCACTTAAGCCAATCTTAAATGATTGTTCGAAGAACAGGGCAACAGGAAGGTGTATTAAATGCCGACCATTAACCTTTCACCAGCTGCAAACGGGGACGGCATTGGATAGATGGAACGCTGTGCTCCCGCAACCACTCAAGTCATGCATACAGGCGCTAAAACATGTTGTCCTGGAACTCTCGATTCCAATTCACACAATCTAACTACACACATTACAGTTAACTCTCACCTCATCGTACCAAGTGCGTGTTTCCTGATTCGACACCAGAGTGCCCGCGCTGTAAACTGGCTGATGCCAGCTTCTAACATATGGTGTGGGAGTGCCACCACTACAGGTGTCATGGCTCGAGGTTACAGCCACCACAGCTGAACTTGCAGACCATACACTGTCAACTACCCCTGAATCCTGCCTGCTAGGCCTTCACCCTAAAGCAAAGGGGGGCAAACACTTACACAGGTTCATAGACCTTGCATACGTACTTTTCAAGTGACGAATAGCAACGTCTTGGAACGCGGCCTCTGTGCCGGACACTAGGAGGCGACTGCATACTCCCCTGCACAGTGCACGAGCAGAGGCCAACACACTACACATGCTACTCACTAGAGGAGTGGGGAGAGTGGATGGGGGTGTGGGAAAGAAAGATCTGCTTTCATGGCTACCCCCACTTTTTCCTGGTTTCATGCTATTTTCCTGACCAGCCTGACTGAGATCCTGCTAATCAGGACCCCAGTCACTGTGCTCCTTCCTAAATTGGGTATGGTGAGTACCTTGGTACATTCCTAACTGGCTGCTGGTGTACCCTAGTAAGTCCCTAGTATATGGCACTAGGTAGCGAGGCTTAGGTACTCCAGCGGACCACCATGGGCTGCACCATGTGTTATGTCACCCATAAGGGACCCTCCAAACTCTAACCACAGGCCGGCCAATGCAGCCTGTGTGAGTTGGTGCTTGCACCTCTCACAAAAGATATGTCTCCTTATATCCAACATCACTGCACTTGAAACCTATTAGTCACCCCTTTAGCAGTCCTTTCAGTCCCAAACGCTGGGTGCTTGGCTCCGAGTGTGAGGGTGTGAGGGTGGCCCTGCATGAGCAGACAACCCCTACTTACCCCGGAGTCCATTCTCCTGGAATTGAACATAAATCAGCCATTATGATATAGCGAGACCATCCCTAACCTGGCTGGAAAGAACCTGTGTGTGTTTGGTATCAGACATGCTGGCATCATACCACAACACTGTATCTGGTGTTGGAGGTATGATTCCATCCATGGCAGGGCTCCTCCGGGATGTATTCCATGCTCTCCGGACTGATCTTACAGAGCATGACAGCAACCTAGGCCTGCTGCCTACCACAGACAATATTCTGCACTCCTGCTGCTGGGCCAAGCCCGAGCAGGGGAAGGTAGGACAATCGGTTTCCTGTCACAGGGACCATCTCCCAGACAAGAGTTAATGTATTATGCAGGGGCTCCTGCCAGCGCCACATAGCCTGCTGGAAGGGCACATTTGGTGCCCTTCTTGCATACTCCAGTTCAAACCGTCTCAGGGAGCCGTTAGCTCCAGCGCTGGTGCGAACCTGGACAAGGAACATTGGAGTATCGTCCCCACTCTCCAACCCCTCCTCCGAGCGGGACCCCTAAATCCTCCCAACCCTCACCTTCAGGTACTTAATGACTTACCTGTGGACGGGTCCCTAGATTTGTCATGGGATTTGAGTCAGATCTAACTCCGCGTCCTGTTCAAATCATCTGGACACCGTGACCGAGTCAGACTGATCGCCTCAAACTTCGTTTCAGGAACAGAGAAGGCTTTGTCTGCTCAGGACCTCTTCTTTCTGCAAGTCACTGCACCATCAGTGTCCGTGCTCCATACAGGTTCCATCCTGGGCCTGTGGCCATCCGATGGAATCTCCCTTGGAGTGAAGGAATCACTCCTGTGTGTCTGCAGGCACCGCAATACAGCTGACCTCATCGCTGATCCTATGCTCCTACAGACTCCAAACAGGTTCAATAACATACAAGACAGTTCTACAACGTCTTCGAGGCCTGCACTGTTTTCAGACCTAGTCTGAGGATCCCTCATCGGCACTGCCCGAACCGAGTCTTTGTGCATTTCGTCAGCTGTATTGCATTGAGTTAGTGAGTGTCCGTAATAAATAACTATTTTTGTTATAACTACATTGTGTGCTTCTTTTTCACTTAATCTACAGTACCAGATTAGATACTGGTGAAACAAGCTGCTTTACACTCCTCCTAGACTAAGCCTGAAGGCTGCTTTCCTTAGCTACCACTTAGAGAGATTTCTAAGGTTGTCCATATAGGAAGGTGGAATCTGACTACATGGTTACCCCCACTTTTTGTCTGGTGGTTTTTTTTTTTATTTTTATTTTTTAAAGGGGTTTATAAAGCGCCTGGTGACGCCTCCCGGCGTGTCCCCGCGCTGTGGAGAGAGAATGGTTTGAGGAAGGAACAGGACCACTACGAAGTAAATAAAAGGGTTTTCAGCATCTTTCTAAAAGAGGCCTCATTCGTTTCTAACCTAATGTTCGTGGGGAGGAGATTCCAGTTCTTGGCTGCCAGTGAGCGGAAGGACTTGCCTCCCATTCTGGCTTTTTTGGGGCGAGATGTTCTGAGCAAGCCCATTCCTTTGGATCTAAGGGATCTATTCGGCTCATACAAAGATGCCAGATCCGATAGATAGGACGGAGCTTTTTGGTGAATGATCCTATGGCACCAGAGGAGGGCTTTGAATATAATCCTCTTGCCAATAGGTAACCAATGGAGGGAGGCCAAAGAGGGTCCGGAGGGGGCTCTACGGGGGAGTCTTAACACCAGGCGTGCTGCTGAATTCTGCAGGACTTGTAGCCTCCTGATGTTTTTTGCAGATGTGCCCAGGAGCAACACATTCCCATAGTCAATACGGGATGTGATAAGTGCCTGAGTCATGGTACGCCTGGAATTCAGTGGAAGCAAGTCCAGGGTACGATTGAGCGTTTTCATTACTCCAAAACACTTACCGACTGTTTTCTTGATATGGCTGTCAAAAGATAGCTTATTGTCTACCCAGACACCTACGTTTTTTGCTTCCCGGTTGGGAGTGGGTAAGGGACCCAGACAACTGGGCCACCATTCTTTCGTCCATTTTGTCTCATTTCCCCCTATTATAATTACCTCCGTTTTTGTGCCATTTAATTTAAGACAGTGTTCTGTCATCCAAGTGGCAAGCTTGCACATGCAAGCATTGAAGTTGTCAGCTTCCAGGGAGGGGGCTTGTGACAGTGATATTAGAAGTTGAGTATCGTCGGCTTAAGAGACAAGCTCTACGCCGAACGATTGCACTACTTCTGCCATGGGAGCCATGTACAAGTTAAACAGGGTGGGACTCAGGGCAGAGCCCTGGGGCACCCCCTGTTCTAGCATCACACTGTCAGAGAGAAAAGTCCCTCTTTGGACTTGAAAGCTCCTGTTGATAAGAAAGGCTTTCAACCATCCCAGTGCCTTTTTGGTGACCCCCGCTCTGTTTAGACACTGTAGCAGGATGGAATGCGCTACAGTGTCAAACGCGGCACTGAGGTCTAGCATGATGAGAGCCATGGTCTTACCCTCATCAGCTCCCTCCCGTAGGGTTTCAGTAGCCCTCAAGAGAGCTGTCTCTGTAGAGAAGCTTGATCTGAAGCCAGATTGAGATTTATGAAAAGCATTATGGGCTTCTAGATGGGCCATAAGTTGGACATTCGCAACTTTCTCGGCTAATTTTGCAAGATAAGGTAGTAAAGAGATTGGGTGAAGATTCTCCATTATGTCCTGACTCATATTCGGCTTTTTTTTTATTGGTAGCACTATTTTGGTAGCACTGTTTTGCTGGTTTTCGACTTAGTTTGACTGGGATCCTGCTAATCAGGACCCCAGTCTATCTGCTTTCTCACCGCTGGCCGCTAAGAAAACAGTGGCTGTGGCTCTCATACTATTGCGGCTGGACTACTGTAATATCCTCCTCGCAGGAATCAATAAAACCATCCTGAGGAGACTACAGGTAGACCAGCACGCAGCAGCTAGACTGGTCCAAGGGCTTCCGCATAGAGCATCGGTCTCGGCTGCCCTGAACACCCTCCACTGGCTCCAAGTTCATAAAAAAATTTTGTTCAAACTACTACTGATGACTTTTAGAGCACACCGTCATTTGGGCCCAATATATTTTCAGCAAGATTCAAGCATATACTACTGCAAGAACACTATGTTCTAGTGCTGCAAGCTTGCTCAAAGTGCCGGCCTTCAAATTAGTAACTAGAGACGGGAGATCAGCCACTGTACTGGGAGCAAAGGCTTGGAACTGTAACTAGAGACGGGAGATCAGCCACCGTACTGGGAGCAAAGGCTTGGAACTGTAACTAGAGACGGGAGATCAGCCACCGTACTGGGAGCAAAGGCTTGGAACTGTAACTAGAGACAGGAGATCAGCCACCGTACTGGGAGCAAAGGCTTGGAACTGTAACTAGAGACAGGAGATCAGCCACCGTACTGGGAGCAAAGGCTTGGAACTGTAACTAGAGACGGGAGATAAGCCACCGTACTGGGAGCAAAGGCTTGGAACTGTAACTAGAGGCGGGAGATCAGCCACAGTACTGGGAGCAAAGGCTTGGAACTGTAACTAGAGGCGGGAGATCAGCCACCGTACTGGGAGCAAAGGCTTGGAACTGTAACTAGAGACGGGAGATCAGCCACCGTACTGGGAGCAAAGGCTTGGAACTGTAACTAGAGACGGGAGATCAGCCACCGTACTGGGAGCAAAGGCTTGGAACTGTAACTAGAGACGGGAGATCAGCCACCGTACTGGGAGCAAAGGCTTGGAACTGTAACTAGAGACGGGAGATCAGCCACCGTACTGGGAGCAAAGGCTTGGAACTGTAACTAGAGACGGGAGATCAGCCACTGTACTGGGAGCAAAGGCTTGGAACTGTAACTAGAGACGGGAGATCAGCCACCGTACTGGGAGCAAAGGCTTGGAACTGTAACTAGAGACAGGAGATCAGCCACCGTACTGGGAGCAAAGGCTTGGAACTGTAACTAGAGACAGGAGATCAGCCACCGTACTGGGAGCAAAGGCTTGGAACTGTAACTAGAGACGGGAGATCAGCCACCGTACTGGGAGCAAAGGCTTGGAACTGTAACTAGAGGCGGGAGTTCAGCCACTGTACTGGGAGCAAAGGCTTGGAACTGTAACTAGAGACGGGAAATCAGCCACTGTACTGGGAGCAAAGGCTTGGAACTGTAACTAGAGACGGGAGATCAGCCACCGTACTGGGAGCAAAGGCTTGGAACTGTATGCCAAAGGAACTTAGAGTAATTGAACAGGAGGGGCAGTTTAGAAAGGCATTAAAGACATGGATCTTTGGAATATCTGATGCCTGCTGCCTAGACCTAATCTAGGTCTTATTCTACACAATTGATCCTTGTCATTTACAGCACCAGGAGACTCTGTTAGGAGTGACAGTTGCGCTATATAAGACTCACTTTTCAATTAATTTCATTTCAAATTGGTTGTTCATGTACTTTAGGTACACTCCAGATTGGATTCTGGGGTACCCTTTTAAGTCCCTAGTATATGGTATACTATATACCCAGTGCATAGGCACCCCAGGGGCCTCTCAAGGGCTGCAGTATGTATAATGCCACCCCTGGGAGACCATTCAAAATGACACAATAGGTCTGCTACAGCAGTCTGTGAAGGTGGTGTACGCACCCCTTACTTACATATAGGTTCCCTATATCTATCCATATCACTGCACATTTAAACCTATCATTCACCCCTATGGCAGGCCTTATCAATCCTAAAGGCAGGGTGCTGGGTTTTATGTACATGAGCAGAGCCCCTCTGCAGTCTTCGGAACCTCTATTCCGTGGTTGTTTGTGGTGCAGCCATACTATATACTCTTAAGTGCATTATAACCTCACAGTAAATGCTAACTTTAAAACACCTGCATGGAAACATACCTCCACACCAGTAACTGGTGTGGGAGGTATGATTCCACCCTCCTAGAGGGAGAAAGATGACAGCACCGATACCAGCTTTCTCGACCCTGGCATCACAAGATGGATGCTGCCAGCCACAGACACGCGTCTGCCCTCCTGCTGCTGCCGGCAGGGGAGGCTGGACATTAGGTATCCTGTCACAGGCAGGTGTGACCACCTGCAAACGAAGCTTTAGTGTGTTGGGGCTGGGTGGGTGCACTCTGAGAGAGCCTTGATGTCTGCACTGGGGCCACATTTGGTGTCCATGTGCATAGTCCAGCTCAAACCGGTTGCAGAAGCTATCAGCCACGAAAAGCTATCTGGCACGAAACTGGACAAAGGACATGGGTGTAGCCACCCCTCTGTCCTGACCCTCCCATAGGTGGGTCCCCTGAGTTTTTCCCATCCCTTCCTTGGGTATTAAGTAGGAACCCCTGGCTACAGGACTTTAGATATTACCTGGACTAAACTCTGCTACAGAAACCAAGTATCCTTTGACTATCTACACTTTGCTGGACAACTGAAGAATCTCCCTTGGTGTAAAGGGTGCAAGGCAAGCACCTCCACGCATCTGACCAGTTGGCATCTACGCAGCTCCTGAAGGACTCTGAAGATTTTGCAACACAGGAGGTTGGTTCCTAAGCTTCACCGAGGCCGACCAGTGCTCTCAGCAAACCTGAGACCCGCAGCCCTTGTGGGGACCGTGCAACCCGAATCCCTAGACACCATGCACATTTGCAGCAGCATATGCTTTTTGGCAATCCCTGAGGCTGTGCTTTTGGGCTACTTGTAGTCCACGCCCTGAGCAGTGTTTCCACTGAAGATTACTGGCCTATACTCCACAAGTGTTCCATGGGCTGGTATTTTGTGATTCCTCTTGTGGTCCCTTCACGATCCCTGGTCCGTTCTACCTGTGGGTCCCTGGTTGCTCCAAAAGTGCCCTGACTCTCCATAGCTTAGGGAGTCGCCAGGACCTTGCCGAAGCATCTTTTCTCTAATGTCACGGGTTGCAGTTACCAAGGCTTGTTGGTCTCCAATCCGGATACTGACCCCCCAGCATTCAACATCCTTCATGGAACAGCTCGCCTGCGCACTTTGGTCATTGTCGACATCTCCTGGTCTCAGTGGCAGAAGATTCAAGCTTCACCTCTTTGCACCTGAAACACCCGACATCGGTGGGCATTCGTCTACGGAGCCCCTGGTCACTGGAAAGTGACCCAGACTCGGTCTCCTCTGCTTTCAGGTTCTTCACAGCTCCAATCCAGGCTTGGATCACATGGGACACTTTTCCTCTTCACGGCAGTAGCACTTTGCAGCATCACGCCATTGAAAACAATGAAGATTCCCAACACCATTTGACACCAATGCACCGGCTTCCCTGGATTAGGTAACACAAGTACTCTGGTGCTCACATGGGTGCTGGCTTTAGAACCTTCTAAGTTTTAAAGGGTTTGCTCAAAGTCCTCTCCTAAGTGTCCTTATTCGTTAAAATTCCAACCGCGACTTTCCCATAGGATTGAACAGAGCTCGTGGGTGTGTTCTCACACTGCAAGCGTCCCGAGTGGGTCCCCTGTGTCAATACCTTGGGTGGTTCCTTGGGGTCCCAGCGATTCTACATGCTCCAGGCACTGTGTCTAGTCAAATCGTGGTTGTTATACAACTTTCTTAATATATGGTTTGTTTTCCCCCTGGGGCCCACTGTGTATTGTGCTATTTACTGTAGTTCTATTGCTTTAATATTGTGTGCCTTGTTCTCTAATCTCATAAAGAGGTTAGTAGAGAGTGTTTTGAAATAAATACCTATACTTTATATACCATGTGTGGTTCTCCTTTCATTTGGTCATTAAGGAGGTTATAATCTGGTAAACCAAGCTGCTTTACATTCCTTTGAGACTTAGCCTGAAGGCTGGTCTCCACAGCTACCACTAGGATAGCTTTCGATAAAGGTTGTCTTTATCCTAATCATCAATAAGGGTCGTTTGGACTGGTGCATGGTGCCCACTATAACTAGTGGTCAGCATATACCAGGCCACATTTTCACAATCCAAGCCACAGGGTAGTCTGGATTGGTGCTACACTTAAATAAGTGCGCACCATATACCAAGCCAGCCTCTCACAGGGGGACTGGGATATGTATATCTTTAACACAGAAGCCAAGAATGATATTCGACCCACATTAAGAAACTACGTCTGCGACCTCATGAATGCAGCATTTATGTACAATTGTACCCAAGTCTGATGTATAGCTTACTGCTCATGTGATTTCTGTTCCCCGGTGGATGGCGGGGACGGGACCCGCGTGTGTACATGGCATGGATTAGACATCATGTTGATCTAACCTTATGAGCTCCCTGCAACCTCCCCTTAGGCAAAATTCTGCATTTTTTTTTTATGGGAAAAAAGTGTGGCATTAGACAGCATCTGTTTCTTTCCCTGCAAATGGTATCAACGAAGGGTCTGTGGTGATAAAATCACCATCTTCCCAGCTTTCAGGAACAGGTAGACTTTTGTCAGGACACCAAAATTTCCTACACTGTTTTGGCATTTTACTGGGAAATAGCCTATTTTTGGTGCTTTCAACCTCCTTCCAGTTAGTGGTAGAAATGGGTATAAAATGAATAATGGATCCCAGAAAGCTATACATTTCTGAAAAAAGACAGGATTCTGAATTTAGCAAGGGGTCAATTGTGCAGATCCTTCAAGCTTTTCCTATAGAAAGTAACAGTTGAAAAAATAAATATTGAATTTGAGTTCAAAACAACAGCCATTTGTGCCTACATTTTCACCTGTAACTTCTTCAAACTATGCTAGATTTTTTAAAGCAGTATACCATTATATTTGCAGGACCCTTCTGGGAGCGGGGATATATCGGGCTTGTAGGTCCACCAAGAACCCGAGATACCCAGAGCCAATAACTGAGCTGCACCTTACAATGGGTATTCATTGTGTCCCGGGTAAACTGCAATTCATTTGGTAAAATATAAAGAGTGAAAAATAGGTATTAAGGAAACCTACGTATTTCTCATATTGGGTACAAGATTTGGAGTTTAGAAGCAGTGGTTATTTGAGTTCTCTGAATTTGTGCGTAGCAATACCAGCATGTGAATTAGGGGGCATTTTTCAAAATGTCTTCTTTTTTACACACTGTCTTACATTTGGAAGGCAGAAATGCATAGTAAAACACTTGTTCTACTATTCTGGGTTCCCCTAAGTCTACCAATAAAAACGGTACCTCACTTGTGTGAGTAGGCCTAGTGACCGTGACAGGAAATGGGTCAAAGCGCAACATGGACTTTTTTTAAAACTAGACACAAAGCAACGTGTTCACATAATTTTTTGCAAGGAAACTTGACCCTTTTTTTTCAATGTGCCTACCTGTGGATTTTGGACCCTAGTTCAGCCAGCATGTAGGGAAACATAGGAACAGAAATTGCCCAAAACGTACTGTGGAGATTTCAAAATTATCGATTACAAAAAGACATGGTTTTGCGAGGGAGTCACATGTGCTTTGGGTCAACGCCTTGGTGGCCATCTAGGGAAACCTACCAAAGCCAGACATTTCTAAAAAGTAGACACCTGGGAGAGTCCAGGGAGTTGTGGCTGGTGTGGATCTCCCAGTTTTCTTACCCAGTATCCCCTACAAACCTCAAATTTTGCTACTAAAAATGATCTTTTCCTCACATTTCTGTTTGGGATGACCATGCCGGCACAAATTTCCTACCACCCAACGTTCCCTTTAAAAATAATACCTAACGTGTTTGTGTGTCCAGTGCAGAATTGCCTAAAAATGTAAAAAACAAATATGGGGCTTGAAGCTCACTGTGCTATTTCCTCAGTCTCAATGTTTTTGGCCTTTCCCAGTCACAGACCCTTGGCCACCCACACAAGTGAGGTATCGCTATTATAGGGAGACCGAGGGGAACACTGGGCGGTAGGAAATTTGTGCTGGCATGGTGAACACACACAGAACTGTCAGGAAAATGTAATTTGTTAGCTAAATTTAATATTTGCAGGGGATTCTGGGTAAGAGAACATTGGGGAATCCATGCAAGCCACATATCCTTGGACTCCCCCTGAGTCTAGTTTTCAGAAATGTCCATGTTTGGTAGGTTTCCCTAGATGGCCGCCGAGCAAGGGAGAAAAAACGTAGGTGCCCACCTTGCATAATCAGGTAATTTTGTGACAGATAATTTTGTTGTCTCCGCAATATGTTTTGGGACCCTCCCTGTCGCAGGCTCTTGGCCCTCCCACACAAGTGAGGTAGCATTTTTATCAGGAGAGCTGGGAGAACTCTGGGTGGTAAGAAATGTGTGTGGGCTTGATGATCCCACAACTTTCCCACACAGAAATGTGAGGAAAATGTGATAGATTGAGAGCACCTGCATTTTTGGTCCTGGCCCGCAGGCCATCAAGGGAAACCTACTAAACATAGGCATTACTGAAAACAAGACACCCGGCAGAGTCCAGGGATAAGAGGGTTGCATGGATCTCCTAAAGTTTTCTTATCCAGGATCCCCTGCAAAGCTCAAATTTAGCTAAAATGATACATTTTCCTCACATTTCTGTGTGCCAAGGTTGTGAGATCACTGCGCCCGCACAAATTTCCCAACACCCACCGTTCCCCTCAGTCTCCGGATAAAAATGTTGGGAAACAGCCGTAACAACGCACGCCTTACATTGCATGCCTTTACAACGCGGTTGTTACAATGACCGCGTTGTTACAATGCGAACCATTACATCGCAAGTCGTTTCAACGACTTGCTGCAGGGGGCGCACTGGTGTTGGATTTAGAATCCAACACCTTCCCCGCTGCTGCACAAACTGGAGTAGGAATACTATTTTATACTATTTACTATTCCTAAGTCCAATGTTGAAAAGACTTGCAATGTAATAGTTTTTGTTGTAACAACGCGGTCGTTGTAACAACCTCGTTGTAAAGGCATGCGATGTAACCCATGCGAAGTTAAAGTATACATTCAAAAATGATACCTCACTTGTGTGGGTGCCCAAAGCAGAGTCAGCCTACTAATTTGTATGAAAAAAACAGCCCTTTTGTACCCTCTTTGGTTACCCCTCAGTTTTTCATTTTATACGTTTTTAGGTTGTCCGTTTTGGGCACCCACACAAGTTAGGTATCATTTTTATCAGGAGGCCGAGGGGAATGCTGGGTGGTGGGAAATTTGTGCCGGCAGGGTGATCCTACAACTTTTCCACACAGAAATGTGAGGAAAGTGTGACTTTTTAGCTAGATTGAAGGGTTGCAGGATATTTTGGGTAAGAACATTTGGAGGATTCATGCAAGCCACACCGCCAGCCAAGCACCATCCATGTACACTGCCAGCAACACAACATCCACGCACATCGCCAGCCAAGCGACAGCCCACAGACACCGCCAGCAAAGCGAAAGTCTCATACACACTGCAAGACATGGTCCATCCATGCAGACCGATAGCCAAGCGACAGTCCAAGCACACTGCCAGCCACGCACTAGTCCACACACCCTGCCAGCTAAGCGCAAGTCAACACACACTACCAGCAAAATGCAGGTTCATATACAGTCAGCCAAATGCCAGTATACACGGACCATCAGCCAAACTCATACACAGAAGCGAGTGTCTAGCGGTTTTCTGCCTATAAATATCGCTGATCTGCCCAAGAGGGTTGGGGGCAGAAGCAGCAAAACTCTGGTCTCAAAAAAGGGGAGCAACACTTGCCTAAGGCCATAAACATATCTCTGGTTCCTAGTGGGCTTTCTGCCCCCCCCCCCCGGAGCAGATCGGGGGCTGTTGCCCTTTTAGGGGAGGGGGACATTGGAATCGCAGCCATCTTTTATTAAAAATAAATCCTGGTGTCTAATAGGCTTTCTTCCCCCAGGGGCAGATCGGGGGTAATTACCCCCATCTGCCCCCTCAAGACACACAGAAACTGTCACAGTTATTTTGGGGGGTGGGGGCATTAGCATACATGTTGAAAACAAGAAATCCCTGGGGCCTAGTGAGTTTTCGGCCCCCCAGGGCAGATTGGGGGCGAGTACCCTCAACAACGGCATAACGAAAGTTGTGGTGGCACCCCTGCAAGGTACTTGGAGGGGCGCGCTCCGAATTTAATCCAGAACTCTCAGGCTGGAATACAGTGCTGAGGGGCCCCCTGCACCGCGGGGGCTGTGTGGGCCTGTGTTACACCACTGACCCTCAACTGCCCCCAACGTGGGGCAGAAATACTTCTTTTTTATAATTGTGGGTGGGGGCATGGCCTTGCCCATTGTGGGTAGCCCCCATCCCTCTTTTATAATAAAAATGAAATCCCTGGTGTCTAGTGGCTTCACCCCCCACAGGAGGGCAGATCCGGGGTAGTAACCCCCATCTGCCCCTGGGTGGGACAGAAATACTGTCCCTTTTGTTTTGGGGAGTGGGTACATTAGCATGCTCATTCTGGGAAGCCCCTGCTCCTCTTTTTGGACAGAAATAAAATCCCTGGTGTCAAGTGAGCTTTCTGCCCCCCTTGGGGTAATAAGCCCCATCTACCTCCCATGGGGGCAGACATACTGTCCCTGTTGCATTCGGGGTAGGGGCATCGACGTGCCCATTGGGGGCAGCCTCCACCTCTCTATTATAAAAAAAAATCCCTGGTGCTTAGTGGGTTTTCTGTTCCCGTGGGGAGATGGGGGCAGAAAGGCTGTGCTACTTTTTGGACAGTTGGGGGCAATTATAATGCCCATTTAGGGCAGCCCCCTCCCCTAAATTTAAATAAAAAAGAATCCCTGGGGTCTTGTGTGCCTTCTTACCCCCGCCCCCACCAGGAAAGACTGAATATGGACAAAATATTATGGGGGAGCAGAGGCCCTTGCCCAAGGGGCCCCTCCCTGGTGTATAGTGGTGGATCCCTGCCTGTGGCGATCCCCAAGCAGAGATACACTAGATTCTCTCCTTTCCGATGATGCTCTCCCGTCTGCCTACGTGCTCGGGCTGAGACAGATCCAGGAGCTTGTAGGCAGTCAAAGTGAAATGAGCCGATCAGCTAATTTCACTTTCCCTGTAGTGACGTTAGCGCGCCATGCAGGACGCTCGTCAGTACACTGAAAAAAAAGTGCCTCTGGCAGTTGGGGTACCTCTACCCCAGCTCCCAAGGCTGAAGAACAAAAAAAAGGGATTTCAAAATAATGGGCCTTGGACGCAACGGTGACATCCTTGGCACCGGAGCGCCACAACTTTGGACGTAACCGTTACGTCCAAGGAATGAAAGGGGTAAGTAGATCTTGCTCTGACACTGATGTAAACTGTCGTCAAATGGATGAAAAGCAGATGCTTACAACTCAACACCGACAAAACAGAAGTACTCATCATGGGCCCACACCCCGACGCCTGGAACGGTACCTGGTGGTCCACCGCCCTCAGAAGCCCACCCGCCCTCACAGGCCAGGTGCGCAACTTTGGAATAATCCTTGACTCTGAGCTTAAAATAGACTGCCAGATCAACACCGTCACTTTGTCCTGCTTCCACATCCTCTGCCTCCTACGTAAGACCTTCAAGTGGATCCCCCTTGAGCACAGAAAAGATGTCACCCACGCCCTTGTCACCAGCAGACTCGACTACGGCAACGCACTCTATGCCGGAATAAACAACAAGCATTGGAAATGCAATAGGTCTCGCATTAGAAAAGTGGGAGCTATTGGTCTTGTAAATGATTTTTTTTTTTGTGTGTAGTTTTTCCAAATAGCTACATTGATAGATTAGTCATTTACAATGACAATAGTTTTAATTTTTGTGAATGTGACACCTATAGCATTTGGAATGCCACATGATTTGTATTGACGTGACTTTGATGGCAGCTTATGTTGTTATGCCACATTTCTGGAGAGCAGTAGAGTGCAGCAGGGGATAGAAGTACAGCCCTGCAAGCTGAGCGTCCTCCCATCGCACACCCATCTGTGGCTTGAGTGGTGTGAGGGTGAGGGGTGTGAGAGTGAGGGATGTGAGTGTGAGGGGTGTGAGCGTGAGTGTTGTGAGTGTGAGGGAGTGTGAGTGTGAGGGGGTGTGAGTGTGTGTGATGGTGAAGTTGAGTGAGTGTTTGTGAGGCTGAGTGTGTGTGACGGTGTGTGTTGTTGAGGGTGTGTGAGGGTGAGTGAGGGTGTTTGATCTTGATTGAGGGAGTGTGAGTGTGTGGGTGTGTGACGGTGTGAGTCTGAGGGTGTGTGAGGGTGAGTTAGGGAGTGTGATTGTGTGTGAGTGGGTGAGTCTGAGAGTTAGGTGTTGTGATGTTGATTGAGTGTGAATGAGGCTGAGGGGATGATGGTAAGGGTGTGTGAGTGTGAGGCGTGTTGATTGTGACAAGTTGCAAGGCTGAGGGTGGGTGAGTGTGTGGGAGGGTGTTTGATGGTGAGTGTGCGAGGTGTAGTGAGTGTGAGAGTGTTGTGACGGGTGTCAGGGGAGCGTGTGTGTGTGAATGTCATGTGTTTGGGGGTGAGGGGGTGTGTGTGTGAGGGTGAGTGAGGGGGTGTGAGGCTTCGGGTGTGTGACGGTGCGTGAGTGTGAGTGTGTGTGAGGGTGAGTGAGGGTGAGAGAGGTGTTGTTACGCAGAAGGTGTGTGAGGGTGAGGGTGTGTGAGTCATTGTGAGTGAGTGTGAGTGAGTGTGAGTGAGGGGGTGTGAGGGTGTTGTTGTGTGAGTCTGTGTGATTGTGAGTGTGTCTGAGGGTGAGTGAGGGAGTGTGATGTTGTGTGAGTGGGTGAGGGTGGGAGTGAGGGTGTGTGAGGGTGAGTGTGTGAGGGTGACTGAGGGTGTGTGAGGGTGCCAGAATGAGTGTAAGGGTGTGTGAGTCTCAGGGAGTTGATGTTGAGCGAGGGTGAGTGGGGTGAGTCTGTGAGGGTGTGCGGTGTAGTGAGTGTGAGAGTGTAGTGAGGGGTGTGAGGGTGAGGGGGTGTGAGTGTGGGTGAGGGTGAGTGAGCTGTTGTGAGGATGAGGTTGTGTGTCGGTGTGTGAGGGTGAGTGTGTGTGTTTGATGGTGAATGATTGAGTGTGAGTGTGTGGGTGTGTGATGGTGTGAGGGTGAGGGTGTGCGAGGGTGAGTTACGGAGTGTGAGGGTGTGTGAGTGGGTGAGTTTGAGAGTTAGGGTGTTTGAGGGTGACTGAGGGTGAATGTGGTTGAGGGGATGGGGGTAAGGGTGTGTGAGGGTGAGGGGAGTGAGCGTGTGTGAGGGTGATGGGGTGTGAGGGTGAGGGGGTGTGAGTGTGTGTGAGGGTGAGGATGAGTGAGGTTGTTTGCGGCTGAGAGTGTGTGAGGTGTAGTGAGTGTGAGAGTGTTGTGATGGGTGTCAGGGGAGCGTGTGTGTGTGAGTGTAAGGTGTTTGAGGGTGAGGGGGTGTGTGTGTGAGTGTGAGGGTGAGTGAGGGGGTGTGAGGCTTCGGGTGTGTGACGGTGTGTGAGTGTGTGTGAGGGTGAGTGAGGGTGAGAGAGGTGTTGTTAGGCAGAGGGTGTGTGACGGTGTGTGAGGGTGAGGGTGTGTGAGGCTGAGTGTGAGTCATTGTGAGTGATTGTGAGTGAGTGTGAGTGAGTGTGAGTGAGGGGGTGTGAGGGTGTTTGAGGGTGAGTGTGTGAGGTGTAGTGAGTGTGAGAGTGTTGTGAGGGGTGTGATGTTGTGATGGGAGTATGAGGGTGATGGCGTGTGAGGGTGAGGGGGTGTGAGTGTGTGTGAGGGTGAGGGTGAGCGAGGGAGTGTGAGTGTGTGTGAGTTGTTGAGGTTGAGAGTTAGGGTGTGTGAGGGTGAGGGTGAGGGGATGAGGGTAAGGCTGTGTGAGGCTGAGGGGTGTTGATGGTGAGAGAGTGTGACGGGGGTGAGTGGGTGAGGCTGTCCGGTGTAGTGAGTGTGAGCTTTTTGTGAGGGGTGTTATTTTTTGAGGGGAGTGAGGGTGTGTGAGTGTGTGTGAGTGTGAGGGGGTGTGAGTGTGTGTGAGGGTGAGTGAGTGGGTGTGAGGCTGAAGGTGTGTGATGTGTGAGGGTGATGTTGTGTGAGGGTGATTGAAGGTGTGTGAAGGAGTGTGAGAGTTTTGGGGTGTGAGGGTGATGTTATGAGTGTGTGTATGTTAATAATAATTTTTTAATATGTGTCGTGTAAAAAAAAACGTGATAGATCTTCCCTTTGTAATTGTCCTGCCTTGTGTGTATTTTTGTATGTAATAGAACTGTGTGTGTTTTTTAATTACTGTGTGGTGTTATGTGTGTTTTTGGGGTCTGTGGAGTCCCGTATTAAAATGTATTATTTTAAAAATGGCCGACGCAATGCGTCACTTTGACGTTCCCTACGTTAGCGTTCTAGTTTATTTTTGTGTTGTGAGTGTTTACGTTTCCTTGACGTTTATTTGTAGCCAATCGGAGCGCGACGTTTTTGACTTTGCGTTCCGATTTGCTTACGTCAACGGTGGAATTCCCCAGAAGATCGAGAATGTTGGTGCGCGGAAGGCGTGTTCTTGTTCCTGTGCTGTTGCTGCGTCGTTTGACAGGTAAGAATTTATTCCAAAGTTTTTTTTTATGTAATGTAATGTAGTATCTATAGTATCTTTAAGTTAACGAATGAATAGGAGTGTATTTTTATAACTGTTGACATTTTTTTTTTCGATCGTAATATTTGTAAATGTTTATAATGTAATGTAAATTAAAGTCTTGTTTTCAATTGTCGATATGTAATGTATATGTTTTCGAAAACTGTAATGTAATGTATTTTTTGCTGGTGTTTGTTATTTGACGTACAAGAGCTGTTGTTTGAACTTTGAAGTGCTATTTAGTTTCTATTATATTTATGTATGTTGTGTTTGCATTGTTTTCCTGTGATGCTGAAGTAGCCGGATTTTATGTTATTGAGGTACTCGATGTATTAAAGGAAACTTTTTGGATTTGCTGAATTTATTTTCCCTATCAATGTATTAAGAGGATGTACAGTGATGTAATGTGTGTATTTTATGCGTTTTGTGAAAGAATTGTTTTATTTTCCAATCCCTTTTTGCATATTTGTGTATTAATAGCTGCACTCTCCTTGCGTTGCTTTAAGTTTGCATTTTGGAATAGCTGCAAGTGTGTAATCCGCTTTTTACGTATAATTCAAATAGTTGCTTAACGATATTTATGTGTACAGTTGGAGGCTGGAGTTGTATTTGGAGTGTAGAGTTTTAGAGTGGTATTGTAGTTATAGGGTGTAGTTGGAGGCTGGACTTTGACGGTGTGAGTGTGAGGGTGAGTGCATGTGAGCCTTTTGGAGTTTGCCACAGTATGTGTGAATTAGTAGTACTGTATGCAGTCTATTTTCTTTCCCAAAAGTGTTTTGTGTTTTTTTAGCTTTGTATGTGTTAGATCAGAATGTGTATGTGAACTATCTTTGATGTATGCAACAGTGAGAATAAGGGTGTTGCTTCGAATTTATGGGCATAAGGGTAGACGTCTTAGGATGTTTTTGTATTTTCTGTACTTCCCTAAATTTTTGTGAACAGCTGCGTGGGCAAGGTGCGTTGGCTGTTGTGTTGTCGAGTTGTGCTCTTTTTATGTTGTTTGATGCTGTTTTGGTGTACGGTGTTCCTGTGGTTGTGCACTTAGCACCACCAAAACACTTCTTGCAACAGCAGCATCAGTCAGAGCTACACCAGAGTCTTGTGCTTTTGTGATGACGCATTTTGTTTGTGTTTTGATTATTTCTGGCATTTTGTACTGGTTTATTTTCCCTTACTTTAGTAAGTGCTTTCTGTTGTGAATTTTTTTCCTTTAGCTCACTATGTCCACTTTAAAACTGTTGTATTATTTGCTGTGTATTCATATGTTTGGCTATTTTGTGTGCATTTATGATCTTTGTGAAAGAACTGTTTATTTTACAATCCCTTTCTTTATTTTTGTGTATTAATTGCTGCACTGTCCTTGCGTTGCATTAAGTTTTAATTTTTTAATAGCTACAAGTGTGTAATCCGATTTTTACGTATTAAAATAAATGTTGCCTGACGTTATTTATGTGTGGATTTGGAGAGTGGAGTTGTAGAGTTGGAGTGTAGAGTTGTAGGGTGGTATTGTAGGTATAGGGTGTAGTTGGAGGGTGGACTTGGACGGTGTGAGACATAAAGTAAATGTTTGCATGTATTTATTGTTCCCAAGCATTGTAAAGGTTCTAATAACGTAATGCCAATGATGTCAAAATAGGAAAAGTTTTTTAGGTGCAAGCCTATAGATACAATCTCATAAATTTCCGTATCACGCTGTAGAGGGAGTTGGGGAAATCGTAGGCCTGCTGAGTGGGGTGATTTTTTTTTTTTTCGTTTTGACACAAGTCTTTTGAAAGTAAAGCTAGCCATCCCTCCTGTGCCTCGAACTTGCTGTCATTTTTCTTTGTTTTGGTGTGCGTGTAATTTAGTATGTGTTGTGTGTTGTTGTAATATAACTCTGGAATTAAAGAAGGCGAAATGAAGGAATTTAGTAAAACTATCCTTGAGGATAGAAATATCCTGGCAAAAATGCAGGGATCTGTTTAATAAACAGTATGTGTCTAGAGGGTCTGTAAGGGTCTAAAAATCCCGTAATCCTAACTAAGTCTTACCGTGAACTAGAATAAAAGCCACGGACAGCAAGATGGTGCTGCTCCAAGGCGAACGGGATGTCACGTCACGTCTTCATCGGCCGCCCGAAAAGTAAATGTCTGCGTAACCGGGCGGATATTTAAAGGTCCGGAAATAGCGCAAAAAAGATAAGTGCAAGGAACGGTGGTAAAGAGCAAAAACGGACTATTGGTCATAATCGACTCATTCAAGATGGCGCTCCAAAAAGGGGGAAATAAAAAACGAATTACGAGTGTTGCCAGGAAGAGGCGATATCTGAGAAATGGGGCTGCAGTCAAAAAGTATATAAGATGAAAAATAAAGAAAACAAACGGGTCAATGTATAAATATTCATAATCCAAATATTAATGATCGAACTGGTGGTTTATAATGAAAGCGTGCTGGAGCACATAATTAAGCTGGAGTACATAGGAAGTGGTAAAGAAGCTATTCCAAAATGGTGTCTACAGAAGCTATAGATACATCAATGAAGGCAACATTAACCCACACTCCATCCTGTGTACTTTCAAAAGTTAAGGCTTTTTTCTAACGTTTTTAACTGGCATATCGAGCATTTTACCACACTATTTCCTGTACATTTTCACAGTCTCAATGGAAATTAACCATTTTTTAACGAAACCGGGGTTTGCACTCACGATTTTAGATTGAATTTCAAGCTAACTATTACGTTCTATCTTATGCGTTTTTAAAAAAAAATGACTATGGTAGCTAAAAGATTACGCTATTATTCGTCTTACCTTCAGAGATCGAGTCGGCCTCCCTGCTCCTCTTGTGTCTCTCCGTATTCCAGATCGACTAACGAGCACTCGCTAGAAGCGTTTATATGTGCAAAAATATTCTTACAGCTGTGTGTCATTACTCCTAAACGATATGTCATTTCCTGTGCGCCCACTCGCCTAAGAACTAGCGGAGTAGTTTTTAGAGCTTTCGTGCATTACCTGATCTCAGTGCCTCATTGCTGGAAAGAGGCTAACAAATACATTGGTCTTTTATGTAACAAGTCTCCACTGTACTTATGTGATCCACATATGGAATGTATTTTGATTAGAATTAACTTATCCTTTAAACGGACTACCCGGGTAGTTCGATGATCCGATCTCGCGAGATCACACGGGAAGCCTCTTTTGATTTTTTTAAACTCGGATTTCTGGAAATACGAAATCGCCAGAAATATTTCGGTTTTCCCTGCTTAATCAACAATAACTTTGCATTTTTGACATTACTCACCAATATTTACTCCAGACCACGGAGTAGTTCGGGCATAAAATCTCTAATCTTTACACCGGACTACTGGAGAAAAACTTCTCTTATGCTTTATTGCCTCAAATATCCGGAACTGTCATATACCTATATACCGCACTATAATTGGGAATCAATATTATCGTATGTCTATACAAGTATACGTTCTATGTAGTGCTTAAAAAAAATTGAAAATGTCAAAATAACACGCCAGTGGCCAGCGTCGGCTCTGCTGCTCCCTGCAGACCTGCCGCCCGGGCGCTGCCACCAGCACAGGCTCAGTAACAGTTAATTAATTCTGTGCACTGCTGCTACAATGTAACTTAATGGCCTGCTGTATTAATATTCCCACTCGGGCCGCATGGGGCCGCTCGGCTGAGATACTTACTGACTACAACCTGTCATGAAGTCACCTGGCCCGGTCGAGGTAGTGCCCACTAAAATAAAGTAAAATAAAATAAAATAAAATAAAATAAAAAAAATAAAAATAAAAATAAAAAAATAAATAAATAAATAAATAATAAAATAATATAATAAAATAAAAAAAAAAAAATAAAATAAAATAAAATAAATAAAATAAAATAAAAAGGTAGTGCCTTCTTCTGTTTCAGCGCCTGGACGCCTCAGGGCAGCTGCAGCGCTCTACAAATCACATTTTCATTTCATTTTCATTTCATTTCATTTCAATACCGAGAGACATCCGAGCATGGCCTCTGCCTTCATTGGTTCTGATAACTGGCTTGTGAAGGCGCGGGGGGTTGTGACCTCACGTCCTCCTCGTCTTGGAAGGAACTAAGTGAGGTCGGATTCTTCAGGAAGCCCTGGGACTGTAGAGGTGTGCGCCAACAGTGGGACGAGCAGGTGGCCAATAACATCAAGGCCTTTGACCAACATTTCGTCCTCTGGGTAAGGTATATTGATTATATATTTTGTATTTGGAGTGGAACAGAAATGAATGCTAGTAATTTTGTGGAAACCCTGAATAGGAATGAATTTAATCTTAGATTTTCTAGTGAAGTACATGCAAATGAAATTGAATTTCTAGATGTAAAAATACGGGTTGTTAACAACAAATTGGAAAGCACATAATTTTGCAAAACAGCTGGTAACAGTTTCCTGCATGCTGATAGCTGTCACCCCACGGATTTAATTAACAGCATACCATACGGAGAACTGCTTGGGGCAAGAAGGAACTGTAGCTCCAAGGAAGCCTTCAACGATGAAATGAATAAGATGAAAGTGAGAGTCAGAGAAAGAGGCTACTCTATGAAAGTGATAGTACAGGCCTGTAATAAAAGTAAGAACTGTGAAAAGGGATGACTTACTGTGGTTTTGACAAAACAAACGAACATGGTTTGCTAATAAGCCTTGATTTAGATGCCAACTATTGGCTTGGATACAAGATATACATATTCTTACTTGTCAAAATTGTACGGGAGTACCACTAAAGCTACTACTTTAGTATTCTAACAAATGTATGTAACTTCACTCGCTGTCCACCTTTAGTGTTGCCATGACCTGTGGGGTTTAAATAGAGATCAACTGACCACATCACATGATGCATATGAATAAAGCCTAGAGGAGGCTGAAACGGGTTATGCTGAACCTTCCAACAAATTAATGAAGGATTTTAAATGACTACACCAGCTGGTGGGCTCTATTTGCCTCTGGGAGCAGAGGCTGTCTCTTTTGGAATATATGATACGGACGACGCCTCTGTAAAGAGCCCCTGTCCGCCAGGCAGGGCATCCCGGGAGCAAGGGACATGCTGTCCTAAAACGCGTAGATCTGTGCCTGCCTGCCATGATCTGAAAACTGTAAAATAAAAAGTGCAAAAGCAAAGGGAAGCACGAGTTCGTCCCATTTTTCCTCCTGCTGGGAGATTGTAAAAGGATATTTAATTGCAGCGTGGTTCTGCTGCTGGGAATTACGAACCGACATCAGTGCACTGCATGCCCCTGTAAAAGGAACCAAAGAGACGGATATATATATATATATATTCACTGAAAAAAACCATAGGTTTCACACCAGTTATAGTTAGCTGAACATTTTATTCATACAAAACCATTGAAATTGCCACGTTATAGTTAGTTGGACTCACTATAACTCGCGCGCCCTCAATCCACTGCTGATGATGTCACATATTACATCATTCATGACATGGTCAGTGACATCACTGATGACATCTCAAATGACATCACTGATGACATCTCAAATGACATCACTGATAACATAACTGATGACATCATCCAGTGTCTGTGTGTTCCTGTAAAGTTAAAAAAATTTATTAGCTGTTTTTTATAACTATTAATTATAATTGTTTTTAAAAAAATTATTTGTTCACTGTATTTTTCTTTTTTTTAAATCATTTTTTCCCGGTGCACTCAGGGTGCGCGCACCGGTAAGCTCTCCCGAGAGCGCAGCGAGAGCGCTATTTCTGCGTTCGTAAAAAAAATATGTATGAAAACTAAATAATAATGCAAGACATTCAGTACCATGCTTATAAAAGTAGTATTTTTGATTTTCCGAATGAAAATGATTTTGCATTTCCGTAAAACTACCAAAACGTCACTCAGGCGCTCCGCATAAGCGCCCCCGGAAGCACCTACGTTCGTGCCGCGTAAGCGCCCCCAGAAGCGCTCCGGTGCGCGCAGCGTAAGCGTGTCAAGTCATGTGACCTTAAAATAACTCTTTTCATTGGTTGTTAACAGTTTTTTTTTACAACTAATGAAAACCCCACCCTTTTCCTTCACTTCTTCTTTCACTTTGGTAAGAGAAAGACCTCTTTTTTTCTGTGCTAACAATTTGTGGATAGAATGGCTGCCAGAGCATCCAGCAGCAGTGAGGAGTCAGATGGTTTCATTGATGAAGAGTCTCCTCAGCCAAAGGTGAAAGAACATTTTATTTGGAAAAAAATTCTATACCTGACGGACTTTAAAAAGTAAATGCACCAAAAGTTGAATGTAAAATCTGCCAAACTGTACTTTCCTGAGGAGACCCCAGAAGGAAGTACAGTTTTGGTAATTCAACCATGATTCGACACGTCCAGAGGAGGCACCCCCAGAACTATGCCCAGGAGAGTGTCAGGGCTCTGGCACGAGAGGCTCCAAGGGATGGTGGTTCTACTTCAACTGGAGGAGCAACTGTATCGGTGAGGGGGCGACCAGAACAGCTGATCCCAAATATTCAGCCTGTTTTTAATGAAGCCACAATCAAATGCAAACATTGTGATCAACTACTTTGTTATGGTGAACAAAGTATTTTGAACATTGTTCGAGCAATAGAGAACCACCGCTGCCGTCCCCAGCCCTAATTTTGATAATTTTTTTTTGCTCCTGTTGAGCAGTTTTGCATTCCCTGTTTTTGTTTTTGTTGAAAAAAACGAAAAAAAAAGTTCTTTTTAGAACTACCTCCAATTCTCAAAAAAGAGCTGTATTCTTAAAAACTCCCAGCGCTTACCCAGCGAAAATTACAAAAAAATAAAAACGTTTTTTTGCTCTTCAGAGTCCTTCTAGGCCCCCCTCTGAAAACCTAGGGAGTCAGGGGGTATCTACCCTGCCCCCTTTTAATTCTTTCCCCCTTTCTTTTACACCTCTCGTGTCTTGATTCTACCGAGACACAAGATGGCAGACTCTCCGGACTGTTTAGAATGTTGACAGACACCCGACAGCCAATCAGCTTTCCGCTTGCGCACTCCCGTAGCGCACCGGGTGCGCTCCCCGGTACGCGTACCGGTGAGCGCTCGGAGCACGCCTTTAGATATATATGTGTTTTTGAAGTTAATTTTCAAGAAAACCACTGGAGCAATGTTCACCAAATATAGCAAAGGCACATCTGCGTACCAGTCCCTACAATTTTGCCAAGTTTAGCGTAATTCCGTTCAGCGGTTCGGGCTGTAGACTTGTCAGACCGTCCTATGGAAATTAACATGGGGAAAACACGTTTTGGGACCCCCTTTTTTCTCAGCCCCCCCTTCACGAATCCCCCCGAAACTTCCAGGGAAGAAGCAGAGCGGAGCTGGCCAAAATTTTGGAAAATTACACACAAATTCCTCAATCGGCGCCAGAGTTATTCCCAATAGAATGTTGCGGATTTCCTATGGTAGCCAATCCTAACTATAACTACCTACTGGCGACCGCCAGTAGGTAATATATATATATATATGCTCCAACAAGGTATGAATGATATCTTAGTACCATACGGAAAGCACTCACATGAGCAATTTTCAAAGTATGAAATACTTTATTGGTGCAGACCCCCCACTTACTGACAGAAAAAAATTATATGTATATATATATATATATATATTACCTACTGGCGGTTGCCGGTAGGTATATATAGTTAGGACCTAGTTTCCATAGGAAATCCGCAACATTCTATTGGGAATAACTTTGGCGCCGGTTGATTAATCTTCGCGAATTTCTCAAAGAAGATGGCCCGCTGTGCTCCTTTCCTGAAAGTTTTGGGGGGATTCGTCAAGTGGGGGCTGAGAAAAAAGGGGGGTCCCAAAACGTGTTTTCCCAATGCTATTTTCCATTGGACGATTAGACACGGCTAGAGCCTGTACAGCTGAACGGAATTACTAGAAATTTGGCAAAATGGTAGAGTCTGATTCGCAGATCACGCTTTTGCTTAAATGGTGTAAATCCCTCCAGTAGTTCCTGAGAAAATTAAAAGGAAAAAAATGTATATATCTGGGCGGAGCCTAACCACACATCTCATCGTGAGATCTGATTGGCTGTCAGCACTTCATCCAAGAAGTGTTGGCATCCATCTTGGGACCAATATACATGAACGCACCTCATTAAAAAGCATTGCAGTTAATAGAAGGTTTTAGGACTTTAGTTACATTATAAATCATTTGTTGATGGTACCATACTCATTTTAGGAATTGTGGTGTGTTCTAAGGTGATTTTACCATGTGAAAAAGCCTTGTGCTGGGATATCATGAATCATGTTTTAAAGAAAACTATTATCTAATGCTTTTCCCACAGTGGTAAATGCTAATTCCTAACTATATAAGGCCTGAAACCTATGGTTTTTTCAGTGAATATATATGTATAATATATATTGCACGAAGGGCTTGTCCAAACTGTTGCTGCCTACCGAAATAAAGAACGGTGAAATCAAACAAAGTGAGTGGCATCTTCTCGCAGCGAGCAGCTTTCATTTGGAATATGTTGTGGTCCGCTCTGACCTCGAAGTTGCCCCGCTGCTGACGGAGCAGATCCTAGTGCCTTGACTCTGAGACACTGTGTGGAACTTTGTACCGGTTCGAGTGGGCACAAAGAAGCAGCGGGCTGACCTTGCCCGTATCAGCATTTTAATTGTGTTTTTGGAGGAGTAGTGACAGCTCAAAACTCTACTACAGAGTAAACATGAACTACGGTATCCAGCATGTCAAGTAAAGACACGCCCACTGGGCAGAGTCTAAACACTAGAAAACAGCTGTGCAATTAATGCGGATGTCGATCCCCACAACCGCCAAGCCATGATGAAGGAAGTGTTCCGAAACGCGTAGCAGTAATTGGCGTATATTTTGCACGAAGGGCTTGTCCAAACTGTTGCTGCCTACCGAAATAAAGAACGGTGAAATCAAACAAAGTGAGTGGCATCTTCACGCAGCGAGCAGTTTTCATTTGGAACATGCTGTGGTCCGCTCTGACCACGAAGATGCCCCACTGCTGACGGAGCAGATCCTAGTGCCTTGACTCTGAGACATCGGTATTTACCGAATCATCATTTACCGATTAGGTATTTACCGAATCGGTAAATGATATGTAGGAAGCACTTTGAAGAGTGCTTCAGTGCTTTAAGGATTTGTTATTTACCACCAACTATTAGTTGGTGGTAAATATGAATACCTCTGTAAATGCAAATCTGTGCATTTACACCAGTGCCATGTGGCAGACATACATGCCCTTAGGGCATGTATGTGTGCCACATGTGCACACAAGCACTATTCAAGGGTGCAACAGGGTGTCAATGTGACACCCTGCCACCCTTGAATCTTTCCCTATTTTACCGAATCGGTATTTACCGATTCGATAATTGCCATTCATTCCTATGGGCCTCCAGGCCCATAGGAATTAATGGCAATTATCGAATCGGTAAATACCGATTCGGTAAATACCGAATCTTAACGATTCGGTAATTTTTACCGAATATTAGAATTGGTAAATACTATTTACCTACATCTGGCCCTTAGAGTCTAATAACTTAAAGTATAAGTAAAAGATTCATATATTCATTAGACATTTCAAAACTCCATGTTAGATTTCTGAAGAACGAAAAAAATAATTGTGGCTTCTCTTCGCGCTTCTGGTTAACGAAACACGGCAGAGAAGACCTACAACATAAGCGGGATGCAGCTGGCAGCCCCAGCGTGTACATGCACGTTTTTACAGTGTTTAAAGATGGCCAATCAGTTGGGTGGCGGTTTAGCTGCTGCTTGCTGTATGGTACAAGTGGGATGATACGAAGTATGCATCTCAGACTACCCAATGTTATAGTCCTGTTTTTCAATCACAAACTTACTTCAAATGTTTAGTTGGATTTAAGCTATTCCTGTAACTGTTAAAAACGAAGGGATAGATCTTGAGAACACAATTTGTCAGAAGGAGAGGCTGAAAAACAAATCTCCTGGTTTTATAGATTCCATCTTGTTTGTTACACAACGTGGATGTCACTGTCTGTGATGGTGAGACCGGGACTGTTCTTATCAAGGAAATGCCACTGAGTGCGCGCTGCCCAGACCTTTAATAGAGAGTTCTGAACCACAATATTTTGGCAAAGAGGTCAAGCCAGGAATAAATGGGTGAGGTTTGTAGCTGCCCAACTCTGTAAACTAAACACCTTGTTGCGGGGTTCACAAGGATTTTTTAAAGCACTCTGTACTTTAACAGAGCCTGTTTCCAAACACTCAAAGTGTTTACAGATAAGAGAATAAAGGAATAAGGAGATAGTGATGCCTAAGAATATATTTCATACCAATCAAGTTACAGCCTGTGTAAACTTGGCTCACCAAATGCAGCAATAGCAGGCAGAAAAGGCTTACTTTAAGATCCATTACGGTCTAATCTATGTTTCTTCTAAACATTAGGGGATTCAACAAAATGTATCCCGTTTTATAAAACAAAAACACCATAAAAGTCATACATAGGATGTTTTTTTGGCAGCATGCTGCTGGGGTTCTGAACAAGGAGATGGAATTGGCTATAAGACGATTATCTCGCTCACCTTCCCATCCTTCCCTAGTGGTTTCTTCTGTTGCTCCATATGCTGGTTCCCATTCTCAGCCTCAGTCCCCTCAAGTAGGCTTGGTGGACTTGCCTCAAAATATGCCTCAAGACCAAGCTGGGGGTATCGACCCCCTTACACCAGTTGTTGTCACGTGAGTCGGTGCCCAGTCACCAATTTTTAGGGCAGCCACTGACATCACCCCTGGCAATGGGTTGGGCCCAGGAGGCGCTAAGAGGAAGCGCCCTTTGGTTGGGGGCCCTTGTAAACGCAGAAAGAACATTGGATCACAGTCATCTTCAGCAGTCCACCCAGTAGTGCCTAACCTGGATGATATTTCCTTAGACATGCTCAAAGCAGCCTTGCTGTCAGCACTTGGAACTAAATTGGACCCCATCCTACTACAACTTCCTGCACTGGAAAGCAACCTGTCTGCACTGATCGCCTCCTTGCAAGGGGACCATGCCCTTATCTCCACAAGTATTCCTCCTACAAGGCCTACGATCTCGACCACCATTTCCAATACCAGTGGTAGTGGCACGGGGGCAGGAGACAGAGCAGTGTCTATCACGAAGCAGCCTAGTCACATGGTAGGAGATACAACGGCACCTATTATGCCCAGGACTGACCCTCAGGACCGCCCAGCCAACCGGAGGAGGGCAGGCGTCACCCTGAACCCAGTTACTTCTCAGTCTCTGCAATCTCAGGGTTTCAAAGTGGGCAGATTTTACAGTTCCGATGATAGGTGGGAAGACTGGAAGCCATGAAACCCCCGGGGACTTGAATAACTATTATCCTAGTGTGGGCTCTATTCATCTCCTACCAGAGTCCACGACGCTTGTTGTGGTGTTAGCTAGAGTACCATGCCTCAACCCTAGGACCAAGGAAAGCTTTTACCAGCTGAACAATAAGGTGGTGCACTGGCTCAATTCCAACATTGCCCCTGGGCTTAGGGTGGAAAACAAAATTGTCATGGTGTGCTGGACACAGTGGGTTGGTAGCGCCAAGAAATCCTGGGTGGGGGACTGAATTATCATCAATTTTAACAATCCAGTCATGGTAAACCGAATCTTAAGCAAGGTTGCCCAGTCTAACTACAGGTGTTGGAACTCCGCAATCTCGACACTTCTACAGACCCAATTATTACCAACTACGGTCCCTGCGCGAGCAGCTCCAAGAAGTGGGCCATAGGGGTTGTGCAGAGGGGATGATAGGGGTAAGCACAGCAAATAGGTTTACTCCTCTGAGCTCATTGGAAGATTGCGATTGACGATGTGTGGGTCTCTTGGACCCTGTGGTACCCGCATCCCAGGGTAATGTATCGCCCCCAGAACAGGCATCGAGTGTGAATGGAGGGTGTAAATTTCTTTCTTGGAATATCGCGGGGCTGGAGAGCGAGATTGAGAACACCGAATGGTTGGCCCTTGTAAGGAGTTTTGATGTGATATGCCTCCAGGAAACTTGGGCTATAGACAATAATTATCACCTGGATGGCTATAAAACCCTCTTCATTCCAGCTACCCCGTCCAGGTCAGGGAGAGCCAATGGGGGGCTTATCACCTTTGTTTCTCTAGCTGTGCTTGTCATCTCCGCTACATCACTAAACGTCTCTCCCAATTTACAAGTGATGTTGTTGTCCAGTGGAAAGAGCAAGCTACTTCTGGTAAACTTTTACAACGCGGGAGTTACACACTTGGATGAGGGCAATATAACTCTGCTGGGGTCTGTACTTCAGGATAGCATCTTGAAAGGTCAGAGTTATCACTAAATGTTTCTAACGGGATTTTAACACTCATGTGTGGGGACATCAGGCAAGGCAAGGAGGAGTGAAAGCCATGGACTGTGCACGACAAGCAGGTTTACACATGGAACATACTCCCCAGGGTATTGAGCTTAACTCCATCTTGCTTGAATTTGATTCAACATCTGTAATAAAAAAGCTGCCTCCGGGGAAGACAGACATTACTCCCACCGTTATTGGGAGAGGGTGTGAGACCTTTATTGATTTCACCTTTGTATCTCCCCCCTTATTCTCTGGTTACCGATTTTTCTGTGCAGGCGAGTGAATGTAGTGACCACAACCCCATTTGTGTCTTAATAGGCTAGACCCGAACACTCAGACATAGCAAGGTGGGCGGCTGCTGGTGTCCCCCTTAAAGCGGTGGAAGCGGGAAGGAGCGTAAAGTGGGGGTGTATTGTCCCAGAGCTACTCCACGAGTCCCTTTTAACTCAGTGTCGTAGCGAGTTTGCCACCTGTCTCGACGATGAGGCAAGTGCTCTGGACATCATGGGTGCATTTGGATCCATGTCTACTGTCATAAGGAAGTTACTACGGGCCTCGGGTGGGGGCTGTAAGCAACCAGGTCCACGATGGTTCGGCGTGCTCCCAGGCTTCCAGGAACCTGAGACAGGACTTGGGTGTTAAGCCCCGAGACCGGGTAGCGCTAAAAGGTCACGAAGAGCATATAAAGCTGGTCTAGCAACTCATGAGTTTGTCCTGAAGATGGAGGCCTGGATCAATTTAGTGGAGGCGAGTACACTGCGTATTAGCTCAAAGTTCTGGGGCATTATTAACAGCCCATTTCTATATGGAAATAATGCTAATTTACTGGAAGCCCATATCACTGAGGACAATTGAGTACATTATTTTGAGGGTATCTTCCAATCAGATACCCCGCCAACTGAGGGGCAGGAAAGGGTGGAAGGCAAGTCGGAACTTATTTTCACCACGCAAGAGGTGAGAGCTGGTATTCTGGGTCTGTCTAAAAACAAGGACCGCACGCCAGATGGGATCCCGCCATATCTCTACATCGCCCACATAGAAACCTGGGTGCCTGTCCTCAGCTGTTATCAATGCTGAAGTTCAGGTTGGCCACCCAGATTCTTGTGCTTTATCGATTATAGTCCCGGTATTTAAAAAGGGAGATCGGTACAGTACCTATTGTTATAGGCCCATTTCTCTGCTGGACTTTGTGGTGAAGGTGGTGGGCCACATGATACTTGACACACTTGTATCATGGGTTGATGAAAACAACTTTTTATCCGCTATCCAATACGGCTTTCGCCCAGGTCGTTCCACTGTGGAACAGTGTTTAAACCTGTACATGGTTCTGAACAAATACACTGTGGCTTGTTCCAGCCCCATATACCTAGCCTTCATGGACCAGTCCTCAGCATTCCACTGGGTCAATAGGTCCAAGCTGTGGCAGTTGATGTCCTCCATTGGCATAGACAGTAACATAATTTTATTTCTGCGGGATCTTCACCGTGATTCAACCGCGGTTGTCCGCTGTTCAAGGGACCTGAAAGTGTCCAGTCAGCTTGACATCAAGAGAAGGGTGTGTCAAGGGTGCATTTTAGCATCCTTTCTTTTTAACCTATATATTAATTCCTTAGAGAAGACCCTTTTGGCCAACAAATGCTGATTGTCCACAGGTAGGCAAGCGTAGCCTGCCAGTCCTATACGCAGACGACGTAGTCCTTGGGCGAGGACAGCTAGGTGCCTGCAACTTCTTCTGAAATATTTTGCCCTTTTTATGAAGGACTTGAACCTTTCGTTTAATCATTCAAGTCGTTCCTTATGCAGGTGGAACCTCGTAAAGCTAAGCAGTTCACTTTTAAATTCAGGCTTTTGTCAATACCGAAGACCAATGTTTTCTCCTATTTGGGAGTTGTGTTTGACGATTCCTTAAGTTGGCGGACATACCTCAAGATAGGCTGGGGGTATCGTCCTTCTTACACCAGTTGTTGTCACATACGTCGGTGCCCAGTTGCCAATTTTTAGGTCAGCCTCTGACATGGCCCCTGGCAATGGGTTGGGCCCAGGAGGCATTAAGAGGAAGCGCCCTTTGGTTGGGGGCCCTTGTAAATGCAGAAAGAATATTGGATCACAGTCATCTTCAGCAGTCCACCCAGAAGTGCCTAACCTGGATGCAATTTTGTTAGACATGCTCAAAGCAGCCTTGCTGTCAGCACTTGGAACTAAATTGGACTCCATCCTACTACAACTTTCTGCACTGGAAAGCAACCTGTCTGCACTGATCGCCCCCGTGCAAGGGGACCATGCCCTTCTCTCCACAAGTATCCCCCTCAAGGCCTACGATCTCGACCACCATTTCCAGTCCCAGTAGTAGTGGCACAGAAGCAGGAGACAGAGCAGTGTCTATCACGAAGCAGCCTAGTCACATGGTAGGAGATACAACGGCACCTATTGCCCAGGACTGACCATCAGCACCGTCCAGCCAACCGGAGGGGGGCGGGGGTCACCCTGAACTCAGTATATTTTCAGTCTCTGCAATCTCAGGGTTTCAAAGTGGGCAGATTGTACAGTTCTGATGATAGGTGGGAAGGGCTGTAAGCCATGCCCCCCGGGGACTAGAATAACTATTCTCCTAGTTTGGGCTCTGTTCATCTCCTACCTGAGTCCACTCCGCTTGTTGTGGTGTTAGCTAGAGTACCATGCCTCAACCCCGGGACCAAGGAAGACTTACCAGCTGAACAATAAGGTGGTGCACTGGTTCAATTCCAACATTGCCCCTGGGCTTAGGGTGGAAAACCAAATTCTCATGGTGCGCTGGACACAGTGGGTGGGTAGTACCAAGAAATCCTGGCTGGGGGACTGCATTATCATCAATTTTAACAATCCAGTTATGGTAAGCCGCATCTTAAGCACGGTTGCCCAGTCTAACTACAGGTGTTGGAACTCAGCAATCTCGACACTTCTACAGACCCAATTATTACCAACTACTGTCCCAGCGCGAGAGGCTCCAAGAGGTGGGCCATAGGGGTTGTGCAGAGGGGATGATAGGGGTAAGCACAGCAAATAGGTTTACTCCTCTGAGCTCATTGGAAGATTGCGATTGACGATGTGTGGGTCTTTCGGACACTGTGGAACCCGCATTCGAGGGTAATGTATCACCCCCAGAACAGGCATCGAGTGTGAATGGAGGGTGTAAATTTCTTTCTTGGAATATCGCGGGGCTGGAGAGCGAGATTGAGAACACCAAATGGTTAGCCCTTGTTAAGAGTTTTGATGAGATATGCCTCCAGGAAACTTGGGCTGTAGACAATAATTATCACCAGGATGGCTATAAAACCCTCTTCATTCCAGCAACACCATCCAGGTCAGGGAGAGCCAAGGGGAGGCTTATCACCTTTGTTTCTCTAGCTGTCCTTGGCATCTCTGCTACCTCACTAAACGTCTCTCCCAATTTACATGTGATGCTGTTATCCAGTGGAAAGAGCAAGCTACTTCTGGTAAACTTTAACAATACAGGAGTAACACACCTGGATGAGGGCTAAACAACTCTGCTGGGGTCTGTACTTCAGGATAGCATCTTGAAAGGTCAGAGTTTCACTACATTTTTCAAATTTTTCTAATAATGCTAATTTACTGGAAGCCCATATCACTGAGGACAATTGAGTACATCATTTCGAGGGTATCTTCCAGGCGGATACCCCGCCAACTGAGGGGCAGGAAAGGGTGAAAGGCAAGTCGGAACTTATTTTCACCACGCAAGAGGTGAGAGCCGGTATTCTGGGTCTGTCTAAAAAGAAGATCTGCGCCAGATGGGATCCCGCCATAACTCTACATCGCCCACATAGAAACCTGGGTGCCTGGCCTCACAGCTGTTATCAATGCTGCAGCCCAGGTTGGCCGCCGAGATTCTTGGGCTTTATCGATTATAGTCCCGGTATTTAAAAAGGGAGATCGGTACAGTACCTATTGTTATAGGCTCATTTCTCCTCTGGACTCAGTGGTGGGCCGCATGGTACTTGACACACTTGTATCTTGGGTTGATGAAAACAACTTTTTATCCGATATCCAATAAGGCTTTCGCCCAGGTCGTTCCACTGTGGAACAGTGTTTTAAACCTGCACATGGTTCTGAACAAATACACTGTGGCTCGTTCCAGCCCCATATACCTAGCCTTCATGGACCTGTCCTCAGCATTCAACTGGGTTAATAGGTCCAAGCTGTGGCAGTTGATGTCCTCCATTGGCATAGACAGTAACATCATTTTATTTCTGCGGGATCGTCACCGTGATTCAACCGCGGTTGTCCGCTATTCAAAGGATCTGAAAGTGTCCAGTCAGCTTGACATCAAGAGAGGGGTGTGTCAAGGGTGCATTTTAGCACCCTTTCTTTTTAATCTATATATTAATTCCTTAGAGAAGGCCCTTTGATCACACATGCTGATTGTCCCCAGGTAGGAAAGCGTAGCCTGCCAGTCCTCCTATACGCAGATGACGCAGTCCTTGGGCGAGGACAGCTAGGTGCCTACAAATTCTTCTGAATTCTTTTGCCCTTTTTATGAAGGACTTGGACCTTTCGTTTAATCATTCCAAGTCGTTCATTATGCAGGTGGGACCTCGTAAAGCTAAGCAGTTCACTTTTAAATTCGGACTTTCGTCAATACCGAAGACCAATGTTTTCTCCTATTTGGGAGTTGTGTTTGACGATTCCTTGAGTTGGTGCCCTTTGCTTACTTGGAAGAAAGGGGATGTAGTGAAAGGTTTTACAGCTGTTTTTAACTTTGCCAGCAGAGTGGGAGGGAAGCCAATAGGGTCTCTTTTGAAGACATATGAAGACAAATATATCTCAAAGGTTAGTTATGGGAGTGAGATATGGGGCCACATTGGGTTAGGGGCAGTGCAAAGTGCTGAAAACTCTTTCCTGTGATGAGCCCTTTCTGTCCCACAAAGCACTCCAGTTAATGTTGTGCACGAAGAGTTGGGGATGCCTTTCCTCTCAGATGTACTGGATTTCCGTCCCCTGGCTTTATGGCTTAATATTTGGGCTAATTAAGAAAATACACTTAGCAAAGATGTCCTACAGGAATGCCTTTCACTTGACCATGTCTCAAGCATCCGATGGCTCCAGTATAGAAGAGTTGGCCTCTCCAGGGTAGGTAGGAACTATTTGCTAAACCTGAGCGCATATGTAAGAGGGACCTTTCTCTGGTCAAAGAGTGTTTTTAAAGAATGAGCTGCTGTGATAGAGAGGGAAATGAATGTGTAAGCCTAGTGTGCGTAAGTACATTGTGTTAAAAACTGTAACAACCACCGAACCTTATCTTCTAGGGCTTAAAAGCATTCATGATCGTTTTCTATTGATCCGGTTTCGGCTCAACATCTTCTATTACCTCATGGAACACCCTCGCGGCTTCCACAGAGGCCAGTGCCTCATGCCCCGTGGCTGCAACGGTGAGTCTCCTCAGGACATGATGGACTTTAATGTTTTGTATTTTTTATGCTGTCCCTAGAAAGTTATTTATTATTCCAATTCTCAAAAAAGCGGGTTTTAGGCGGGTGAGACCAGCTCTTATCTTTTACAACTGCTCTCTAATGACACTGTTTCGCATGCGCTTAACTTTTTATGGGTCGCTGTTAGTCTCCGGTCAAGCTGCGATTAACTTCTGTACTGTAATTCATGAATTTTTATCTTGTGTTCTGATTAACTTGGATATGTTATATTTGTCAATCTGTAACTTGGAAGATGTTTTATCATTTTATATATGACTTTTATCGTTTTCTTTTATAAAAACCGAATAAGGTAGGTTGACAATAATCACTAGGGGATTCATTTAGAGGGTAGCATGGTATCCCTCACAATAACTCCAGGAGTCACAGTTCACACAATGTACATGTTTTGTTCCCCCTACTTCCAACCTTACATGTATCCCCAATCACCTGCCCAAACCTCTCCCTGCTGATGCCAATGTGGTCCTCCGTCAACCCAAAGACCATATTTTTGGCCCCTTTGTAAGTGCCCATACAATAAAAATGCTGCAGTTGTAAATACATATCAACTACCATTTGTTGTGATTGAAACATTTTATTGAATAATAAAACCTAATAAACATAAGCTGATTATTAAAGCAAAACAGAACATCAGTTGCCCTACACATAAGAGACAATAGTTGTACATACAAATCAACATACTGTAACACAGCAAAGTTATGTGGAGCACAATTCTTAATTTCAGGCAATCTTTAAAGTTTAACAATAGAAACATTAATAAAGAATAGGAAAGGAGAGAAAGAAGGTGGGATACAGTAGTTTCATTAATGTAATGCTTCCTACGTATAGAAAAACAAATACTAATTATTTTCCTTAAGCAATAAAGTCCTCACATTAAGATACTAAGATAAATATATTGAACAATGAACATTTCATATGTAATTAGAATTCAATTTGAATATTTTAACTTCCTCGGCATTATTTGACTCATGATTACAACCTGAATGCTTTCTGGAAAGTAACCGCCTCATAGGGTTCAAAATCACATCTTTTCCAACAATAGGATTAAAGTGATAAACTTGAATTTCAATTCAATTTATTGATTTAGGCCTTTTTGGAGATCAACAATTTTAAATATATACAAAATCCATACACTTTTGTAAAATTGTCACCAAAACTTGAATTCAATCCACCTTTTGATTAAACACTTCCCATTCCAGCAAGCATCACAGGACCACTTGTTGTTATCTTCCCAATTAGTGATAATGTTTCAGATGGAAACAGCAATAGATATGTTTAGTATTTTACCTCCGAAAGCAAAAACATGCCATTTTAGAATCATGGTGCACAATAAAATGTAGGAACAGAAGGGCATATTTAGGTATAGCATTTATTGAGGTTTGACCAGGCTTGAAACTAGAATTCCTGAACTTTTGGACATTTAAATGTCACATTTTAAAAGAATTCAAACAGACCCAGCATGAGCTCCACAAAAAATAGAAGATGACTGAATTGTACTTGAACAACATGTGCTGATTAGCAATCTATTGATGTTTAATACAGTAGTCAGGCAATGCTTGTGGATCTAATCTATTCAGATTTTAACTCCATAGTTTGTTCAATAAATTGACTAGGCATAATACTTGAAGGTCCATCTCTCAAATCAGTTCTATTACAGTTTTATTTGCGATAACACTGATAGAGATCAATGATAAATAGATTTTAAAAGCCATGAGTGGAATTGATCCTTGCTCTAAATCTAGATTATTGTCTGCAACAGAAACCAGTACAAACAGATCAAATCTAAAATCATTGAATATGTTTATTATAGTGGTTTAGAGTAAACATAGATGACACACATTGTTCCTGAAACTCAGAAATTCTATCTAAAGATTATGATTACATACTATTTTATGAACAGAGACCGGTTAAGATGCTTTCCTATTTAAGTGACAACATTTGCAAATATATTTAACAAAACATTAAAGCTGGATGTCAGAAATTCTGTCTTTAAGTATTGTGTAAGAGTCATGTGTGATGGTTTTTATTTGATCTGAAGTAACACTAACACTATATAGGTACGTGCACCGGTTATCATTCAACTAACATTATTAGCAAACTTAATTTCGAGGGAATTGAGAAAAATTGACTCATGTACCAAGGGTTTTATTGTTAAAAAATCCACTGGTTCGGTAATTCACAGAGTTTGCAAATGCTAAACCCCTTTTTGAAATGTACTAAGCCCATTTAACAATTAAGAATTTGGAAGGGGAATATTAATAGTGTCCCTTCTCAATACGTAATACATCCTTAAGGTATGTATTAAGCTTTGAAACCATACGTGGGCTGATAAACAGTAACAGGAGGTAGTAACCCAAGGGGACATTTGTGAATCTGAAAGTAAAATGGGGTGCATTAAAAATGCCTTTATTTAAAAGCCATCACAGGCAGAGTAGTGTGCTGACTCCACCAGCAACCACTTTTACCAAATGGATTATTAATACATGAACCTCAGTATTTCCTATATATTGCTAAAATGTAGTCTTTAATATTTTTGTCATGTGGTGTAAATATTTGTTTTTATTATTTTATTTCCCATTTCAATATTGTCATGAAATGTACCTATTCTTTTTTTCAAACATATTGAAATATCTTTGTCACAATTTTTGAGGCATTCTAAAAAGTGTTTTCACTCTCTAACTTAAAGCTTCCTAAGAAAAATACTGACGCGCAGTCCTGGTTTCTACTAGATCATTTAGCTTTCTCACTAAACCAAGCACAATTTTCCTTTGAGAGAGGTGGTTATTGTAGTTATACTCACTGGAGTTAGTTTAGAAAAGACAAATATAGAATTTCCTTTATCTTTAAAAATAATACTTGCAAAAGTATATGTGCAATAATGTCAGATAATTTACTGATAAAGATATCAGATAAAGATCCCCTAATTTCTTATACCTTGTGGTATTAATAAACTGCTTGAATTAACAGACTTCTCTTCTAGCACAGAGTATTTTTCCTACATAGATCACAACATTTCATGCAATGGTCTGTGCTTAAACGTACAATGAAGGGGTAAAAATGTATTTCTACCACAATCAAGAAACCCTTGGGTCTATGAGGATTACTGTTGCAAATGAAGACCTAGCTAAGATGAAATATCCCTTTAAAGGGAAGATTTCCCTCACCCACCATAGTTGGCATGCTTCCTCAATCAGAACCTCCTCCCACCGTTATACCTAGTTACAGTACAGGGTACAGCCCCCTCACTGAGAGGGAGGAGTTCAGGCATGTTTTGTTATAGAGAATGGTATACACAATACCACAAAAATGAGCTCAGGGTAGTGGGGGCAGCAGAGTGAAAGTTAATAAGAGGTCAACATGTTTCAGCCTATTAACCCTCCAAAGAGGTGTTTGCGGCTTTCTTCAGGACCTAATCAAAAGTGCTGATGCTCATTGTACTCAATCAATAACAAGCATTGGCATAGCCAATAGGTCTCGCCTTTGGGACCTTATAAGTGTTTAGCCATGCAGATCCAGTAACAATGTGAAATAATTTCTCTTAAAAAAGAAGACTATAAACTAACTAAGCTAGACGTGACTTTATAACTGGTTAATCAAATGTTTCTGGAGGTTTAGTATATATAAAGAACTCATTTTTTCTATGGCGTGTCATATAAAATTGATGCTCTAAATTTTGGTAAGAGTACACAATATCAAAAAATTCAATACTGCTTTTATTTCAATTTACTTTTGAAAGCTTGCAGTGAAAGAGAATTCTAAATGTCATTTGCTTATGAGTAGGCGCTAATGACTATTTCCGGATGACAATGTAGTTAACATTTTTTTGTAAAAGATGTGTTAGAAGTATGGGTAGGGAAAATGGCTATTTTGGCCAAAGGCTCACCTTTCTTTATGCATGCTAGTTTTAATTTGTACACAGAATCACCATTTTTTTATGTGGTACACTATAATGTTAGATGAATTTGTTTTACCCTTTTGATAAGCAAGAGATGACGATGAACGGGTTTTTCGTCCCTGGGTTTAAATGGATTCAGGTTGGAACAGACAAGGTGTTGACTGCCTCAGAAAATAGTTGTTTCCCGCATGCTGCTTTCATGCGACTTAAATCTCTTCAGTCGAAGAGGCGGCTGCATGCCTGCAGATATGGCCAGATCAGTACTTGGCTGGTTCAGTTCACCAGTGGGGCTAGAATAGAAGCTGTTAAGGGCAGGGGATTAGCTTCCTATTGGTGCAGCAGGTGCAGTGCCACCAGGGCCCAGACGCCTTAAAGGCCCACTGAACCCTGATAACTGCTGTTTCTCACAGTTCAAACAAAGGCCTGAGGGGCCCACAGAACAATGATTATTGCTGTTTTTCACAGTCCAAACAGGGCAGGTGTCACATTTCCTTTCTTGCCTTAGGGCCCAGGGCACACTGGCTAGGCCACTGGTTAAGGATTCATTGGGGAAGAGGTGGGGAGACTGGTGGATATTTAAACAGCTCGACAATGACTTCATGCCTGGGTATTAAAGTATTCATTGCAATTAAGGACTGAAGCAGGAATAGATCTCATAATATAGGGAGGCCTACTTACAAATGCAGCTCGATAAGCGGATGCCTTTTAACATCTCACTTATCACCTCTCCTAATTTACAGTTTTATTTTAGATGCAGACTTAAATCGTGGCCTATGAATATGTTTTATCTATCTTTAGGTTCTAAATGGCCCATCTTTTCCATATGCAAGTATCAGACAGGTCGGGAACACCCTATGGCGTTGAACTTCATAAAGCCACATTAATCACTGGTCTTGAAATGCAAATGGCAGCATTAGGCACGCAGAGGTGTAATCTACGTAATCTCATTATGTTCAGGGTACGGGAGGGTGTTTAGGGCGTAAAGACTTTGACAAACACATTGCTGCCACCGTAGAAATTCAATCTTCCTTGTCCTACCTTAGTATACAAGTAGTACCACATACTTTGCATACCTGAATTAAATAGGCACACAAAATAGTACCGTATTTAAAGGCCCAGTTCAGAATTACAGGGAAGGTGCACTGTCCCAGACTACACAACGGTGCAGTCTTTAGCGGGTGCTGTCATGTCACACAGGGGGAGTACACCAGATTATGCTGGAAAAAGCATGTAGTGCCCCAACGTAGGGGCAGTTGTAAACCACAAGTCTGATTACAAAGTAAACCGTCTGGCAGCTATTAAACAAGGTGGCACGTTTCCCCTGCAGGTGGTTGGGGTCTGTCACCATCCTGTCAGGTGGGGGTATACAATCAGTGCGCCTCCTAACTGCTTGTTTGCCCTTTTGCCCGTGTCAATAATACAGTGCAGTCGCAAGACAAAAGGTTTTCCCACATTTGAATGTGGCCATGCCCAATACAAAGGAAAGCATGCCCGCTCAGAATCTCTCCTATGTGATCCACACTACATAAAGGGCTATGGAAGTGTCTGCAGCCTCTTCTGTAGAACAAAAGACAAAATGCCCATGGGACACAGAAAGAGGGTGCACCCCGATGCTTCCTTATGTACGAGGACCTTTGGCGTTCGTCTGTACTAAGCGAGTGACAGTTAGTGGAGTGTTTTTTGCCCTCTATGTTACTCTACTTCTAAGCACCTAATACAGCTTGTACAGAGGTTACTGTCATCTGTTCACCAACATTATGCTTAATATAAATAGTGCACAATTTCAGCGTTTGTGTCTGCCTACAACGTGGACCTGATACAAATAGCAGTACCTACAAGTTGGATGGTACAATCCAACAAGAGTCTAGGATACTCAAGCACAGATGACTTTGCATCAACATTACGGGGCATCAGTCTTGATGGCAAGCCAACTTTGTATACATTATTATCAGAGACTATACTTGCCTCTTGGATACAACTTTACAACAGAATTTTATGAATTTTCGTACAGTTGTATTTATATAATAAAAAACCTACCCACAATAATTGATCTATCTATTCATCTTTTTGAGTTCTGGAGTAGCAAGCTACTCGCTGAAAAGCACTTCAACACTTCATCAGGGGTAGCAAGCGCTATATAAATTTAAAACCTTCCCTCTTCTATCCCTCCACTCTCTTCTTCAACCCAACTAACAGAACAACATGTCCAGCTCTCAAATACATTTTATATTTCCCTACACTAATTCACCACTAATCATTTTTGGATCCTGGAGTAGCGCTTCAAATTGACCCTAACGCACTCTGCTGCTCGCAGAACTCTGCATTGAGCAGTTGAGTTTTTTTGACACTTTGCCGAGTTCTTCATTGCGGAACACCGCCTAGGCCTAATCTTATCATGAAAATCTAAATTTCAGTCTTATGTTAAGAAACAAGTGTGAGTAGAAACCTTTTGGGTGGAGAAAATTTAAGACATTATTATTGTGATTTTTTTGTTAATTAGTTGATTTTTGCAAGTACGAACACTTCTCTGTGTCAAGTAAAGACCTTGAGAGTTTTGTAACTTTCAGATACTCAAAATGTGGATTCTGTAGCAATTAAAATATTTCCAGGAGGTTGCATGCGGGCAGCCTAAGTTATCCTGCAAGAGTTTCTTGATGAATCCTATTGCAACTACAATATGTGCTCTCTCATGTAAAGTCAGGTTGTTAGAAGCTTTTCTGCAACTCAAGATATGCCTTACTTTTCACCTGGTGTGGGTGCATTTCTCATGTTAAGTGAGATCTCATTTCTGAGTATAACGTTTCTGGCTTTCCCCTCCTGTATAAGGCTTTAGCCCAGTGTGAATTCTCTCATGTGAAATGACATTGTATTCGTGAATGAACCTTATCTGACATTCCGAACACACATAAGGCTTTTTTCTCCCTTGTGAGTTTGCTCCTGACAAGTGAAAAGTAATTTGTGACCAAAACTTTGCTTGCATTTCGAGCACTCATAAGGTTTTTCCCCAGAGTGGGTTCTCTCATGAAGCATAACTCTGTCTTTCAGATTCAAGCTTTTATGGCATAAGTATTTTCTTCAGTGTGGAGTTTCTCATGGTGAGATAGCGTTTTTCTCTGCAGCTCTTCTGGCATTCAGAGCACTCATACGGTTTTCATCAGTATGGAGTTGATTATGGTTAGTGAGGCTGTGCCAATCAAACAATAGGAATTTCTGGCATTCACAGCATTGGTAATGTTTTTCCCCTGTGTGCGTCTGCTCATGTAGAGTGAGATTGCATTTAAAATGTATGCTTTTCTGACACTGGGAGCACTGAAGTATTTTTGATGGTGTGTTTTCTTATGGTGCATGTAACCATCACTACCTCTGAATCTTTTCTGACATTTAGAGCACTGATAATGTTTTTCCCCCAGTGTGGATTCTCACATGTGCAGTGAGATCAGATTTACAGCTGAAACATTTTTGGCATTCGGAGCACTGATAAGGTTTTTCCCCAGTGTGGGTTCTTATATGGTGAGTGAGATTGATTTTTTCACTGAAACATTTGTGGCATTCAATGCACTGATAAGGTTTTTCCCCAGTGTGGGTTCTTGTATGCCGAGTGAGTATTCTTTTTTCACTGAAACATTTCTGACATTCAATGCACTGATAAGGTTTTTCCCCAGTGTGGGTTCTTGTATGTGTAGTGAGTATTCTTTTTTCACTGAAACATTTCTGGCATTCAATGCACTGATAAGGTTTTTCCCCAGTGTGGATTCTTATGTGCCGTGTGAGACTACTTTTTATACTGAAACATTTCTGGCATTCAGAGCACTGATAAGGATGTTCCACAGAATGGGTTACTGAATGTTGAGAAAGACTTTGTTGGTTACAAAACCTTTCCTGGCTTTCAGAGCACTGATAAGGTTTTTCCCCAGTGTGGGTCTGTATATGCTGAGTGAGACTGAGTTTGTTTTTGAAACATTTCTGGCATTCAGAGCACTGATAAGGTTTTTCCCCAGTGTGGAATCTCACATGTGCAGTTAGAAGTGATTTACGGATGAAATGTTTTGGGCATTCAGAGCACTGATAAGGGTTTTCCCCAGTGTGGATTCTGATGTGCTGTGTGAATCTACTTTTTAAACTGAAACATTTCTGGCATTCAGAGCACTGATAAGGTTTTTCCCCAGTGTGGATTCTTATGTGCTTTGTGAGACTACTTTTTAAACTGAAACATTTCTGGCATTCAGAGCACTGATAAGGTTTTTCCCCAGTGTGGGTCATTGCATGTTGAGAAAGACTTTGTTTTTTACAAAACCTTTTCTGGCATTCAGAGCACTGATAAGGTTTTTCCCCAGTGTGGATTCTTGTATGTTCAGTGAGTCTGAATTTTACACTGAAACATTTCTGGCATTCAGAGCACTGAAAAGGTTTCTCCCTAGTGTGGGTCCTTATATGATGAGTGAGACTGTTTTTGTCAATGAAACATTTCTGGCATTCCGAGCACTGATAAGGTTTTTCTCCAGTGTGGGTTTTTCTATGCCGATTGAGACTGTTTTTGTCAATGAAACATTTCTGGCATTCCGAGCACTGATAAGGTTTTTCCCCAGTGTGGGTTCTTATATGATTAATGAGATGGTCTTTTGTACTGAAATATTTGTGTCATTCAGGGCACTGGTAAAGTTTTTCCCCAGTGTGGGTTAATACATGTTGAGAAAGACTTTGTTTTTTACAAAACCTTTTCTGGCATTCAGAGCACTGATAAGGTTTATCCCCAGTGTGGGTCCTTGTATGTACAGTAAGGTCTCTTTTTTCACTGAAATATTTCTGGCATTCAGAGCACTGGTAAGGTTTTTCTAAAGAGTGGGTTAATACATGTCGATTTAGACTCCCTTTGAAACTAAACCTTTTCTGACATTCAGAGCACTGGTAAGGTTTTTCGCCAGAGTGGGTTATTACATGTTGAGAAAGACTTAGTTTGTTATAAAACCTTTCCTGGCATTCAGAGCACTGATAAGGTTTGTCCCCAGTGTGGATTCTTATATGTTCAGTGAGATGAGATTTACTGCGGAAACTTTTTTGGCATTCAGAGCACTGATAAGGGTTTTCCACAGAGTGGGTTAATGTATGTTGATAAAGTTGCGATTTGAAACTAAACCTTTTCTGGCATTCAGAGCACTGATAAGGGTTTTCCCCAGTGTGGATTCGTATGTGATGTGTGAGCCTACTTTTTAAACTGAAACATTTCTGGCATTCAGAGCACTGGTAAGGTTTTTCTACAGAGTGGGTTAATACATGTCGAGAAAGACTTTGTTTGTTACAAAACCTTTTCTGGCATTCAGTGCACTGATAAGGTTTTTCCCCAGTGTGGATTCTCATATGCTCAGTGAGATAAGATTTACTGCTGAAACTTTTTTGGCATTCAGAGCACTGAGAGAGGATTTTCCCAGTGTGCATTCTCTCAAATTCAGTGAGATGAGATTTATGGCTTAATCTTTTTTGGCACAGGTAACTTTTTCCCCAACTTGGGTTATTTTGCTTTGATTGAGGCAGGTTTGAACACTAAAATTGTTCTAACAGCCCGTGTTTTTAAAAGGTGTATTCCTAGAGTTAATATCTCTACATTTAGTTTTCTCTTGCTTATATGCCACGATAAGAGTGAACCCGATTTTAGAGTCGGGCTTGTTTAGATAATGTTCAGCATTTATCTCTAAAAGATATTGTGTGTAATCTTCTTAACACTTGCATTGAGCAAAATATGTCTGGATGCAGCCCTGTAACACCTGTCGAAATGTTTGTAGCAGATAATAGTCTTTTGGTTATAGCCTCTCCGGCAGCAACTTATTTTGTGACTGAAGTTTTTCTCAAATCTATTTGTATAGGTTCTTAGCAATGCAGTGATAAGGCGTTAGTCTGATATTTAATGATTAAACTGAGAAGTACCTTTTTGCACTGAGGTAATGGCAGTAACTGAGAACATTAGAACATGCACAGTAATATTGTAGCTCATCAGTCACAGAACATCCGTTCCTTTTACCCGTTCTGTGTTTAGTGTAAGGTTAAGGATTGTAGTTCTGAAGACGAGGATTTATTTACATTAGCTATAGCGCAACGGTGCTCATTTAATCCATTTTGATATTTAACAGTTTTACATATCATTCCTGCACAACAGATAAAGTTGAGGCGATTTACATAGAATTACAGAACAGTACACAATAAAAAGGAAACAATCTGAGATGGTCATGAACAACACAATAAAGTGGTGAATTTTTAAGGTTTTCGCCAGAGTGAGCAGAGTGGATCGAGGTGTTCTATCCCGAGGCAGATAGTCTCAAACTTGCGTAACTGGTTAAAAACAGTTGTTGAACAAAGGTGATTTTTCAATCTTTTGGTTGTTAGCGTGTTAGCTTTGGAGTCTTCTATCAGTGTCTTTTCTTTGATGGTTTGCAGAAGAAACCTTTTGTTATATCTTTCTTTTATGCAGTGTGTGCTTCCTCTCTGGAATTACATGATGCTTTAGATCATGCGTGCTTTAGATGAACGTTATTCTGTCATGCTGAGGCAATTTGTCTTTCTGATAATATTTCAGATGAGGATGTTGTGATTGGTCTTTCTGGCACTATTTCTGATGCTGTGTGGACAGATATGACTTTGTTCTGGGTTAACGAAATGCAAAATTAGAGACTTCACATACAGGTATAGTACTTTCCTCAGCTCCCACTTCCTCGCCACACCTAGATTTTGGAAATTGTTCAAACTTAGAATGCTGGATGTCCTTCGGTTTTTCAAAATAATCCTTCTTATGGCACTAACATTCAGTTGGCTGGTGCTAAATCTTGCTTTCTTCGTCCGTAATTTCAATCACCTATAGTATTAAAATTAAATAGTTAATACATGTAAATATCCCAAAAATAATTTACAAGCCATATCAAAGCAGAATTGCAGAATTTTGAAAGTGTTGAGCTGTTCTTCATTAAGCTCAGAAAGGATGCATGTACCCTATGGACTTGTAACATAGTATCCCAAAAGCAGACATTAAAGTCATATGGACTGGCACCAAACAGATATTTAAAAAATAATACTATTAATTAATTTTTAATGTAGATTTCTAGGATGGGAATTTCCCCTCCACGGACAACAGGCATTTCGCCCTACCCTGAGTTACCACCTACTTGTATCTAGTAACCTGACTTTTGAGCTCTGGCCTCTGCCGCAAGCAAATCTATTGTGTGTTGTGAGGACTATGCCTAGACCTATCCCTCAACTATGGTCCAGAGTATGAATCAAGGGCAATGAAATTAAGGAGTACGTTCATGTGTTGATTTTATTCCACCTGATTATCAGTTGTTAGGCTTTTGTGCAGAAAAACAGGACACGATTTTTTTCCAGACAGAAAAATTAGACTGAAAAGACCCACAAGACTCTGGGTGCAGCAGAAGCAGCCAGGACTTATGCTGTTTTTCTTACTAACTGGGGGAAACACACAATTCTTCCCTCTGTTAGAAATATCTTTCCCCTTCCCTCCCCTGCTTCGCCCATCTCCCCCCCCCAACCAACCACATGCATAAAACAAGTGGTAAGTAAAAGCAGAAAAACACTATGAAATAGTGAATGGCATGTGGTTTGACAGGCAGAAGAATTTCAGACCATTCGCTAGTGGAGGTGCAACTCGATGGTCCGGTTGGTATGAATTAGGTGACTAAAAACGGTTCTGACATTTGCAGGTGGGTCACGCTCTGCAAGGTAACATCTGGGAAGGGGGGGGAAGTTGCCTGATGCATCCCCACTGGAGGACCAGCTGCTAACTAATCCCCTGACTGAAAAAGCAATCTCAACCATCTATAGGAAGTTGATCTACAATATGTGTTGTAGTAATGTGGCTCACTGGTTAGAGGCGGCAGATCCAGAAGCAGAGGACGGCCCGGGACCAGGGTTCAATTCCCAACGCGGCAGGGTCGTGGACAAGGGTCAGCAGACTCGATAATTCTTGCTTCGGTGCATACTCTAACCAGGGGTCTCACTCGGCAACTCTGGGCATTAGCTTGCCTCATCTCCACAACGTCCCCATCAACGCCGGGGATGCCTGGCTTCACCTTGGGGATACCCAGGAGGGACTATCCCACAGGGAAAGCCAGGACGGGTTCCCCAGCGGTATACAGCGCCAGGACGCCGCTCGGCAACAGTGCGCTTTACAAGTATACATTACATTACATTACACCACGCTTGTGAAGGAGTACCCTGCTCACCAAAGTCTAAATCAAGACCTTTATCTTGTCTGTGCCATGCATGTATCTCTAGGCCTGCTTCATTATGTCCATCAGTCTTTCTATGATGTACCTGTTATTGCGGCGTGTGTGTTTAGTACAGGTTTAATCTTACGGTGTGTGGGGGGGTTTATTTGAACCCTGTGGTTTAATCTGCACTTGTTGCTTATGCGGTGTTATGTGGTGTTGTCACACCCTTGTAATTATAACAAGCATTTGCAATGCAATAGGTGTTGCATTAGGAAAGTTTGAGCTATTGGTATTGTAAATGACACATTTTTTATTTATGTGTTGGTTTTGAAAATAGCGAAATGAATAGCTTTGTCATTTACAATGCCTATAGTTTTAACTTTCGCAAATGTGACACCTATAGCATTTGTAATGCAATATGTGTTGTATTTACGTGACTTAGATTATTGATGTTACAAATAACAATGGCTTTTAATTTTTTTAAATAATTAATACTTAAGTAAAAGTTATTGTAATTTATAATGGCAATTGCTTAAACTTTTGTAAATAATTTTATTGTGACGAAAATCCAAGAACAGAAGTGAAATATTAACATCTTTTTGTGACATTTGTAATAAAGCTTGAAACATTGAGAGAACACATTTGAACTAGTTGTTGAATTGTTGCACAGATTGCTGCTGTGGTGGCGCTGAGTGATGTTTTGGTGGCGCTGAGTGATGCTGTCGCGTTCAGTGATGCTGTGGTAACGCATAGTGATGTTGTGGTGCCCCTGAGTGATGCTGTAGTGATGCGACAGACAGACAGAGGGAGGGCGACAGACAGAGTGAGGGCGACAGACAGAGTGAGGGCGACAGTCATGTCAAAGTCATTAGATATGGTCCAAACTCCAGACAATCAGGCGACAGCACCCTCTGGAACCTTCACCTCAGAGGCTCAGGCTCTTCAATTTTTTAGCACAAGTGTGGCATAAGAGCAAAGGAGAAGAGGGGAGCCTCTGAGGGGAGGTGGGTGAGTCACATGTGAATCTATGAAAGATATCAATACTGGAGAAGCACAGTTTTCAGGTAAGTAACTTATGTTCTTCTCCAGTATTGGGGTATCTTTCATAGATTCACATGCTTGAATCAGAGAAGATAGGAGTAATTCGAGAACTGTGCATAGTAAGCCATAAGTACACTGTAAACAGAGTACGAGAGAATACATATACGTATATTACAGTATAGCAGTAAACATGGGCACATCTGCAAAAAGCAGAAATATATACATGTATACAATGTGTGCAGGAGGAGGTAAGAAACAGAGGCTCACCTTACTTAAAAAGATTACGTAGCACCGCTTGCCCAACAGCTGTGTCAGCATTGTTGGCAGCTTCCATACAGTAGTGCTTGGTCGCAGCTCTGCAAATCTGATGAAGAGGCACACCAGCAAAGAGAGAAGTAGAAGAGGAGACTGCTCTAGTAGAGGGCGCTTTAATCGTTGCTTGAAGTGTCTTGCCTGCTTGCTGATGGCAAAAGGAAATTGCTCTAGATATCCAACGTGCAATAGTCTGTTTAGCAACTGGAGGTTCTTTACGCATCCTGCCGTAGGCTATGAAGAGCTGATCAGTTTAACGGATACTGGTTGTTCTTTGCAAATAAAATGTCAAACATCTCTTAACATCTAGAGAATGTAAAGTCTTTCCTGCTGGCAACTGTGTATTAGGGGAAAAAGTCTTAAAGATGACATGCTCATTCAGGTGGAAATCAGATGGAACTTTAGGAATTAAGGCCGGATTAGTGCGGAGCAACACAGCGTCTTTGGTGAATTGAAGAAAAGGTGGTTTGATAGTAAAAGCTTGTATCTCGCTGACTTGAAGTAAGAGCTAAAAGCAGTGATGTCTTCCAAGAGATGAATTTAAGATCAGCCCTACGAATGGGCTCAAATGGGGACTTCATGAGTTGTGCCAACACAATGTTCAGATGCCAAGGAGGAGGCGGGCGTCGATTGGAGGGAACATCTGAAATATGCCTTTGAAAAATTGTTGAATAATTCTTGAAGAATAAAGAGAATTGGAGCCATCGTGCTGGAATCTGGAAACTGCATCCAGAAAAACCTTCAGGGTAGAGTGAGAGAGGCCGGATTTTGCTAATTGGCGTAGAGTGAACAGGGTGAACATTTATTTATTTAAGTTAGCAACTGACACCCTACAGGTAACCTGGCGCTTTGATACTGGCGACTAGCTTAGGGCCGATAGACTGTCCCCTGCCAGGAAGGAGTTAGCAGGATGCCAAGGAGCATACTCGAGGGTAGAGCCAGGTTTTTAACCTTTTTCTAAACTGCAGGATGTTGTCTATTTTGAATTCTCGTATCAAATGGAAGAGTATTCCAAAGGTGGGACGCTGCCGCACTGAATGCCCTACCTCCTGATTTGACTTTCCTAACTTTAGGCAACCTCACCAGATTAGCCGATGAGGAGCGCAGTGCTCGTGAAGGGACATACGATGTCAGTTTCTCCTGCAGAGATTTGGGCCAGTGACCATGTGGAGCCTTAAATACTATACATAGTGCCTTAAATCGTATCCTCTGTGAGACTGGCAGCCAGTGAAAATCTGAGAGTGACCATTAAAGAAAATGGGGTAGGCCACAAGGTATGGACCTGGGTATACTACGATATAAATAAACAGTGGTCCTAGACCTATTGATTGAAATAATTGACCTAATCAATCTTCATTCATTAAATCAAATATTTAAGAGCATTTCAACTGAATCTGCTCCAATTCACAAATATAATTAATAATTTTAAGAGAAAACACAACAGCCGCTACAACAGAGACAGAGTAACAATGTATTTAATTCATTGTCTCATGTTTTTGAATTCATTTTGCACAATATTGCATTATTTCAGAGGTAAAAAACGGAGAAAAGGTTGCCCAAATGAGCGTGCAAAAGAGAGTGATCAGAGTGTTTAGTGAATAAAGAAGGAAATAGAAATTCACAGTGATAATCATAACATATTCACATTACTTCTTGGTCAGTAACGGTATTCTAGTTTTTTCCGTATTGACTATACCTGGCCAAACAAGATTTTAGTAACCACTACATTCAAAACATTGTAAAGAGACATCCATGTCCTCAGTGTGCACCATGTAATGTCAAGAAACAGGTCCAAGGTGGAAATAATAGCGTTGACGTTCCGACTCGACTTAGGGCCAACCGGTCATTTAAACCTGGGGCATGCGAGTCTTCATCAGGACAAGATAGAGATGGGCAACCAAGGGGTATCAATGACCCCTAGGGTGGAGAACCAACGAGGTATGTATCCTCAATCAGCAATATATACTTATACTCCTTAATCATAGAAGAATCAATCATCAAGTAAGAGGTGAGCACAATATTCCATGTTACACCGGTAACGGGGTGGAGATACCTTAGTCGATTCAATAGTCTTTGATTACACCCCAAGCTCCTGTCACCAACGTTCAGGCAGCATGTAAACAGCGTATTCTCTACGCGAAAGAAAGCCGAGCCTGGGTTCCACAGGATCGCCGCTTCTCAAGTATAAGTATATATCGCTGATTGAGGATACATACCTTGTTGGTTCTCCCCCTAGGGGTCATCGATACCCCTTGGTTGCCCATCTCTATCTTGTCCTGATGAAGACTTCCATGCCCCAGGTTTAAATGACCGGTTGGCCCTAAGTCGAGTCGAAACGTCGCCGCTATTTATTCTACCTTGGACCTGTTTCTTGACATTACATAGTGCACACTGAGGACATGGATGTCTCTTTACAATGTTTTGAATGTAGTGGTTACTAAAATCTTGTTTGGCCAGGTATATTCAATACGGAAAAAACTAGAATACCGTTATTGACCAAGAAGTAATGTGAATATGTTATGATTATCACTGTGAATTTCTTTTTCCTTCTTTATTCACTAAACACTCTGATCACTCTCTTTTGCACGCTCCTTTGGGCAACCTTTTCTTAGTTTTTTACCTCTGAAATAATGCAATATTGTGCAAAATTAATTCAAAAACATGAGACAATGAATTAAATACATTGTTACTCTGTCTCTGTTGTAGTGGCTGTTGTGTTTTCTCTTAAAATTATTAATTATATTTGTGAATTGGAGCAGATTCAGTTGAAATGCTCTTAAATATTTGATTTAATGAATGAAGACTGATTGGGTCAATTATTTCAATCAATAGGTCTAGGACCACTGTTTATTTAAATCTGAGAGTGCACGGGAGGGTGAGGAGTGGCGTGGTTGCACTAGTACCATTTTGGCCACCATGGTCTGTACTCTCTGCAATCTCTCAATCAGATATTGTGGGGATTCTAGTAACAGGGCATCACAATAGTCCAGCTTACTGAGGATGATGCTCCGGACTATCAGCGTTCTGTTCTGTTAGAAGAACATCGGAAGGATTTTCCGAAATGCTCTGATCAGAGTAAAACCACTTCCAGCTGTTTTGTTGACAGTTTTCTAATGTCAATTTGTTGTCAACCATGACTCCCAGATTATGTACCACGCTACTGGGAGCCAATGGAGTAGCAGGGGATGTTGGCCAAAACTCAAGCGGAAGTTTAGGAGGGATTCTATCTACTGCACAGTGTAGAATCTCTGTCTTCTCAGAGTTAAAATGAAGAATTTGAATTTGAAGCTTCACACCAAGGATAGAACCGTTTCCACTTGAGTTTGTAGGTTTTGATAGTGGAGGGTGCTCTAGCGTTAGTGAGGACCTCCTTGCAGTCCGGAGGAATAATCAAATTTGCAAACTCATAGTGCTCAGGCACCAGTTGGATTTGGATGGCAGATCAGGCCATGGTTCATAGTAAGAAGATTCGAAATTGGCACAGCCAAATTGGATTGCACTCCGACAGAAGGAGGAGCTCCGTAAACCAGAACTGGCGAGGCCATCTGGGGGCTATGAGAAGAATGCCGCAGGGTTCTTTCTGCATTTTCCAAAGTACCCTTGCGACTAGAGGAATCAGTGGAAAAGCGTGAGCATATATTTTTGACCAGTTCATCAAAAACGAATTTCTGCACGATTTTGAGTGGGGAAGCCAACTTGCATAGAATGGGCATTTGCGGTTCAGGTTGGTCTCCAATAAATCCAGATTGGGGTGTCCGCAAAGCTGAAAGATGCGGTCCAGCGTTGGCTGATGAAGTTCCCACTAGTGGTTTGACGAGACCGACCAGCTCAGGGAGTCCGCTAGAAGGTTGGACACCCCCGGAACATGGACTGCTTTGATATGATGTTGAATCGCCCAATCCCAAATTTGCTGAGCTTGTAGGGATAGCAAAGTGTATCTCGTGCCCCCTTGTTTGTTCACATAATGCATGCTTGTTCAATCAATCAATCAACAGATTTGTAAAGCGCGCTACTCACCCGTCAGGGTCTCAAGGCGCTGGGAGGAGGGGGGGTCGCTACTCCTCGAAGAGCCAGGTCTTGAGTTGTTTCCTGAAGGAAAGATGGTCCTGGGTCAGCCATAGGTGGGTGGGGAGGGAGTTCCAGGTCTTGGCCGCCAGGTAGGACAAGGATCTTCCTCCGGCGGTGGCTTTGCGAATGCGTGGGACGGTGGCGAGGGCAAGGCTGGCGGATCGGAGCTGGCGGGTGGGTGTGTAGAATGTGAGGCGGCTGTTGAGGTATTTGGGGCCCATGTCGTGGAGAGCCTTGTGTGCGTGGGTGAGGAGTCTGAACGTGATCCTCTTGCTGACGGGGAGCCAGTGCAGGTCTTTCAGATGGGGAGAGATGTGGCTGTTACGGGGGATGTCCAGGATGAGTCATGCAGAGACGTTCTGTATGCGCTGGAGTCTTTTCTGGAGTTTGGCTGTGGTTCCAGCGTAGAGGGTGTTCCCGTAGTCCAGTCGGCTGGTGACGAGGGCCTGGGTGACCGTCTTCCTGGTTTCGGTGGGGATCCACCGGAAGATTTTTCGTAGCATGCGCAGGGTGTTGAAACAGGATGACGAGACGGCGTTGACTTGCTTTGTCATCGTGAGGGAGGAGTCCAAGAAGAAGCCCAGGTTGCGTGAATGGTCCGTTGGCTTGAGGGCGGTGCTCAAGGCAGGGGGCCACCAAGAATCGTCCCAGGCAGAGGGGGATGGTCCCAGGATGAGGACTTCCGTCTTGTCCGAGTTCAGTTTCAGATGGCTGAGCTTCATACATTCCGCGATGTCTTTCATTCCTTCCTGGAGCCTGGCTCTGGCGGTGGCGGGGTCGTTGGTGAGGGAGAGGATCAGCTGGGTGTCGTCAGGGTAGGAGATGATGTTTAGGTTGTGTTGGCGTGCGATGGCTGCGAGGGGGCTCATGTAGACGTTGAAGAGGGTGGGGCTGAGCGAGGATCCTTGCGGTATGCCGCAGATGACTTCGGTGGCCGCGGATCGGAACGGGGGGAGACGGACTCTCTGGGTTCTTCCAGCGAGGAACGAGATGATCCACTCCAAGGCCTTTCCTTGGATTCCGGTGTTGCTGAGGCGCTGTATTAAGGTGCGGTGGCACACGGTGTCGAAGGCTGCTGAGAGGTCCAGGAGGATGAGGGCAGATGTTTACCCGTTGTCGAGCAAGGACCTGATGTCGTCGGTAGCTGCGATGAGGGTGGTCTCGGTACTGTGGTTTGCTCGGAAATCGGACTGCGAGGGGTCAAGGGATCCGTTTATCTTGAGGAAGGCGGAAAGTTGTTTGTTGACGGTCTTCTCGATGACTTTCGCTGGAAACGGGAGGAGCGAGATGGGGCGGAAGTTCTTGAGGTCCGTGGGGTCCGCGGTGGGTTTCTTCAGGAGGGCGCTGAGCTCGGCATTTTTCCAGCTCTCCGGGAAGGTGGCGGATGCGAAGGAGCTGCTGATGATGTCCCGGAGTTAGGGTAAGATGATGAAGTCAGCTTTGTTGAAGATGTGGTGTGGCCAGGGGTCGGTTGGGGAGCCGGAGTGGACGGTGTTCATCGTTCGGGTGGTGTCTTCGGTGCTGACCGAGGTCCAGGTGCATAGGGTGGTGGTGGGGGGGGCCATGATTCAGTGGTAGGGTGCGTGGTCTGTGCGCCGAAGCTGTTGTGTATGTCGCCGATCTTGCAGTGAAAGAACGAGGCGAGTGATTCGCAGAGGTCTTGCGATGGTTTGATGTCGTTGCTGCAGGTGCTGGGGTTGGAGAGCTCTTTAACGATGCTGAAGAGTTCCTTGCTGTCGTGGGTGTTGTTGTCCAGTCGTTCTTTGAATGTTGTCCTTTTGGTGGTGCGGATCAGCTGGTGGTGTTTGGGGTGGCGTTCTTGAGGGCTGTCATGTTTTCTGTTGTCTGGTCGTGGCGCCAGGCTTTCTCGAGTGTGCGGCAGGTTTTCTTAGAGTTTTTGAGGTCGTTGGTAAACCATGAGGCTTTCTTGCTGCCGGGTCTGCTGGGAGGGTTCTTCAGTGGTGCGAGGTCATCGGCGCAGTTGGTGAGCCACTGTGTGAGGTTGCGGGCTGCTTCGTTGGGGTCCGTCGTGTTGGTGGGAGGGTTCTGGCTGATGGAGGTGGTGAGCTGGTGAGTGGTGATCTTGCGCCAGCTTCTGCGGGGAACCTGTTGCGGGTGGTGGTGGGTCTCCTGAATTTGAAGTGGACGCAGCTGTGATCTGTCCAGTGTAGTCCGGCGGAGTGGCTGAAGGAGATGTGCTTGCCAGAGGAGAAGATGGGGTCAAGCGTGTGGCCGGCGTAGTGGGTGGGGGTGTTCACCAGTTGCTTGAGTCCGAGGTTGGCGAGGTTGTCCAGCAGGGCGGCAGTGTTGCTGTCATTGTTGTTCTCCAGGTGGAAGTTGAGGTCCCCTAGGAGGATGTAGTCTGAAGAGGTTAGGGCGTGCGGGCTGACGAAGTCTGCGATGGCTTCGCTGAATTGTGTGCGTGGTCCCGGGGGTCTGTAGATGAGAGTGCCCCTGAGGGTGGTCTTAGGGTCGGTGTGTATCTGGAAGTGAAGGTGCTCGGCGGCGGTGAAGGTGTCGTCGGAGTTAGTAGTGATTTGGATGGTGTTTCTGTGGACGATGGCGATGCCTCCTCCGGTTTGGTTGACGCGGTCCCTCCGGGTGATCTTGTAGCCATCCGGGATGGCTATGGCGATGTCGGGGGCTGAGGAGGCGTTCATCCAGGTTTCTGTGAGGAAGGCGACGTCTGGTGATGTTGTGTCCAGGAGGTTCCAGAGTTCGACGCCGTGCCTGTGGACGGAGCGGGTGTTGAGCAGGATGCACTTGAGGTGATTGTTGCTGGTAGCTGACTTGGCGGGTGCGGTGCAGGTTTGGAGGCAGGTGAATTTGCAGGCTTGGCAGGTGAAGGGTCCGTGGGTGTGTTTCGGGATGGCTCGGTAGCAGGCGGGGTTCCGGCCGGCGTTGAGTGCGTGGATGGTTGCACCGTCATAAGTCCGTCGGGTGGACAGGCATCGTCGAGGGCCAGGGTTCCTGGCGCTGGGTGCGGTCCAGGCGCGGACGGGCGCAGACGGGCTTGCCTTTGGCGCGCCTTCGGCGCGGCCACCGTGCGGCCTCCATATGAGACGAAGTGGGAGGGAGGAGCAGCTGGGAGGCGGGAGCGGGGCGGACAATGGGCAGGGGGTACAAAAGAAAAAGGGGCGGGCCGTGAGGGAGCAGCGGGGGGCACACACAGAGGACAGGGATACAACAGCAACTACGAAAAATACAGAAAAATGCAGAAGTCCAGAAAAAAAAGCACAATTCACAAGTCACAAGTGTGGGCAGCAGCAGGAAGAAGGAGAAGGTAGCAGCAGGGGGACACCGAGGTCAGGGGCGAACCTGCGGCGCCGGGGGCAGAGACGCTGTCACAGCGGAGGAGCCATGCGGCGTGGGGGGTGGCCTTGGGTCAGGTGAGGTTCACTAAATTCGACTCCATCTTACATTCATCCGCCATTTTGTGTTGCCTTTACACAGGCCGCTCGAGGAACGAATTGTCTCTGCCCCTTTGATTGCAACGTGTCGCAAGACCCCCTCCGTCCTTGTCCGAAACCAAGCCCAGACAACGCCCGGCCTAACTAATCCTTGTACCAACTATCTGTTAAGCCTTTAGCATTCTTCTCTTGCCGTATCTTATCTATCGGCCTTTCGCTATTCTCTCCTCTTGTTTTCCTATTTTACAACCTTTCCTTTGAAGCATACAAGACATGTCTTTTCATTCCAGACTGATTAACTTGAGGGGCAGAATAACACACAAACACGTAAGCAGAGAACATTCCGGTTGCACAACACTTTGTTTTCAAACTCTTCTGACTGGCTGTAACTTTGTGCATTGGGTATATGTTTGTACAACTGCATTTTTACTATAAAAGCTTGTGAGCCACGGAGTAAAGTGGCAGTCTCCTGAGAACATACGTGGTGTACTTCTAGGACAACTGTGCCTAGCTGCAGCTTGTACTTCTAGGACAACTGTGCCTAGCTGCAGCTAATAAATTCGGTTTCCTACGACAACAGAGTGTTCCGTGTCTCTGTGCAACAAGACAGGTGAACTCGGAGATTAAGGCGTGCCCTGCGCCGCCAGGCCCATAAGGCCCTGTTCTTCACAGGTCACACTCACCTGCGCCGTTCGGCCTCCATATAAGGCCAAGTGGGAAGGAGGAGCAGCTGGGAGGCGGGAGCGGGGCGGCCAATGGGCAGGGGGTACAAAAGAAAAGGGCCGGGGTCGCGAGGGAGCAGCGGCGGGGAGCAGAGGGGGCACACACAGAGGGCAGGGATACAACAGCAACTACGAAAAATACCGAAAAATGCAGAAGTCCAGAAGAAAAAGCACAATTCACAAGTCACAAGTGAGGGCAGCAGCAGAAAGAAGGAGAAGGTAGCAGCAGGGGGACACCGAGGTCAGGGACAAACCTGCGGCGCCGGGGGCAGAGACGCGGTCACAGCGGAGGTGCCGTGCGGCGTGGGGGGTGGCCTGGGGTCAGGTTGTTGTGTTGTCCATTCGGATCAACACTGAAGCTCCTTGAATGAGGGTGCAAAAGGACTTCAGAGCCGGGAATATCGCCAGTAACTCCAAAAGGTTTATGTGCCAAGTTCATAGGTGGGTGTCCCATTTCCCCTTGACTCTGAGGGCTTGAAGATGACCTTCCCACCATTCGAGGGAGGCATCTGTCGTGAGGATGAAACTTGGAGTGTCCACTACAAACGAACTGCAGAGATGTTTGGTATGCGAGTCCGCTATACCAATGCTGTTCATATCTGTGACGTGATGTTGACGACATCGTCGAAGGACCCTGAGACTTGTTGCAATTGGTTGTCGAGTTCTCCAGTCGGGGTCCTATTTTGAGGCGACAGTTGGGAATTAGGGGAATACCGGAAGACATCATCCCCAGAAGCGATTTGATCTGTCGAACAGAAACATACTTTTATGTGCACAGGAGTTGCCAGTTTGGAAATCTGCTGTTGTCTTTCATTGGAGACAAAAGCCCTTGTTTGCTGTGTGTCTATGATGGCTCCCAAGAAGGTCCTCACTTGAGAGGGGGTGAACCAAGACTTCTCCAGAGTGATGGAAAGACACAGAGACAGGCATGACTGAGTGTGTCTGCTTGCGACTGCGAACAACTGTGCCTTTATAAGGCAGTCGTCGAGGTAGCGAAATATTTGGACATCAGCTTGACCAAGATATGCTGCCACCAGTGCCAAGACTTTAGTGAACATTCGGGTGCAGAGCGAAGGCCAGATGGAAGGACTTGGAATTGGAAATCTCTGCCAGCCACTCTGAAGTGCAGAAAGTTTCCGTGTCTGGGTAGGATAGGGACATGAAAATAGGCATCTTGAAGGTCCAGTGTTGGCTTGTAATCCCCTTGAGGCAGTAATTACAGCACTTCTAGGAGAGACAACATCGGGAAAGTTTGCTTCTTGAGAATCTTTTTGAAGGAACGAAGGTCCAGAATGGGGCGCCACTTCCCTGATTTTTCCTTGATTTGGAAGAATCTTGACTAGAAGCCTGCACCTCTTTGAAGATTCGGTACACTTTGATCGCTCCTTTCCTTAACATGAGATGGATTTGGCATAAAAGTTCCATCAGACGGGCAGGAGGAGGACCTCTGGGGGGAGATTTTTGAGGGAATTTCACAAATTCCAGAGTGTAGTCTCTGGACACTATGTCCAAAAGCCATCGATCTGTGAGTATTACGGACCAATTGGAGAAGAAATGGGAGATCCGCCCTCCAATTTTGGTCGGATTGATGGGAAGAGCGGTTGACAGTTGAGGAGTGTGGCTCAATGGTTAGAGCGGCAGACCCTGATGCAGAGTTCTGGCCCGGGACCAGGGTTCAATTCCCGCCACGGCGGGTCTTGGGCTCAATTTCCTCGGACCTGATAATTCTCGCCTCGGTGCCTATTCTAATCATGGGTCCCTCGATGCAACTCTGGGCAATAGCTTGCTTAACCTCCACACCGGCCCCAACAGCGCTAGGATGCCTGGCTTCACCCTGGGGGTGCCCAGGAGTGGACACTTCACAGGGAAAGCCAGGATGGGTTCCACAGCGGTATGAGTAATAGAGCCAGGAAACCGCTTGGTGACAGTGCGCTCTACAAATACCTTGACAACATCCCCGAAAGGAAGAGGAGGAGGCACGACCCCTCGCACCCCCAAAGGGCTGCATTTTAAACTGTACAGTAGACACTACACACTACACACGGACCCAAGAGGCCTGGAATTTAGACTTTGACATTCCAAAGGAAGATCAAGACTGGCAGCGGTCCTGTGAACTAACATGCATGGTTTCTATTAATGCCCATTTTCGAATGATACATTATAATTTTCTGTGAAGAACCTACTTAACGCCACAAGACCTTTATCGAATGGTCGTGTCTTGCCCAGATATATGCCTGCGCTGCAACACTGTGGGGGCTGATTTCTTACATTAACGATGGCCCTGCGATGCAATACACTACTTCTGGCAACAAGCTGTCGAAGAAATGGTACATGCAACACAACTAAGTATTGACCTGACACCGAAATGCTGATTATTAAGCCTCATTAGATGCCAGAAGGGCGCAAGATAACCTTTCAATTTGGTCAGTCGCCTATGGTACTGGCATGACGTAAAAATGCAATCACATGGCTGTCCCAGCATGCCCAATTGATTGCGCTCTGGCATAGAGATGCGCTCGACTGGGCCCTAGCTGAGGAGACACATATGCGCCTTAGCAGAGGAGATGACATATTTGAGGATACACTAAACACTTGCCGTGCTCATGCAGATAACTCCTAGCTCCTGCTTCCCGAGTGACAACAGACACAGACTCTGGCTCTGAAACTGACGAGGCAGAACACTACGGCACTGGGGACGAGCAGGGAGGTGTCTCCACATGATAATTATAAGGTACATTCCCAATTAGGGGAATGGGACACCTATTGATCACCTGGAGAATCGGAAAGCAGATTAGTGCATGTGTAATTATTGACTGCTTCTTGATTAACCTACTTATGTAGAACATATTGGTATGATATGTCTATGTATACTCTGACTGCCAGGTTGTATGTTGTTAAAATTAAAATAATGTTCTAAAAAAAAAAAACAAAGCCATTACATTGTGGGTGGTAGAGGGTAGTGAACCGGTAATTCACGCCACACTCCTTCGACATGTGCTTCAAGTAGCCAGACATGAAGTTGGTACCTCTGTATGACACCACCTCCTTAGGGAAGCCCACCCTGGTAAAGATGCTAATGAGGGCCCTAGCCACTACAGGGGCAGTGGTACTCCAGAGGGGAATAGCCTCGGAATACCTGGAGGCATGATCTACTACCAGCAGAACTGTTCCCTGATGCTGTAGGGGGGTCAAGGGGACAAACAATGTCAATCATTGCCTTTTCAAAGGGAACGCCAACAACTGGAAGCAGGATTAAGAGGCCCTTTGGGTGCCCAACCGTCGTGCCACTGGCTTGACAGATGGGCCAGGAGTTACAAATCTCCTTCACCCTCTGGTGTATCCCTGGCCTTTAGTTCTGGTCTGGTCAAGGTGTCCAGCTACGGGGATGCCACAACCAGGTCCTCTAGGAAAGATACAAACAAGTTTGCCCCACTGACGGGAAGATAGCTTAACAGGAGCTTCTGAGAGTTACTTACCTTCAAGACTCTCATCCAGATATGCTTCGTGGCTGCTTTCACTGATCTTAAAGAAGATGTGGATGCACAGTGGCCAAACAATACGTCATGTACAACTCTCACCCGAAGTTCTATCATGGAAAGCTGAGAAGCACAGTCCGTTCGTTGTTAATCTCAAAGAGTCTGGACAGAAAAAGTCGTATATGTGGCTGATTATAATGCACAAATGGAGGCGCAGGAACTCCCCGAAACGCCAGAGGCTCTACCACTCTCCTAGTGGCACAAGGTTTGGGGTCTTTGGCCTCAGTGTAAAGGATTTCCTCCTCCCAATATGTCCTGTGGACACCACTGCCATCACCTCCTTCCTGTGCTGCAGCTTGCAGTCACAGGTTTTCAAGAGTGGGACAGGTTTTCTGTCCCTGGCACAGATCTTCCCTAGAGGGTCGCCCCAGGGCCAAAAGCTCTTCCTGGTAAAACTTCAGCTCCTGAGGCTCAGTTGTCTCTAGGGCTGACCCTTCTTCCTCAAGAGGAGAACGGTCTGGTGGCTGACTAGAATCTGGTTCTCCAGTTTTCCTGCCTTTTCTCTTGGAGGACTGGGGCATTATTCTAGACTTCAGCACCTCTTTTACACCCGGGCTCTGTTCTGTGCTATGGTTTTCACACACACACCCAGTGTGAGGTTCCAACCATTTCTGCATGGATCCTCAGTTCTGCCTCAGCCCAGGCTAAGGACTCCAAATCATTGCCAAGAAAACAATCAACTAGTATGGATGAAGACACTGCTACCTCTTGGTTGCCAGCAACTCCTCCTAAATCAAAAGACACCCTCGCCTGCGGGATGGGTTTTTGTCCCATTTTCAGCATTGATGACTGGAAAGGTCCTTCCAGGCAGATGCTGTTCTAAGGAAACTATCTGCTCAGTCACCATGGTGATGCTGGTGCCAGTGTCTCTCAAGGCCTCCACCCTAACCCCATGTGCATGTTAGTGGGCCAGGCAGCTAAGGTGGCTAAGGCCACATCCCTACTTGAGTCGGCTAAGAGAGCTCATTGGCATGGCCATTGCTCTCCTGAGATCCCATCTGGAGATTGGCAGCTGCAGGTACTGCAGGTGGACCAGAGGTATATTTCTTGTTTTTACAGCTAGAGTCTCAAGGAAAGTGCCCAAGTGGCCTACAGCCATGGCACCAAGCCCATCTTAGGATCCCAGTTCTTACCCTGGTACGCACCCTTTGGCTGTCAAGAGTCTCTGGGCCCACTCTCTTGAACAGGTTTTTGGGGGCCTGAAGTAGAATCTTTCTTTTCCGGGTTACCCCATTTCCCTAGGGTCACTTTCTGACCTCTTTCTTTTAGTCTCCCCCACCAGCAGGAGTCTTGGTCACCCTTGTTTTGACCCAGTGGTCTGCCTTCTTCCCCAACTCTTGAGGAGAAAGTGGACCAAGGTCTACCAGGAATTGATGTAGCTTCCCTTGGTAACAATTACTTAACAGATGCTCCTTCATTACCAAATGATAAAGCCCTTCAAAGGCATGCACATTCTTACTTACTAACCAACCTCCTACTGATTTCAGTGAATAGTCTACAAAATCTACCCAGGCCTGGCTCTGGGTTTTTCGAGCCTCTCTGAAACTGGTGCTATACTCCGTACTTAATCCACAGCCCTCACTTAGGGTACCCTTCATGAGGTCATAGGATTGAGCCTCTTTCTCACCGAGTGTCAGGAGTCTATCCCTGCACTTTTCTGAGAACATTTCCCACAGGATAGCACTCCACGGTTTCCTGTGGACCTGCCTGCTAAGACAGGCCTGTTCAAAAGCAATGAACCACTTGGTGATATCATCACATAATTAATCCCTTTGGGTTTTTTAGGGTCAAATGAATCTACTTTCTCCTTATTTATGATTGTGATGCCACCAAAGATGGGTCCTCGGCCAAACTCCTTTCTCTCTCTTCTGTAGCTAGGAGTTGGGCTTCTAGAGAGGCCCTCCTGGCTAGTCTTAGCAGAGCAAGCTCTTCGTCTGAAGAGGCTTCTTTGTCTTGGGGTGTCTCACGGTCACTCCTACGGTCAGTATTTTGATCTGTGAGATCAGAGTCATCCTCTGGATGCTCTTTGTCATATTCCGCCAAAAGATCCTGGAGCTTTGCTTTGGTAGGGTTTGACCCAGTCCTGAGCTATAGGTTTTACCCAAGCCTCTGAGCTATTTTATACTTAAAGACATAAGGTGTGAGGTCGATTTCCTTCACCTGTATCAGCTCTTCTGAGTGACTACTTCTAGCACTCATTGTCTTTACAAAGTTGGGAACCTTTTTGGAAAGGAAAAATCCCTAATACTGGTTTCCTAACTACAGCAAGAGTTTGACTTTTGAAACAGTTGTACTCAAGGGGACCGAACCAGGGCTCTGACATATTTCAAAATTTGGAAAAATAGTCAATTTGCAAAACTACAATTTAAAGAAAGGCAATTTCTGGATTGAATCTTGTTGTCACTTATTGTCAGAGTGGTCCAGCAAACGCAAAGTCGTGTACCCTACCGATGCGCCATCAGTGTAGGAAGCTGGCTCTCTATATACTATACCAAAAAGAGGTAGAGTGTGTCGTGTACCGTACCGCTGCACCACCAGTGTAGGAAGCTGGCTCTCTATATACTATACCAAAAAGAGGTAGAGTGTGTCGTGTACCCTACCGCTGCCCCACCAGTGTAGGAAGCTGGCTCTCTATATACTATACCAAAAAGAGGTAGAGTGTGTCGTGTACCGTACCGCTGCACCACCAGTGTAGGAAGCTGGCTCTCTATATACTATACCAAAAAGAGGTAGAGTGTGTCGTGTACCCTACCGCTGCCCCACCAGTGTAGGAAGCTGGCTCTCTATATACTATACCAAAAAAAGGTAGAGTGTGCCGTGTACCCTACCGCTGTGCCACCAGTGTAGGAAGCTGGCTCTCTATATACTATACCAAAAAGAAGTAGAGTGTGTTGTGTACCCTACCGCTGCGCCACCAGTGTAGGAAGCTAACTCTCTATATACTATACCAAAAAGAGGTAGAGTGTGCTGTGTACCCTACCGCTGCACCACCAGTGTAGGAAGCTGGCTCTCTATATACTATACCAAAAAGAGGTAGAGTGTGTCGTGTACCCTCCCGCTGCGCCACCAGTGTAGGAAGCTGGCTCTCTATATACTATACCAAAAAGAGGCAGAGTGTGTCATGTACCCCACCGCTGCGCCACCAGTGTAGGAAGCTGGCTCTCTATATACTATACCAAAAAGGAGGTAGAGTGTGTCGTGTACCCTACCACTGCACCACCAGTGCAGGAAGCTGGCTCTCTATACACTATACCAAAAAGAGGTTGAGTGTGTCGTGTACCCTACCGCTGCGCCACCAGTGTAGGAAGCTGGCTCTCTATATACTATACCAATAAGAGGTAGAGTGTGTTGTGTACCCTACCGCTGCGCCACCAGTGTAGGAAGCTGGCTCTCTATATACTATACCAAAAAGAGGTAGAGTGTGTCGTGTACCCTACCGCTGCGCCCCCAGTGTAGGAAGCTGGCTCTCTATATACTATACCAATAAGAGGTAGAGTGTGTTGTGTACCCTACCGCTGCGCCACCAGTGTAGGAAGCTGGCTCTCTATATACTATACCAAAAAGAGGTAGAGTGTGTGGTGTACCTTACCGCTGCGCCCCCAGTGTAGGAAGCTGGCTCTCTATATACTATACCAAAAAGAGGTAGAGTGTGTCGTGTACCCTATCGCTGCGCCACCAGTGTAGGAAGCTGGCTCTCTATATACTATACCAAAAAGAGGTAGAGTGTGTCGTGTACCCTACCACTGCACCACCAGTGCAGGAAGCTGGCTCTTTATACACTATACCAAAAAGAGGTCGAGTGTGTCGTGTACCCTACCGCTGCGCCACCAGTGTAGGAAGCTGGCTCTCTATATACTATACCAAAAAGAGGTAGAGTGTGTCGTGTACCCTCCCGCTGCGCCACCAGTGTAGGAAGCTGGCTCTCTATATACTATACCAAAAAGAGTTAGAGTGAGCAGAGAGTCCAGTGGATCCCCAAAGGCTTTACAGTGGCTCAAGTATATATTACTAATGCTCTCTTTTGTGGTAGTGTGAAAGAGCAGTTAGGCTTATCCGAGGGTAGTCGTAAGCATTTGTTGTACACACCGTGGCAATAAAAGAGACACACACTCAATGATTAAATCTGAGACCAATTCATAAAAATGACACTTGGTTGGATTTATTTTGCAGAACTTTTCTTAGGTAAATACTTTTCACAATAGAAATACATTTTCAATATAAAAAGTGGACACACTGCAATTTTCAGACTTTACGATGTTAAGCAATGGGAAAAAAAACATTAAACATACGTACACGGAACATTCACTTAAAAGACCAGTCTTCGGAAGTTAAGGTCAGTACAGGGCAAGGTTCAGTTCAGCACCAACAGTGCACCACAAGCAACAAAGGGGTGGGCGGGTACATGGTGCAAGTTCAAGGTCAGTCACCGAATACAAATTAAAGGGGACTGGGGCAATCGGACAGAGGCTGCTTACAGCTAAGAAGCAGTAGCTTGGAGGAACAGTCTCCAGGGCTGAGGCTAACACTGAGCAGGGGCTAAGGCAGCACCCATACTACAACACTAGCGGCTTAGGGGCGGATGGATGCAGGGTGCCAACACAGCATCGTGTGCCCAATGAAAAGCAATGGAGGCAGGCCAAATCTGAAAAGGGCTGCAGGCTCCAGCCAGGAGGCCGATCGAAGGAAACCAACAGCCACTGAGGTAAGTTATGATGCTCAGGGACGTAGGAACACCTTTTGTCCTCTTCACCAAGGCCCAGGATGGACGGGTGAAAGGGTGCCTTTTGGTGTCAGAAATGGCTAACCAGTGCACGTCGCAGTTGAGGGGTCTTCTTGCAGAAGCTGCAGGCAACTTCTAGGAGTCCAGGAGAGGTCAGCTCATTGTGGAGTTGGGCTCTTGAGAGCAGGGGAACCTTGCTGAACTGGTGGGCCACTTGGACTCTGGCTGGTGGCATCGGGTGCAGAGGTAAAACCGGGGGGGCAGGCTGCGCAGTTCTTCAGGTCACAGAGTCTTTACTTTGAAGAGTGTTGCTTTGTGAATAGGTCTGCTTTTCTCTGGAGACCTTGGTCTTGATCGAAGGCAGGCAGTCCTCCCAAGGTTCTGGAGGTCGCTGGGCTGCAAGACGAGTTGCCTTTTGGTTCAGGATCATCCAGGGATGCAGACAGGCCAGTAAGGCTGGGACCATGTCCGGCTTTCGAGCTGTGTACTCGACAGATTCCGCGCTGCTTCTTGCCACTGAATCCATCAGGCAATTTATGGATGCAGGTCAAATGGTGGCCTTGATCCTGTTGGATCTAAGTGCCGCCTTTGACACTGTAGCCCATCACACGTTGGTAGTGTCTGAGGAAGGGTGGGGTGTCTGGCAATGCCCTGAATTGCCTAAAATCGTTCCTGTCGGGTCACTGCTTCCAGGTGAGACAGGGCAAACACTACTCCAGGGTCATCATGCTGAACCAGGAAGTGCTGCAGGGCTTGACCCTGAGCCCGACCCTGTTTAATCTCTATGTAGCTCCCGTAGCGGAGACTGCTGAGGGGTTCCGGATCAGGGTCGTATCCTATGCCGATTAAACGCACCTGGTGGTCTCCCTGACCCAGGCACAGGAGTCGGCTGCCTCCAACTTCATGGCATGCATGCAAGAATTGGCTGCATGGATGGCTAAGAACTGCCTGAAGTTGAATAGCAACAAGACAGAGGTGCTTGTGGTGGGTAAGGCCCCACTGTGTTGTCATCGGCATGGTGGCCCCAGGACTTGGGGGGTCACCTACGCCCTGTTTGCAGGCAAAGAACTTGGGAGTTTGGTTAGATCCCAGTCTTTCCTAAGACTATCAAACAAGATGGGTGGCAGGCGCCTGTTTTGGGATCCTGAAGGTCCTGCGTAAAACCTTGGACCTACTCCCTGTAGCGGCTAGGAAGACTCTGCTTCATGCCCCGGTGACGTCGCGCCTGGACTATGGTAACATCCTTTATCTAGGCGCAACAACCAAATGTATGCTCCGTCTGCAGGGAGTGCAGAATGCGGCAGCCCGCCTTATTTTGAGGCGTCCGAGAAGAGCATCGGCTAGGGAAACCCTGGCCGAGTTACACTGGCTCCCGATTAAAGAAATAGTCACTTTCAAGGCACTTTGTGTCTGTCATCGGATCCTGCAGGGAAGGGCCCCTCAGTATCTGTCGGATCTCCTGACCCCCTATGTCCCCACACGTCAGCTGAGGTCAGGTGGGGTAGGATTGGTGTGCGTACCCAACATTAAGAAAGCCAGGATAGCAGGTCGGTCCTTCCGCCTATTGGCGGCCAAGCTCTGGAATGCTCGCCCGATGGAGCTCCGGATGGAGGCCCAGGAGAGATGCTTCAGGAAAAAACTAAAAACGTTTCTCTTTCCCCAATTTTAGTAGGGTGAGGGTAGTGGGCATCTGATTCTTGACTAACTCTACCGCAGCGCGGGGACACACTGGCATAAGTGTAACCATTGCGCTTTATAAGTGGACTTATTTTTATTATTATAGTTATCTACAGAGCCTCACCAGCAGAGAAGGCTGCTGTGCACGGCTCTTCTTAGGTCGCCAGGAACTGAAATTCAGGGTCTGAGGATGCCACCTAAAATCTTGATTTAAGGGTGTTACAAAGGAGTAAAAGGTAGTGGCCAATAAGCCACTTTCCCGGGGTGTCTACACCCTCTTATCATGCCCACCTCCAGTGGGAAGGGGACATAGTCCTAGCCCTGATTGAATAAGTCCCACCATCTTCAAGACGGTGGGCACTACAAAGTGTACTTCACCTCGCCTCCAGCACCTGAGGGGTGGAGTTGGCAGAGGGGACGGGGGCACACCTCCTATTTTATCTAAGGTTTTCCACCTGTCCTTGGCCAAAAAGGGGGTGAGGTCAGGAAGATCGCTTGCTCCCTCTAACAGGAGAGGCTGGGATCGCATTACAAAGGTGGCAAGTCCTTTGAAAATCCATGCCACAGATAGCTCTTCCTGACCAAGGGAGAGTGAACACCTCCAGCCAGGAAAGGCATTGTTATCGACCTCAGAGTGCACAGGCACTCTCCCCATGAGGACAGAACACTGTCTGGTGGTAGCAGGCTGGCTCAGGACAGTCGATGATCACACTAAGGATTGGTAGATCTTAGGGGACCCCTCTAGGGGGCACTCTGTGTGCAATTTGTAATAAATCGGGCACTGCAATTGGCACAGGTTTATTATGCTGAGATGTTTGGTACCAAATATCCCATATTTCAGTGAAACCTTCATGGAGGTGTGGAACTCGTAATGACAAGTGTGCAGCCAATGTACTTACTATAGAGCTTCCCTGGTCACTTGCAATATCCCAGAATAGACAAGGATATTGCATCGGCATATCTGCTCAAGCAGATATGCCCTCACAGGAGATATCCCTAAAGCAGCGTGGGCTATAAGGCCTGCTAGAGGGGTGTCTTACCGATATCTCAGACAGTCCCTATGGGCATCGCATGCAGGGATGTGTGCCATGTCGACTCTTCAGTTTTGTCTGCACCAAGACACACAGCTGCAGTGGCAGTATGTATGTATGTATGTATGTGCTTGGTGAGGGGTTCCTTAGGGTGGCATAATGTGTGCTGCAGCCTTTAGAGACCCTCTTTAACAACAAGGCCCTTGGTACCAGAGGCATCTTTTACTGGGGACTTATATGTGAGCTAATGGGGTGACAACCGTGGAAACAACAGGTACACTTAAGGGAAGGAGATCGGGCTCAGGGGACCTGGTTGGCAGTGACCCTGTGCACTTCCAGTAAATACTATATCATTTTGCAGGTAAAAAGTGAAGGCTAACCATGTCCAAAACAGGCCCTTTCATACATTGAGACATATTTCCTAGGACAGCGGAAACTCTACAGCAGGTCTTGATCACAGTCCTTATACTGCCACTGCCACTACTGAACATTAATCTTGAATAGTTAAAGCCGGGCCAGGATCTGGACAGGGGCCAATGAACAGGAGGGCAACTCACCAGATAACAGAAGTCTTTTGTCTTCACACGCACTCAGAGAGAACAATGCCATCCCATGTATTGCATGACAAAGAGGCCACAACCCTCAGTGAAACACTCACCTCTCTGATGTGATTCGTTAATAAGAATAAAATGAAAATAACGCGTCCCTGGGAACCCCATAGATACACCGTCCCTACCAGTACTAAAAATGCTTGGGGTCCCGCAGGTAAACCTAGCAGTGCTACAAAGGCTTAGGGTCCCTACAGGTAAACCTTTCCTAACCCAGTGCCACAAATGCTATATGCTCACTGCAGCAGGACTGGGCGCTCTAGGGCAGCAATTAAGTTGCTTGGCATTCATCTACCCTTAGCAAAGCCACGTGATAAAGGCAGTAGATCAGGATGATTCTCCTCGATCAGAAGTAGCTCTCACTATTGAAAAGGTGGAGACCCTGGTATAACACAAACGCAGACTTGCGGTTAGGCTATACCATGACATGTAGTAAACTATTAATGTATGTATCTGTAGGATTAGATTGCATTGCAAATTAATTCATATGTCACTATTTTCCGCACACAACATACAACATAGATTCCTCACATGTGCCCCCCTGATGAAGGGAGAACCCCCAAAATGAATTGGGCAGACTGAATTTGAATTTACTTGCGGAACAGTGGATTTTGAAAGTGATTCTATGAGAATAAATATGCTTAAATTGGAATACAAGTGGATTTGCTTCCAAGGGAAGGAGACATTGATGCACTTTTACGGGAACAAGCTGAGGAGCAGGAGACACAGACCTGATCTAGTCTGGGCTATATAAACAACTGTAGCCAAATACATCTCCCTTCTGGCACCCAATGAGTGGATTTCATAAATACTACAATAATGAATGAAAAATACACAGCATGCATAGACAAGGTTTGCTATGTAACCTCTGGACTCCTGTAAACCTAAACAAACACCAGTAATCAGACACTAGGGACATCACCTGAAGCTCCTAAGATTTTCCTTTTGTTTGGTATCTTGTTTTTGGGAGGTGGGTTTTTAGGATAAGCTATTTTTGGGTGTGTCTGGGGGTGGGGTGTGTCAGGTAGCCCCTGTGGTAGACGATGGGATAGAGGATAAGGAGTGCCATGCCATCGCTTCATATATTTCTCCCCTCATATATTCACAGTACCCTTTTACCAGTTGTCCACTTTGCTGTTATCAAGAAGTGGAGAGAGGGGAATCGGCAGGCTGCCCCTTTAAGCCGAAGCTGAGGCCTGACATCAGAGGATAAACACTTGAAGAAGGTGGGGACGGAGAGCGCGTCAGGTTGGTCAGTAGTTGGTACAGCTACACTCGGAATGGGAATGCGAGGCGGAGAAACCAGCGGGGGAAGACCGGAAAGACAGAGAAGGACTAACAGCTTTACGAGAGAGAGAGAACCGGAGCCCAGGGGAGGTCACAGCTTGTCGGCAAGCAGAACACCCGAACCTGGCGGAGGAGGGAAAGCCAAAGCAGAAGACCAGACCTCACTGAAGGACGCGGAGTCACCACGCCATGGCCACGGAGGGACGTGGCTCTTCCAGGTGCGTGGGCGTCTATGGGGTTTTTGGAAAGTGGCTAAGAAAGAGAGGGATGGGAGGAGAGGCTGAGGGGTGAAAGGGACCCAGGAAAAAGGAAATACGTGAGATGGAAACAAAGACAAGAGCAGAAATCATCGGCTACTATTTCTTTTGGTTGCTCCAACCTCTACCCCCTCCCTTCACATTTATGCATAGCTATTATTTATCCCTCACATCCACCCTTGACTAAACCATAAAGCAAAAACACTTACCTGAGTCTTTTCCTTCTGTCCAAGGGACGACGGCGGCCGAGGCTCACCTAAGGGACTGAAGAGGAAGACCCTGTAGGAAAGAAGAATATAACAGAGACAATCAATCATTGTGATTTCCTGTAATACTAATAACAAGCATTTACAATGCAATGGTTTTGCCTTTGTTAAAGTTAGAGCTATTGGCATTGCTTTTGACATTATTTTTATTTATGTTTTTTTAACATAAATAAATGGCATTGTCATTTACAATGCCACTAGCTTTATCTATCGCAAATGACACACACAAACACACACAGAGCCGCCCCACACACACCCCCACACAGAGCCCCGCACACACAGCCCCCCACACACACAGCCACACAGAGCCCCCACACACACAGCCACACAGAGCCCTCCACACACACAGCCACACAAAGCTTCCTACACACACAGCCACACAGAGCCCTCCACACACACCAACACAGCACAAGCAGGCAACAGGGGCAGACGGAGGCACAAGCAGGCAACAGGGGCAGACGGAGGCACAAGCAGGCAACAGGGGCACACAGAGGCACAAGCAGGCAACAGGGGCCCACAGAGGCACAAGCAGGCAACAGGGGCCCACAGAGGCACAAGCAGGCAACAGGGGCACACAGAGGCACAAGCAGACAACAGGGGCACACAGAGGCACAAGCGGGCAACAGGGGCACAAGGAGGCACAAGCGGGCAACAGGGGCACAAGCAGGCAACAGGGGCACGAAAACGGAGGCACAAGCAGGCAACAGGGGCAGGTGGAGAAAACACAATTTTTAACAGCCCACTTGGCTCTGCAACAGTTGCCTTTGAAAAGCAATACGGCGTAATGGGCATGATCAAATCCCGTCCCCTGCATAAAAAAAAACAACAGCCTGAGGCGACTGCTAACACAGATGTAGTACAAGGCATTACACGGCAAGGGTGCTGCTGCCGGCAATTATCCTGGTATTTAAACAAATCTCTCTCTCACACACACAGAGCCGCCCCACACACACCCCCACACAGAGCCCCGCACACACAGCCACACAGAGCCCCCCACACACACAGCCACACAGAGCCCTCCACACACACAGCCACACAAAGCTTCCTACACACACAGCCACACAGAGCCCTCCACACACACCAACACAGCACAAGCAGGCAACAGGGGCAGACGAAGGCACAAGCAGGCAACAGGGGCAGACGGAGGCACAAGCAGGCAACAGGGGCACACAGAGGCACAAGCAGGCAACAGGGGCACACAGAGGCACAAGCAGGCAACAGGGGCACACAGAGGCACAAGCAGGCAACAGGGGCACACAGAGGCACAAGCAGGCAACAGGGGCACACAGAGGCACAAGCAGAGCACAAGCAGGCAATAGGGGCACACAGAGGCACAAGCAGGCAACAGGGGCACACAGAGGCACAAGCAGAGCACAAGCAGGCAACAGGGGCACACAGAGGCACAAGCAGAGCACAAGCAGGCAATAGGGGCACACAGAGGCACAAGCAGGCAACAGGGGCACACAGAGGCACAAGCAGGCAACAGGGGCACACAGAGGCACAAGCAGGCAACAGGGGCACACAGAGGCACAAGCAGGCAACAGGGGCACACAGAGGCACAAGCAGGGGCACACAGAGGCACAAGCAGGCAGCAGGGGCACACAGAGGCACAAGCAGGCAACAGGGGCACACAGAGGCACAAGCAGGCAACAGGGGCACACAGAGGCACAAGCAGACAACAGGGGCACACAGAGGCACAAGCAGACAACAGGGGCACACAGAGGCACAAGCAGGGGCACACAGAGGCACAAGCAAGCAACAGGGGCACACAGAGGCACAAGCAGGCAACAGGGGCACACAGAGGCACAAGCAGACAACAGGGGCACACAGAGGCACAAGCAGACAACAGGGGCACAAGGAGGCACAAGCGGGCAACAGGGACACAAGCAGGCAACAGGGGCACGAAAACGGAGGCACGAAAACGGAGGCACAAGCAGGCAACAGGGGCAGGTGGAGAAAACACAATTTTCAACAGCCCACTTGGCTCTGCAACAGTTGCCTTTGAAAAGCAATACGGCGTAATGGGCATGATCAAATCCCGTCCCCTGCATAAAAAACAACAGCCTGAGGCGACTGCTAACACAGATGTAGTACAAGGCATTACACGGCAAGGGTGCTGAGCACCCAGCCTCTCATACAGGCAGAACTACAACAGACCTCCCCCATCCGCTGTGCACCCATCTTGCCCTACACTAGACACCTGTCAAACAAGACTGCTCTACACCCGTCACCCAACCACGAACCACCGTATCTTTGCACCCAACCTCTCTTCCAAACTGTTCTACGCCAGACATCCTCCCCAACTGTGCACCCAGCCTTTCTTACAACCCGCTCTACCCCAGACACCCACCCACCCTAGGTGTGCACCCAACCTCTCCTTCAAACTGTTCCACACCAGACATCCACCCCAACTGTGCACCCAGCCTTTCTTACAACCCGCTCTACACCAGACTCCCACCCACCCTAGGTATGCACCCAACCTCTCCTTCAAACTGTTCCACACCAGACATCCACCCCAACTGTGCACCCAGCCTTTCTTACAACCCGCTCTACACCAGACACCCACCCACCCTAGGTGTGCACCCAACCTCTCCTTCAAACTGTTCCACACCAGACATCCACCCCAACTGTGCACCCAGCCTTTCTTACAACCCGCTCTACACCAGACACCCACCCACCGTAGGAGTGCACCCAACCTCTCCTTCAAACTGTTGTACACTAGAGACCCACCCTTCCCATAAAGGGTTAGGACAAAACGAGCCAGAAGAATCGTTTATTAACATCTTGACATGCTGCAAATAGTTAACTCCATTCCGCGCAGGACATAAGAACGTCACAGCCGAGATGAAGGCAATCTGCTGGGGCACTTTCGATCCTCGAGAAGTCGGCAGGATTATGGATCAAAATCCGAGGATCTGCGGCGGCCAAAGAAGTGGATTGTAACATTGAGTGAGGGGAGGGTGGGTGGTTGGTGAGCCGAACCAGCAAGATGGCCAAGAACATAGCCGGGGCCCAGGGAGCTTCCTCAGCGATGTGGTAACTCAGTGATAAAGGATCTGGGAATAGGAACTGCAAGCCGTAGCCTCAGCGTCATGCGGGCATGAGGCGGGCGGAGGACGGCTCTGAGCAGCTTGTAGGACCCAGTCCCCAGCTCGAGGGGAACCGGTGCAGCACCACACATAGAGGCTCAGGGCAAGGGAGCATCCAGCTCCAGAAGCCGGCAATTACGGCAGCACAACAGGGAGTATCAGGGGCATAGGATCGAGGCGACGGGGTCATGCAGCCCCCTCGAAGCTGCCTCAGCGGACGGTGGAGAATAAACCAGCGAAATCGTCCCGGGCTCAGTACCACCAGCGGAGCCCGTGCCGTGATGTCGTCCAGGGCAATCTGACCACGCACAAGCAAACTCCCCGCAGCAGCTCGTGAGTGAGGACGATGGTCCAGGCAGGTCCATGGGAGCCGATCCCAGGCTCAGAGCAGACAAACACATCTGGGCAGCATCGCACAAAGAAGGGAAACGGAGGTAACGGGACAAGGCATTCCAAATCGGCAGAGCGTCAAGGCAGCGGAACCTCGAAGGATCTCGAGGCACCTCTAGCAGAGCACCGTGACGATCGGTCTGGGAGGCGAGCAGCGACAGGCTGGGCAGCCCAGACATCTGGAATCCGAAAAAGTGGTGAGTGGAGGTCAGAGCTTGATATCCATGGGGTGTGTAGACGGGTGTTGTCCTCCGATTGCCGGGGTTCCCTCCAGGCCACGGGAGCCCCGCGGGCGCCGCCATACTTTTTGCCGTCTTCCTTCTTCCCCCGGGCTGCCGGGGGCGGGCACTTCCGGCCGGCCGCGCTAGGATTGGCCGGCCGGCCAGTCACGGGGCAGGAGAGACGCAGAAGTGCCGGCAATGCCGGACCAGACTCGGGGGCGTTCCCGGCGTCGCGTGACGTCGGCAAAAGCCAAAGAATGTCGGGAACGCCCCCGTGTCTGGTCCGGCATTGACGGACAGGCCCCTCGTCCAATGGCAAGGCTCCATTTACGGAGCCAGCCAATGAATGACGAGGGCCGACCCAAAGCACACTACAATTCTCATCAGGTTTTCGCCTGCGCGAAAAAGCTGCGCAGAAAGCGCAGCTTTCGCCAGGCAAAACCTAAAAAGTGCATATCAAGAAATTATTCAACGCTGTGCTCCTTCTTGACCGACTCTTCTACAACGGGGAGCTACATACTTTCCCTACAGGGAATGGGAGACAGACACACAGAGACCACAAGACACACACACGGGAAAGCATAGTAGGAAAACGCTACATACAGTTTGTATATGCTTGCATATGTACGTTGTTTTACAAAGATGGTGGAACTATTTATTCTGTTCAATGTGCCTATTTTTCTAACTACGTTTATCTGCTTCTATTATCATTGCAGTTCGGACTGGACTGTTCCCATGAGGTACAGGGTCAAGACTGATTTGCATATGGCCAGGTCTAAACTGGGGTGCCATGGTGAGCAAAATAATGATGGATTTAACCCAGATCTCTTGACTAGGGGTGAATGTTTTGATTTGTTCTGCATTCCGTCCATCAATTGTGTGTCTTTTGCTCTATTATCATTGCTGCACATAAATTCTATACAAGAATTACGATGGTTAAAATAATGATGAAAATGCTAATCATATGTTATTTTAATTTGATATTGCACATGAATTGCCACTAAGCAGAAACTACTTTAAGGAGAAATTTAGGATTGGTACGTAGAACCACTCTATCGTTGTGAAGTTGAAAGAAGGGCTCTTGTATAGTTAATGCCTGAAGTTCATCAACTCTCCTTAGTGATTTTATTGTTATGAGGAAAGCAACTTTCCATGACAGGAATTGTAACGGACATTTGTGCATTGGTTCAAAAGGCGGGCCCATTAGCCTTGGAAGAACTATGTTTAAGTTCCACTCTGGAGCAGGGGGAATACTTGGCGGTATAACCCTTTTTAATCCTTCCATGAAGACTTTAATCACTGGTACTCTGAAGAGAGATAGGTGTTGTCTATTTTGCAAGTGTGCAGCTACGACTCCCAGGTGTAAACAAATGGATGTGTAAGTGAATCCACATTGCTGTAAATGCAACAGATAACAAATTATATTCTGCACAAACGCATCAAGATGATTGATATTGTTGTTCTTACAATAGGCAACAAAACGTTTCCATTTGCTGCATAACATGCTCTAGTAGTAGGCTTTCTAGCTTCCTTGAAAATATTCATGCAGTCTGGTTGTAGTTGTAAATAACCAAACTCTATGATTTCAGAAGCCAAATCGCTAGGTTGAGTTCTCTGGGAATTGGATGTCTGATTTCTCCATGGCTCAGAGTGAGGAGACAAGATGTGATATGTAGCTTTTGATGTGGAACCACTGAGAGTTCTAAGGATGAGAGTACCAAGGTTGACGAGAACATGTGGGGGCTATTAAGATCAGTGAGAGACATTTGTCTGAGCTTCCGAACTAGTAATGGAATTAGCAGGAGAGGCGGAAAAGCGTAAGCTAAAGCGTTTTCTCCATGTTAATTTCCATAGGAAATTTTGCGACAAGCTACAGCCCAAACTGCTGAACGGAAATACCCGAAATTTTGAAGAAAAGGTAGAGCTTGGTTCAGAACGCGACCTTTTTTAAAATGGTGTAAATCCGTTCAGTAGTTTTTGAGAAAATCAAAAAATAAGAGTAAAAAAATTAATTTCCCATAGGAAAATTTGTGCAAGGCTACAGCCGAAACTACTGAACGGAATTACCTCAAATTTGGCAAAAAGGTATTGCTTCAGTCAGAAAGCGACCTTTTTAGGTCTCACCTGAGCCAGCGCATGCCCTGCACTGGCGAGACTTTAAGTAAGTGGGCTTCAGAAAATTCTACCATTGTGGCCTAGAGCTTGCGGTTAGGCACTCGGGCGCGCGCTCACGAGCAGAGGAGCTATCTGGCTTTCCTCTCTCCTCATGGGTCATCAGCTTTCAAAATACGAGAGCTTTCTTTCACATTTCTGAAGTTGATAGCTTCCTTTTCATTTGCCTATGTATCCCTACCTCTCTACCTCTACTCTACCTCTTTACCTCTACTGCTCTTCTACCCCTCTACCTCTCTTCTACCCCTCTACTTCTCTTCTACCGCTCTACCTTTCTTCATTCCTCAACCTCTCTTCTATCCCGCTACCTCTCCTCTACCCCTCTACCTCTCTTCTACCCCTCTACCTCTCTTCTACCCTTCTACCTCTCTTCTATCCCTCTACCTCTCTTCTATCCCTCTACCCCTCCTCTACTCCTCTACCTCTCTTCTACTCTTATATCGCTCTACCGCTCTTCTAGCCCTCTACCTCTCCTCTACTCCTCTACCCTTCTACCTCTACTCTACCTCTCTTACTACCCCTCTAACCCTCTTCCACCCCTCTAACCCTCTTCTACCCCTCTACACCTCTACTACCCCTCTAATATCCCTCTTCTACCCCTCTACACCACTTGTACCCCTCTACTACCCACCTACCCTACTACCCTCTAACCTACTACCCCTCTATTACCCCTCTACCTCCCCTCTACCTCTCTTCTACCCCTCTACCTCTCTTCTATCTCTCGACCTCTCTTCTACCCTTCTACCCCTCTACACCTCTATCCCTCTTATACCCATCTACACTGCTACCCTTTTCTACCCCTCTACTACCCTTCTACCCCTCTTCTACCCGTTCAACCCCCTTCTACAGCTCTGCCCCTCTTCTACCCCTCTAACCCTCTAATAACCCTCTACCCCTTTTCTACTCTTCTACCCCCCTCTACCCCTCTACTACCCCTCTTCTACCTCTACACTACCTCTCTTCTACCCCTCAACCTCTACTCTACCTCTCTTCTACCCATCTACCTCTCTTCAACCCCTCTACCTTTACTCTATCTCTCTTATAACCCTCTACCCCTCTTCTACCCCTCTATCTCTCTTCTACCCCTCTAGCCTTCTTCTACCCCTCTCCTACCCCTCTTATACCCCTCTACTATACCTCAACCCCTCTACTACCCCTCTACCACCGCTCTCCTACCACTCTACCGCTCTACTACCCCTCTTCTCCTTTTCTACCCCTCTACCCCTCCTCTACCACTCTACTTTCCCTCTACCCCACTACTACCCCTCTACTATCCCCCACTACCCCTCTACTACCCTGCAAGCCCTCTACTACTGCTCTACAACCATCTACTGCCCCTCTGATACCCCTCTACCTCTCTTCTACCCCTCTACCCCCTACTACCCCTCTTCTATCCCTCTACCCCTCTTATACCCCTCTACTATACCTCAACCCCTCTATTACCCCTCTACCACTGCTCGCCTACCGCTCTACTACCTCTCTTCTACCGCTCTACCCCTTGTCTACCCCTGTACCATTCTTCTACCCCTGTACCCCTCTTCTACCCCTCTACTACCCCTCTTTTACCCCTCTACTTCTCTTTTACCCCTCTACTTCTCTTCTACCCCTCTTCTACCCCACTACCTCTCTTCTACCACACTACCTTTCTTCTACCCCTCTACTTCTCTTCTACCCCTCTACCTCTCTTCTACGCCTCTACCTCTCTTCTACGCCTCTACCTCTCTTCTACCCCTTACCTCTCTTCTACCTCTCTACCCCTCTTCTACCCCCTACACCTCTATACCTCTACCACCCCTCAAATCTACTACCCCTGTAACCTACTATCCTTCTAGTGCCCCTCTACCTCTCTTCTACCCCTCTACCTCTTCTACCACTCTACCTCTATTCTACCTCTCTTCTACTTCTCTTCTATCCCTCTACCTCTCTTCTACCCCTCTACCTTTCTTCTATCCCTCTAGCTCTCTTCTATCCCTCAACATCTCTTCTACTCTTCTACCACTCTACCTCTTTTCTACCCCTATACCACCCCTCTTCCCTTCTACTACCCCTCTTCTACCCCTCTCCTAACCTTCTACCTCTCTACTACCCTTCTACCTCTCTACCATCCCTCTTCTACCCCTCTACCACTCCTCTACCCCACCCCTCTTTTACCCCACTACTTCTCTTTTACCCCTCTACTTCTCTTCTACCCCTCTTCTACCCCACTACCTCTCTTCTACCACACTACCTCTCTTCTACCCCTCTACCTCTCTTCTACCCCTCTACCTCTCTTCTACGCCTCTACCTCTCTTCTACCCCTTACCTCTCTTCTACCTCTCTACCCCTCTTCTACCCCCTACACCTCTATACCTCTACCACCCCTCAAATCTACTACCCCTGTAACCTACTATCCTTCTAGTGCCCCTCTACCTCTCTTCTACCCCTCTACCTCTTCTACCACTCTACCTCTATTCTACCTCTCTTCTACCACTCTACTTCTCTTCTATCCCTCTACCTCTCTTCTACCCCTCTACCTTTCTTCTATCCCTCTAGCTCTCTTCTATCCCTCAACATCTCTTCTACTCTTCTACCACTCTACCTCTTTTCTACCCCTATACCACCCCTCTTCCCTTCTACTACCCCTCTTCTACCCCTCTCCTAACCTTCTACCTCTCTACTACCCTTCTACCTCTCTACCATCCTTCTTCTACCCATCTACCACTCCTCTACCCCTACCCCTCTTTTACCCCACTACTTCTCTTTTACCCCTCTACTTCTCTTCTACCCCACTACCTCTCTTCTACCACACTACCTCTCTTCTACCCCTCTACCTCTCTTCTACCCCTCTACCTCTCTTCTACCCCTCTACCTCTCTTCTACGCCTCTACCTCTCTTCTACCCCTTACCTCTCTTCTACCTCTCTACCCCTCTTCTACCCCCTACACCTCTATACCTCTATACCTCTACCCCTCTACTATCCCTCAAATCTACTACCCCGTAACCTACTATCCTTCTAGTGCCCCTCTACCTCTCTTCTACCCCTCTACCTCTTCTACCACTCTACCTCTATTCTACCTCTCTTCTACCACTCTACTTCTCTTCTACCCCTTTACCTTTCTTCTATCCCTCTAGCTCTCTTCTATCCCTCAACATCTCTTCTACCACTCTACCTCTTTTCTACCCCTATACCACCCCTCTTCCCTTCTACTACCCCTCTTCTACCCCTCTCCTAACCTTTTACCTCTCTACTACCCTTCTACCTCTCTACCATCCCTCTTCTACCCCTCTACCACTCCTCTACCCCTACCCCTCTTTTACCCCTCTACTTCTCTTTTACCCCTCTACTTCTCTTTTACCCCTCTACTTCTCTTCTACCCCACTACCTCTCTTCTAAAATACTACCTCTCTTCTACCCCTCTACCTCTACTCTACCTCTCTTCTACCCCTCTACCTCTCTTCTACACCTCTACACCTCTTCTACCCCTCTACAACCGCTCTATCCCTCTACTACCCCTCTACCCCTCTTCTAACCCTCTACACCTCTTCCCTATCTTCTACCCCTCTACCCCTCTATTACTCCTCTACTACCCCTCTACCTCTCTACTACCCTTCAACTCCTCTTCTACTGGATTCTATTAGGGCCTAGAACCATTTTATTTAGTGATGTCCATCTGCACACTTTCCTACATCTTGTAGTAAATTGATAATTGACACACAGAAGTGTTATTTCCACAAACAGTGAGTTCTGCAGCTTGTCTGTGTATCTTTTATCTGCACCTCACAGACTCCTCACATTCCTCTCGAGAGAAGATCCTGCCTCCTACTCATTAGTGTTGTTTCAGTAACTGTTTCTATCGCGTGTTCATGTTTCATTGACTTGTATTAGGAGAAAAGTGTATAAAAATACAGTGAACGCAACTTGTCTTAAAAGCACATGCTTCCTAGGGTGTCTGGGTTCAGTTACAGATAATTTCTCTGGGACTAAACCTCTGGAACAGTATACTGTGATTTGATTGCCCTTCTGACCTACCGGCCATTTCCGCCTGCCCTTTGCTACTCTGTGCTGCCCAGGGACCTGCTTGTTGTTTGTGGCTGCCTTCTTTGACGGACTTTGCCCCATCTACATCGCAGAAAGCTGGACTGCTGGGACTCCAGTTCCCAGGAGGCAGCGCGCTCTCGTGACATTTCCATTGTGCTAACGAGGATAAATTAGTGTTGGGGCTCCCGTGGCGCGGGACGAGCGCGGGTTCGCCCGGGCCAAGGGCAGGCCCGTCCTTGTCCGTCAAAGGCCGGAGGAGGCCAGGCAGGGCCACCCCCCTTGAGTCTGAAAACAGGACACCTCCCCTAGGGACGGACGCTAGACCCAGAGTGGCAGTAAGTGAACCGCCGGATACACTATTTTTTTTATTTTTTATTTTTTTATTGAAGCCAAGGTTTGTCAACATAAACATTTGCATAAACCAGCATTATATCATAGCAAAAAGCCGAACAGCTAAAACAAATCTATTTGAACCAAAAGAATCACCATAAGTCGCTATCCCAGGTCACGAACTTGGTATACATTTCATAAAAGAGAGTTGATCAGGTATAAAAGTACAAAAATCCCGTAGAAAAAGCCCCCTATAAACATTCACACAATAGATAAAAAGATAAATAGACAATTGACGAGGTCTTAAATCTCATTCCCAACAGCCACCAAACAAACTGGCCACTACATCCTCACCCTCTGTTTTAATTTAATCTCGAACCCCATGTTTTATTAAATCTATTAAGTCCTTGCTGCAAAGGTATATTCACTTTTCTTTACCCTTCTCATCTTATGCCCCCATTCCAAGGCTGACGGAATTAAGTCAGAGCGCCAATTTTGAAGGACCAGTGATCTTGCAATCGCCATAGCTATGTACAGAAATCTAGTCACTGAATCTGCAAAATGGATATCCGGGTCAAAGCCAAAAAGATTTAACCTGTCATTTACTTCCAACTGTAAATTGCATTCTTTTTCGAGATACACAAATACCTCTACCCAGTACACATTAATCTTTGGACAGCGGAGCATAATATGTGACCAATTGGCAGCAGGAAAGTTCAAACATCGGAAACATTGGGAAGACGGATTGGGGTACATTTTGGCCAGGGCTGCTGGGGTTCGATACAGCAGCCATTTACTAAAAAATAGCATTCTGTGCCAATTTGCCCCTCTTAAGGAGCTGAAATTCAACCTGTTAATAGTGGTCCAAATATAGGGGGAGATTTCACAGTTTTCCTGTTCTGACCATTTCCTTAAAGCTTTAGATTCAACATCCACCCCCCCTTACCGAGGTCAAATATTTCTTCCAGGCACCAGGCTTCTTGTCTGACACCTTAACTAAAAGATCCTCCACCAACCGATTCTGAGCCAAAAAGGAAATAGCGCTAGTTTCGGCAAGATATTTAAATAAAGTGCCATAGGAATTCATTAAGATAAAATCATTGGTCAATTATTGGCGCATATCTACCATAGACACCCAGTTACCATCCCGTATAAAGTCAGAGATTTTAACAAACCCTGCTTCCGCCCATTTTACAGCCAGATATATAGGTTGTCTAACACCTATGAAGGGGAGAATTTCTTCTAACAAGGAAGCAGAGTTGATTGCAGGTATGGAATATTTTTTAAAGAATGCCTGCCTTCTTTTAAAAAGCCAGCTTTGGAGATCTGAACATTAACAGGGGAGAATTAATTTGGGTGTCCTGACACATAAGATTGATAAAAAGTTGGTAAAAACAATGTGTTTGTGGTGCGGGCTTAAACCTCGATAAATATTGTGCAAAATACGCATCATAGTAGCTTTTAAGATTGGGAAGTGCTAAACCACCCTGATCCAAGTCTTCATATAAAGTGCTAAGTGCAAGGCGTGGGACTTTCTTTGCCCATATAAAGGCTGTAAACATTGACTCAACCTGAGAAAAGAAGGAATTTGATAAAGTGCACGGAATTGAGGCAAACAAAAAATTAAATAGCGGTAAAACAGATATCTTAACCAGAGCCACTCGTCCCATAATAGACAAAGGAAGTAAATTCCATCAGGAGAACAGCCCTTTAACTTTCTTTATTAGGAGGATCAAAGTTTAATTAATATAGATCATCAATTAGATTTGAGAAAAATATTCCCAAATATCTCTTTGGATTCGAGTTAACAGAGCCCCGGATATCAGAGTGTAGATTTATAGCGTCACTCCCACACTGAATAACTTCCGTCTTGCCCTTATTAATGCGGTATCCCCCTAAAGCTACAAAGTCCTCAAACAACTTGAAGACCTTGGATTGCACCTCAACTGTGGGCTTAATTAAGAGCATGATGTCATCAGCATACAGCTTTATTTTGGGCATTGCTGTAATTGGAGGACAAATATCGACACAGTTACGAATAGCTGTTGCTAAGGGTTCAATAAAGAACTCGAATAGCACCGGTGATAAAGAGCAACCTTGCCTCGTGCCTCGCTTAATTTTAATAGATCCTACCACTTCCGAATTGATGATTATATTGGCCATTGCGTTCTCATATAGGGTCTGAATTAAAAGTATCAATGACCTTAGGATATTAAAAGAGTGTAAAATTAAAAATAATGTCTCCCAGACCACAAGGTCAAAGGCCTTTTCTGCATCTAATAATAAGATGAGAGACGGAATCTTCTGACCCTCAAAGTAATCCAGGGCTTCTGCGATAGTGAGTGTTAGTAGACAATTGTCTACCAGCTAGAAACCCGTTCTGGTCAGGTGGGAGTATCGAACACCACTCAGTATGAGTAAGCGGAAGGTGAATCCTGGGGTAGGGGGAGGGGTTAAGGGGACCCTTGATGCATTTCTTCAAAGAGCAGAATCACTGTTAGTCCACGAAATTCAGCTCACAGAAAAAAGATGGTCGCTAGATACACTGCTCGAACATAAGCGATCATCAATGGGCCCCATAGCGAGGTCTAAAACACCAAGTAAAAGTATCCTCCAAGGTCAATCAAAGCAGGATCGAAGCAGCATCACTAGTGCTATGGCTCATGTTCCCCATATGACACAGGAGGGTGGCTCACTTATGTACCCTGATGACCCACTTATAACGGATTCTGACCCTGACCGGTCTCACATTAGTATTGAAGAGGTGGAGAAGAATTCCATCGCGTCCACTCCAGTGATTGACAGGCCAGAACAAGGGCCATCAGAGTTGGTAGCCTCTAGGGCCAACTCAGGTATAGGAACCATAGTAAGGGGGGTGGAGAAGTGATCACAAGATCAAAAGGTGCAACAAAAGACACATCTACTACGCAGCTGGTATCACCTCTAGCTGACGCAAGGACCCGGGGCACACGATCGGGGGGGAGGAGGGCGATTGTTTCAAAGCCAAAATCAAAACAGAAGGGTGCCGTAAAGATCAGCAGAGTGAAAACTGCCATGGGACCCATTTGTAGCACGCAATGTTCAAACTGTGGGAAGATGGGGAGCGGACAAGGAATGGAAGATCTATTAAGGTCAAACGTAGAGCTCCTTTTTTCCACCCATTTGGGACCGGTGCTGGAGAGAATTAAGGTTATTGAGGAAAAACTATCTCGGCTATGCGATCAGGGGAATAGTGTGCCAGGTAGAATTAGGGGACCGGAGGAGGGGGGAGCAGAAGCCTCATCATACTCAAAGTCCACAACTAGTTATGAGGGTCAGGGAGGGGGGCACAGCGAAGGAAGGCGGTTGGGCAAAGACAGTGAGGGCACCAACAAGGGTGCCTTGGCGGGTAAAACGAGTGGGACTACCCTAAGCATAAAAAGAATGGGGCCACCTAATACGGTTTGTCCTGACACAGCCCAGAGGGGCTCGGAGGGAAGAAGGGCAATAGTTAGTGATGAGGAGTTAAAAAAAAGCGGACGCTGTGCAGAGCACTAGGGGTTTACCGACATTGGATCTCCCCCCAAACTCAAGCCCTTACACAGTGGCCCTTGTAGGGGTTCCTACTAACGGGGATTAGAGGGAGGAATCCCCTCGCACTCTATTTAACAAGACAGCACATTGGCTAGTCAAAAACACGGGTTTCAATATCACACAACACAGACATATTCTGATGGCAAGGAGGGTGGCTTGGATCGGAAGTAGCAGAAAGAGCTTTGCGGGTGATTGTGTGATTTTGAATTTCAGATATTCAGAGTTAGTCAATGAGCTCCTCCATAGTCAATCCAGGGGTCAATACCAAGGGGATGGAGGGTCCAGTATCAGACTGCTCCCCTTGGCTTCTTTCTATAGGGATATGGCCCATAGGAATATGCAAGGTGACCATAGGAGGAATAGGATTGAATCAGATGGGAGGGGGCAGCTAGTTTCACTCATTAACCGATTTGCACCTCTCCACTGTGCTTCATCCCAAAATGAAATAGATTGACTGGTGGGGGGGTTGAAAGACGAGAAAGCACGAGGGGGGAGGGGTCACTCATAATAGGAGACAATGAAGGTCCAGGGCGCACACAGTCAGATGATTCCAATGTCAATGTGAGAGTTATGGAGCCCGGTGGGAGAAATGTAGAGAAAGATGCAGGGAATTTGGGTGAAGTTCCTGTAATGCCCACTAACCCTACAACTGTCACGGCAGGCAGTCAAATAGTGAGAGAGATTAAGATCATATCCTGGAATGTAGCGAGCTTAGCCTCAAAAATCAAAAATCACAACTGGCTAACGTATATTAAGAAACATCAAATAATCCTCCTACAAGAAACATGGGAGTACCTAGTAACACCCAGGCAATAGAAGGCTACAAATTGATTTTCGTCCCAGCACGTAAGTCAGCGCCGGGGAGGTCAAAGGGGTGTCTGACTATTTATGTCGATCTCAGAATCTCAGGAAGGTGGAGTGAACTTAGATGGGCCTCGGACTGAACACTGGGACTCACATATCGTAATAAGGGTTTTAATTTAACTGTTGTAAATTTCTATAATGCCATTACTCCAGGACAAACTCTCCAAAGCGTAAATGAACGAGGGGCTCGGCTGGCAGGCATGGAGGAGCAAGGGGCACTGTGCTCCCAGCTAGTATTAGCAGGGGAGTTCAATTGTCACCCATGCCCCTTCCTAAGAATGAGTGAGGGGAAGTGGTCGGCTTGCCCGATTGTAGAGGGGTGGCACCTGAATCACCCAAGGGAAGGAGGAGCGCTGAATAAGATCCTGGGCAGGCATGCCCTAACATATACCATGGATTTGATTGGTGGGGGGGCAATAGCACGGTCACCCCTACTTTCAAAGGCAGGGCGAAGGGCACTATAATTGATTTTATTTTCGTTACACCGATGTTAAAGTGTCAGGTTACAAAGTTTGAGATAGAGGTTAGCATTTTCAGCGACCATAACCCGCTTCTCCTGTGCATCATAGATCCAAATGCGGTACTTCTATCACAACGTAGGGGGGCCGGAGGTTTGATTAAAGCCACTGACCAAGGTAGGAGACTAAGGTGGGTCAACACGGACAGTGAGGCATTTTACAGAATCTTACTGGACACAGGCCGAGTCCAATGTTTGGAAGTGTTTGGACTTGGAGGTTGAGGGGGCAGACCTGAACAAGGCATCTGAGGGAGCAGCCAAAGAAATAGATGGCTTACTTAGGGGCAGGAAGGTCAACAAGGAACACAGTGCACCAAGGTGGTTCGATCATGACTGCACCCTCGCCTTGAGGGATCTGAAATCGGCTCTGAAATGCGTACCTAGGGACAGAGGGAAGATATCAAGCTGCAGGGCTAGGTACAATAAAACACTAAGATGCCGCAGAACCGTATTGCCGAACCAGGCATGGGAAAACTTGAGAGAAGCGGCCAAGACAAAGGACTCAACTGCTTTTTGGAGAGTTGTTAATGAACCGTGCTTTTAGGATTCAAATAAACCCAAGCCTGCCTGCCACACCCTCCCAGAAACCTGGCTTGAGCATTACAAGGGCCTGTATAACCATGGTAGCATTGAGAACTGGAAAGTGTGAACCCACCCCAGATTACCTTTTCCTTGGGAGAAATAAAGGCGGGGATTGAGGGGCTAACCCGTAACAAGGCACCAGTACCTGTTGGGATTCCACCAGATCTCCTCTTAAGCCAGAAAGAACTCTGGGTGCCCATACTCACCAGAGTAATAAATACCGCAGCGCAAACAATTATGCCAATATCCTGGTCTACGGCCACAATAGTCCCCATATTTAAAAAGGGGGACAGAAATAGCCCTCAATGCTATTGGCCTATTTCATTAATTGATATTACCGTGAAAGTGCTAGGTAGGGCCATTCTTAAGCGATTGATTGATTGGGCGGAGGAACATGAGATCATTACGGATACCCAGTATGGGTTTAGGTACGGCCGCTCCACCACAGATCAATGCCTTAATTTATATGTCCTGGCAGCCAAGAACACCTTAGCCAGTGAGGGGACGGTGTACATGGCTTTCATGGACCTCACCGCGGCATTTGATCGGGTAAATCGGAAGAAATTGTGGGGACTATTGGGGGCCTTGGGAGCTGACCCTGGTCTGGTAAATATATTACGGACACTACGTCAGAATACTTCTGCCCAGGTCAGATATGATAAGGAGGGAAAAGTCACAGACCACGTCCCATGCTCAAGGGGAGTGAGGCAGGGATGTATTTTGGCCCCCTTCCTCTTTACTTTATATATAAATGGTTTGACCCAGGCGCTGGTAGCTCTAGGGGTGGACTGCACGCAAATAGGTTGGAGAGGGATACCGGTGTTACTGTATGCAGATGACGCAGTACTCTTGGTCCGCACTGCGCGTGGACTGCAGCGCCTCATAGATGGCTTTGTCCATTTTATGGATAGCTTAGATTTGTCACCGAACCTCACCAAATCATATGTTATGGAGGTAGGGAAGGACCATCCAGCAAAACTAAGTATACAATAGGCACACAGGGACTGGAAAAGGTCAAGTCATTTTCATATCTGGGGATCATGTTCGACAGTCGCCATAGTTTTAAAGCCCTTGTGGAGGAGAAATGCAATAAACTAATTAACTCAACAGGGGCAACTATGAATTTCGCAAAGAGACGAGGCCGATGGGCTCTGGAACAAATCCTGAACTTCTTCAGTTCTGTAAGCTGTGCCAAAGTTTTATATGGGAGTGAGGTCTGGGGCTTTATAGACCCGCTTAAGTTACAAACAGAAGAAAACAAATATTTGAGGTGGGTACTGAAAGTCCCACAAAGCACATCCTCCTACGTGGTTCATGAGGATCTGGGTATAACCCATCTGTGCGATAGGCTGCAATGGAAGCCCCTCGCATGCTGGATTAAGGTATGGACAAACCCAGAGGCGGCGTTAAGTCAACAAATAATATCAGACTGCATTGCACGGGCACCGGGTTACAATATTCCTTGGAGTAGACACACCAAGGAAAACCTGTTAGCCATGGGTTGTGTTGAATATTTTACCCACCCGACCAAATTGCTATCTAAGGATAAGGGCTGTATTCAGTCATAATTTTTAAACAGAGCCAAGTCAAATAGGGAAGCAAGAGAGCTGACTAAGCCATCAGTAGGAACTCATCAGTTAACAAAGTTGTGCCTGGGCGTGGAACCTTATTTGTGTCTTATTTACAATCCTCAAGACAGATTTCTCATGACCCGTTTCAGGCTAGATTTGTTACACCATACTTTGGCGGTTCCAGCAGGGTATACACAGCATTTGGAGAGTAAGGGCTCTTGTGGCTGCGACCAACGGTCTCCACAGGATACGGTCCATTTGGTCCTACTATGCCCATTTTACGCTTACCCTAGGCAACTATTTTTAAAAGGTATTTTAAGGAAGGCCAAGTTCAAACAAGTTAAAGTGCCCCTACTGTTTCTGAAATTGTCAGTAGAACCTTTAACGCTTTTCTGTGTAGTACATTTTCTAAGATTAGCGATGAAACTCAGAACCAGTAGAGGGGAGGAATAATGGTCCTGTGTGTTCAATATTTGCTCTGATTTGCACTATACTATGGATGAAACATTTTTAACTGGGTACCACCTTGTCATTTCTATAAGATGATCCCCGTGCCGAATCATTTATATTTTATGTATTGATGTTAAACAGGTTTTTAGTATGATTTTTATAATGTATGAGATATTGTTTTTTAACACTGTACTTTTATGGTATTAGTTTATGACGAATAAAGTATATTTTGAATTGACTTGATTGTGTTTTATTTTAACAAATGTACAAAGCAGATATTGGTGCTTGCTTGTTTCACAAAAAGAATCGGATACCTGCCTCGGAGCGCACTTCTTACAGACGAGTATGGGGGTATCATGTTGCTGCTACAAGGTCCTTACCTGTGTGAGTTATCGGGAACGATGCAGGGGCAGACACAAACCAGCCACACATGGAGATCAATGACAAATACTGAAGAATTAACTGAGCTTCCAAGTTGATGACCATTACTTAATTGACCTTGAAAATAAAAGACACATTTTTAGTATCCTAGTGACTCATGACCATAAAAAACAAAGGTTATAAATTCAATATTGTGTCAAATTCTTAAAAAATGGAATTGGATGTGCTGAATCGGAAGTTGTCCCAGGTCATGCGTGACACCTTCCACAACTATTGCTTATGGGACTTGTAGTTTTGTTTTTCTCATTAAAAGAATGGGCTCTAAAGTCCCAGTATTCTAAGCGATGTTGGTCAAAATCAGAGGCCTGACGGAGGATGAAGCATGACATGGCTCTGCTTAGCAGTGAGATGAATGACAGTTCCCCAGCCCTTCCATTCTTTGACAGACAGAGGCTCGTTCGCCATTCATATTCTTTTGCAAGGACAAAGAAACTTTTATTGGAGTTTCGGTCAACTGAAGAGATAAAACCCCTAGGCATGTTTAATTAACTACTGACAAACATGAACAATCAAGAACATGAGTTTCTGGAAAACTATCAAGCACCCAATCAGGATCAGCCACCTTTCACACCCAGGAATTCTTGAGGCTTGGCTTTGGAGAGGATGAATTGCACGTGGTATAAGCAGTGGCGGTTGGTACATAGGGGGGAATAGGGCGTTGCCCCACTAGCCTCGGGAGTCGGGACGGGGAGGAAGACAAGAGAGACACGTACCACACGCACGCAATGCAGCAGCGTCAAATCGATGAACTGCTCACTGCCCCGTGTGTCACAAATTAAATTCAGTCAATCTGACTCTGACTGTTTTTTTTTCGTCAAGGGACGGACGATGACGAGGGCACAGCAGGTCAGAGACCTCCTGCGCATCTGCTGGCCGGGGCGAGGAATATTGCTCGCCCTGGAAGCACATGCGAAAAGAGTGATGTCACCATGAAGGGAGTGGCGTAATAAAGGCAAAAAAGGCCTGGTTTCAAATGGGTACAAAAGGGGGTGGTGATAGACGGAGCATCTGAACCAGTCAAACAGTCACACCCAGTCAACAGTTCTGGATTTAATCCATCACTGTTCTTTAGCACACTCTGCCACCCCAGTTCAGACATGGCCATATGTAAATCAGTCTGACCCTGTGCCTTATGGGAACAGTCCAGCCCGAAATGCCAAGCCATGCCTTCCCTGGACTGTAAACAAGCTTCCTAGGACCGGTTTCTGTCATTTCAGCTGAACAAAGCGGTCCATCACCACCCCCTTTTTTACCGCTTTGTTCGCCATAAGTTGGCAGGGTATGCTTGGACGTGAGTCCCTTGCTCACTTTGCCACTGGATTTGAGCAAGCCTGGCTGAAGATGGATGAAATGCCAGAAACTGGTCCTAGGAAGCTTGTATCTGGAGCGGAGACACCCGCGAGCAGCAGATTAACAGCAGCAGCATGTGTGCATTTCTCTTCTGCTGCATTGTTTTTCTGCCCCGAGGAAAGGAATGGCTTACTTCATTTAACTACAGTGGATGCGGCTTCATTTTGCATACATTATGCTACTTGATTGGTAAAAGAAATAAATGAAATACTGCTATTCCAAATATTGGCAGGTGTAGCTGTGACGTTAAATGGGAGCTGTGTTGATGTGTCTGACTGTTTTTGTATCAATACATCTGTCTCCCATTCCATGTTTGCATTGAGTAAAAGACAGCCTGTTTCTGTTTACCAATCTATGTACAAGCATTTGTAACGCAATAGGTCTCGCAATTACACGAGTTTAAGCTATTGGTATTGTAAATGACAATGCCTTTTATTTATGTTTTAAAAACGAATCACAAATAAAAGGCATTGTTATTTGTAATGTCAATAGCTCAAACTTGTGTAAATGCGAGACCTAGTGCATTGCAAATAATTGTTTCATAAAAGCGCCCCATACTGCTCTTTCACTTTAATGGCGACCCACCCCTTTCTTTAGACACGGCTCGTCTAAGAAAAGGAGCCCGGCCAAAATTAAAGTTAATGCGCTGCATGGGCGCTTTTACAAACAGGCATTTGCAATGCAATAGGTGTCGCATTTACGAAACTCTAGTAAATGCGAGACCTATTGCATTGCAAATGCTAGTTTCAATTTACCATGAGCAATATCGACCTTTTTAAAACAAATTCTTTTCCGTGTGCACCTTTTGCATTTTCGTGCTAAAGCAATACATATATTTTTGATAAAACAAAGAGGGTGGCACATAACTCAGCAGGCCACAGGTTGGTCATTTAGACTCAAATGTGCAAATGGCAGGTCAATACACATGTCCAGCGCTTACAAATCCAAGGGCGTGAACACACATCTTTCTCGGGGTTGGGGCAATGCACCAGTGAGAAAAAAACCAGGTACAATGTACTACTTTTCACAGTTCTACCATTAGAATCTAAATAATGTTGATAACTATGCAGTGTAAGCATCTTGTAGAGTTAAGCACTGAAAGGAAATAGGCCCCAGAGCTGTGAACACTTCACAACTAATGTGCTTGCACCATTTGCTTTGTGGAAACATCGACTGTAAGAAATAACACTAGAATCAGTTCCTATTGTAAACATGTTGTTACATTGAGCAGAAAAATGAGAAGACAGCATGCACTCAACTATACCTTGAACAAGAAGCCAGGGGCGTTGAAATTCCGTTTAACTGTACCCACTCTTCAAACACCCGCCATGGGGCCCCTGAGGAACTAGAAACTGAGACCCCTTGTCCCAGACCCACCTGGACACCCAGTGACCTGTCAATGGCGCCTGTGACAAACAACCTATCAGCGCGGGTTAGAGGCTTAGCATTAACTGCGGAGTTCTTTCATTTCGTTCCCACTGCGCAGCACCCGAGCGAGGGTTACTGAGGGTCTGTTGGATGAACCACCTGAGCATGCGCTGAGGACAGGCAGGGCCGCGAGTGCGGGTTGAAGATTGTCTATTGATTAACAACTGCGCATGTGCGGAATACTGACACTATGATCCCACCGCGCAGCACCTGAAGGAAGGTTACTGTGGGTCTGTTAGGGGAACCACTGCGCATGCGCGGAGGACAGACTCGTTCTCGGGCCTTATATCAACTGCTGAGCATGCGCGGAGAACAGACACTGCCCCCTGTACCGGAGCACGAGAAGTCATCGAATGAAGTGCACTGGAAGAAATAAATATCAGAAATTTCTATATTTTGAACAATGAGAAGCTCCAATAATATTTTGAAAATAATGGGAAATTACTGTAATGAAAGGTCACTAACCTACAACCTCTTTGTAATATAACTACATTTTTAAACTAATTGCGGCAAAGAGGACACATGAGAAGGAAGTTTGATGGGGCTGAGAGACACTTGCTTAGCTTGACAAGACCTCACTCGTGGATCAACACTGTGCAGCAGACAAAAAGGAAGTTTTAGAGGCCAGTGCGTCAAGAAATATAGACGGGACAGTTAGTCTGAATCACTTTTGCAAATGTGCGCTCCATACAATTATACAAATCTCAATCTCGACTGCACAGAGAGTGTTATTATTGGTGCAGAAAAGAATGATGCTTCATTTCAACCGAGCTATTCTAAAAGACAGACTCTTATTTCCTCTGCAAACTACATAATAATCAATTGCCGGTTAATTGTCAAGGTACGAAGTTGTGGCTAACATGAGGCTTTTCCAAAAATGACATTGCCATGAAGTAAATGCTAAGTAAGGGATTTTTGAACATTGGTCAGGTGGGCTGAGGGGTTTCCTGACGCTTTAAATCACAGACGGGCAAAGTTAGTTTATGCGATTGTTATTTACGAGTGGGAGGCCAAGGGGGGGGGGGAGTCGAAAGCACCTCTGCTGTGTGACTGTGTGTAAGTGTCTAACTAGAGTAAGTGAGGAGGGAGCGTGCTGGATGCAGAGGGCCGGGCGGCAGCGTTTAAACAGTAATCACGTAACTGCCTCCAGATGCTATTGTTTGTGAAAAAAAATTTCTGTTGATCATACAGACTCGTGTTGCCCCCAACTGAGGGGCGCTTCCTCTTAGCGCCTCCTGGGCCCCACCCAACCCTTTGCCAGGGGTATTGTCAGGGGCTGACCTAAAAATAGGAGACTGGGCACCGACCCGTGTGACAACAACTGGTGTAAGGGGGACGATACCCCCAGCCTGGTCTTGAGGCATATCTTGAGGAATGTCCACCAAGCCTACTTGAGGGGACTGAGTATGGGAACCAGCATATGGAGCAACAGAAGAAACCCCTAGGAAAGGGTGGAAAGGTGAGCAAGATAATTGTCTAATAGCCAGTTCAATCTCCTTGTCCAGAACCCCAGCAGCATGCTGCAAAAAAGCATTCTATCTATGACTTTTATGGTTTTTTCCATTTATAAAACCGAATAAAGTTTGTTGAATCCCCTAGTGTTTAGAAGAAACATAGATTAGACAGTACTGGACCTTGAAGTAAGCCTTTTCTGCCTGCTATTGCTGCATTTGGTGAGCCAAGTCCACACAGGAAGTAACTTGATTGGTATGAAATAAGATCTTAGGCATCGCTATCTCCTTATTATACCTTTAGGGCCTGATGTAGGTAATCTCAATTTACTGATTCTTAAATACCGAATTTAACCGATTCGGTATTTAAGAATCGGTAAATATGATGTAGGTAAAAAATAGGTAAAATTTACTGATTCGGTAATATTCCTTATTACCGAATCAGTAATACCGATTTGGTAATGAGGAATACCTTCCCATTTATTCCTATGGCCCTGGAATGAATAGGAAGCCATTCACTATTACCGATTCGGTAAATACCGAATTGGTAATAGTGGGAGCATATTCAAGGGTGGCAGGGTGTCACATTGACACCCTGTTACACCCCTGAATCGTGCATGTGTGGACATGTGGTTAGTGTAGATGTCTACAAGGGATTTGTTTTATACGCAATTTCTTAAATCAATATCTGTTATTAACAAGTTCATTCACAAAATTGAACTCAATGTATCCTTAGGATTACTTGAAGCATTAGTCAGCAGTTATATCAGAACAATGATAACAATCAATGTAAAAGAGAATAGACACACAGCAGGAAAGGTTATGTTTGAAGATAAATTGTATTGACACAAATCAGAATAAAATTACATGGGGATGGCAAATGAAACAAATCAATAGATAAAAAGTCATGAAAAGCGATACATATAAATTCAATCGTCAGTTCATCACATTACATCAGCTCCATAACTTCATGAGGGAACCCAAACAAATAAATGAAGTGTGGTATCCTTTTGATGTAACAAAAACTAGGCTGAGGAGTTGATGTTTTATGTCGACGTTTCGGTCTTGTGGGTATTCATCTGTAAGACCATCATCAGGACTAATTTTCATCAAATAAAAACCCCCTATACAAAGACAATTAGATGCAATTAGTTGATGTATCAATCAAAACAAAATAAAAGCATCAACTAGTTCTCTACAAGTAAACCTACAAATCTAACCTAAAAATGCTGCTGTGTGGGTCGCATCCTATTGATGAGACGCTAATTAGATCTTGAATGTATCAAAATTACAAAAAGTTGATCAAGACCTCTATGCTGAAGGCATAGAGGTCTTGATCAACTTTTTGTGTGTCTATTCTCTTTTACATTGATTGTTATCATTGTTCTGATATAACTGCTGACTAATGCTTCAAGTAATCCTAAGGATACATTGAGTTCAATTTTGTGAATGAACTTGTTAATAACAGATATTGATTTAAGAAATTGCGTATAAAACAAATCCCTTGTAGACATCTAAACTAACCACTCATTGCCCAAGCCTACAAGGGTCTATTGGGTTCTCCCACGTTTTGATACTGTGTGCACATGTGGCGCACATACATGACCTAAGGGCATGTATGTCTGCCACGTGGCACTTTGAAAAAAGCTAATAATTGCTTTTTAAAGGTATTCGGTATTTACCACCAACTTGTAGTTGGTGGTAATTAGAGAATCCTTAAAGCAAAAATGCACTCACTTAAGTGCTACCTACATAGGTTTTAAGGATTCGGTAATTTACTGATTCCTTAAAATAAGGAATCAGTATTTTACTGATTCCTTAAAATAACAAATCGGTAAATTACTGAATCCTTATTTACAGCCTCCTACATTGGAAAGGGCTAAATACCGGCCTGTAACGGAAAATTCACCAATTTTTGGTCATTACCGGCCAGTATTTAGCTTCCTACATCTGGCCCTTAGTCTCTTATCGGTAAACACTTTGATTGCTTGGAAACTGTCTATGTTAAAGTAGCGAGTGCTTTAAAAAAATCCTTGTGAATCTCCCCCCCCAACAAGGTGTTCACTGATTTGGGCAGCACAAACCTCACTCATTTATTTGTGGCTTCACCTCTTTGCCAAAATATTGTGAACGAGAACTCTCTATTCAAGGTCTGGGCAGCTCGCACTCAGTGGCATTTCCATGATGAGAACAGTCCCGGTCTCACCATCACAGACAGTGACATCCACTAAAAATCAAGATGGCATCTATAAAACCAGGAGATTAGTTGTTTTTCCTAATTCTCAGCCTACCCTTGTGACAAATTGTGTTCTCAAGATCAATCTCTTAGAATTGAACAGTTACAGGAATAACTTAAATCAAACAAAACATTTGAAGTAAGTTTGTAATAGAAAAACAGGACTGTAACCTTGGGTAGTCTTAGATGCATACTTCGTATAATCCCACTTGTACCACACAGCAAGCGGCAGCTAAACCGCCACTCAACTGATCATCTTACACGAGGCCTTTGAACCCTGCATGTACACGCTGCGGCTGCCAGCTGCATCCCGTTTATGTTGTAGGTCTTCTCTGCCGTGTTTCGTTAACCAGAAGCGCGGAGAGAAGCCACAATAATGTATTCTTTCTTCAGAAATCGAACGTGGAGCATTGAAATTTCAATTGAATATAGGAATCTTTTACTTATACTTTAAGTTCTTTGACTCTAAGTTCCCTGACTGATTGTAACAAAATGTAAATTTGATCTAGGACAAGTGGATACTGTCCTTATAGAATCCCTATGGGATCGTAAAGAAGTGCCAACCTCAGAGCGACTTCCTGCAAATTCGTTTTTCTACTGCCCTGCACTGAAAAACTAGGAAAGATTACATCAAAGATGGCATTATGAATTTTGGCACTATATCTTATATAGCAATCCTAATTTAACTAATTTTCCTAATTATGTTACTTTGCCCCGTGGACAAAACATTGATCCACAGTTTTAATCTCATCCCGGCTGGTAAGTGAGTCTTAACATGCTTTCTAGTGTTGCGAGTGTTGAGATGATTTCATCTAAGGTAGTCGGGTTCTTTCCTGGTAGGAGGATTGGCGGGCCGGATGCTGGTGAAGCTGCAGTTCCGGCAGGAGTAGGGTCCTTGGGTGCGTTTCGGGGCAGCCAGGCAGCAGGTGAATGGTCATCCGGGGTTGAGTACGTGGAGGGAGCTGAAGTAGTAGCGGAGACGGGCGTCGTGGCGTTCGTGGGGGCCAGGTGTTCTGGCTCTGGGCGCTGTCCAGGCGCGGACGCCATAAGAAGGGGAGGTAGAAGGGAGGAGCAGCTGGGTGGTGGGGGCAGACAAATGGGCGAGCGGGGGAGCGCGGGCGCAGCGGCAGGAAAATTGGGGAGGAACGGTGAGGGTACAGAAGGCAGAAAGGGCACAGAAATGGCACAAGAGGAAAAGGAGGAATGGGAAGGAAAACAACTAACAATCCAACAAAATCCAATACAAAATACACTAAGGCGAAGTGTAGCAAGTGGGGGGGCGGGCCGGAGGGGACGCAGCGACGGAGAAACCATGGGAGGAACGGCGAGAAGGCAGAAGGGCACTGGGCACAGAAGTAGCGCAAGAGGCAACAGGGGGAATGAAACAAACAAAATTAACAATACAACAAGCAATACAATTACACAAAGCAACCTACCACTGGTTACCAGGGATGGGGCACAGGTGGTAACCTGCAGGTGGAGGAGGGCCCGAACTCGCATCCAAGGCAGCTGCAGCGAGCTGGGAGACACGGGCAGACAGGTGGTGCTGTTGCAGTGTGCAGAGCGACCTGCCTGTGAAAGGGTCATGGGTCGTACTCCTCACCGTGCAGCAGCCGCCATAAGAAGGGAAGATGGGAGGGAGGAGCATCTGGGAGGTGGGGGCGCATGAATGGGCGAGCGGGGGGTTGGGGCCGCAAGGGGTGCAGCGGCGGGAAAACGGGGAACGGCGAGTGTACAGAAGGCAAAAAGGGCACAGAAAAGGCACAAGAGGAAAAGGAGGAACGGAAAGGAAAACAACCAACAATCCAACAAAATACATTAAGGTGAAGTGTAGCGAGCGGGGGGCAGGGCCGCAGGGGACGCAGCGGCGGGGAAACCACAGGAGGAACGGCGAGAAGGCAGAAGGGCACAGGACACAGAAGTAGCGCAAGGGGGAATGAAGCAAACAAAATAAACAATACAACAAGCAATACAATTACAGAAAGCAACCTACCACTGGCCACCAGGGATGAGGCACAGGTGGTAGTCTGCGGATGGAGGAGGGCCTTGAACTCGTGTGCGAGGCAACAGCAGGGACCTGGGAGACACGGGCAGACAGGTGGTGCTGTTGCAGTGTGGGGAGCGACCTCCCTGTGACAGGAAACCTATTGTACTACCTTCCCCTGCTCGGCCATGGCCCAGCAGCAGGAGGGCAGAATTGTGTCTGGCATCGGCATCAGACCTAGGTTGCTGTTAGGCTCTGTAACGTCGGTCCCGGGAGCAGGGAGGGTTCCCCCGAAGAGCTCTCCTAAGACCAATTTCACGGACCAACTGATAGATCTAATTGCTATACATGTGCTCTCCTCAAATACATTTCTTTTGTTGGGGGATTTTAATTGTCATGGTGAAAATCATACGAACCCTGAGGTTAATAAACTCCTTTCTACTCTTGACATGATTGAACTCACCTAAAGAGTTACAGGCCCAACTCATCCAGCTGGCCACTCGCTAGACCTAATCTTTTCTAATATTGATCATCTAACCTGTAACCTCCCAGACTCTCTCACTTGGACCGATCATTCAATGATTAAGTTCTCTATCCAACAGCCATGCCCTAAGAGCTCAGACTTAAGTGCAGGGAAAAAACAAGTGGCGCAAGACCTTGGCGAAATCTTTCTGTAGAAGCCTTTAATGAGGATGTTCACCTGGAATCACCAAAGAAGGATAAGGACGCTCCTACGACGTTGGAAGAATTTAATACCGCCTTTGTGACAGTTTTTCATTCTCCCTATTGTCCACCATCAGCCCCCTGGTGCACTTCGGAGCTAAAGATTGAAAAATCCAAATGCAAGAGATTGGAGAGACTTTGGCGAGTTAGTAAAGACCCACAAAACAAACTACGGTTTAAACAATTCTTGTCTAGCTGTAATCTGAATTTAAAATCAGCCAGACGTCTATTTATTATTAACCAAATTGAACGTGCCAGTAATGTCCCAAAGACCCTTTTCAATATAGTAAAAGACTTCGTATCTCTTCATGTCTGTAGACAATTGCCTATGGAACCACAAGATTTTTGTAATTCGTTAGCAATCTATTTTCAAGAAATGATAATTGATATTTATGCTAACTTTTCATCGATCAACTCTCAAGACCTTGAAGCCTCTACTAGAACAGAAGGCTTAGAAAAAATGGCAGCTAGCACCTTAGATTGTTTCGAGTTAACCACGCTTGAGGAAGTTTCCAATGCTCTCTCCTTCTCAAAATCTGGCTCACCCCAAGATCTTTGTCCTCCAAAGACAATGGCCCTATTAGCCACTCGTTGCATGCCAGCAATTCTAAATATCACTAATTATTCCATACAATCAGGTACCATTCCAATAACATGGAAGGAAGCATTCATACGTCCAATATTGAAGAAACCAACTGCGGTTCTCTGAGAACTAAGCAACTACCGCCCTATTTCTTTGCTACCCTTATTGGGCAAGCTGCTGGAAAGTATAATTAACAAGCAACTAAGTCTATGCCTGGAGTCCAAGGAAACTCTGGATCAATCACAATCCGGGTTTCAACCGGTCTTCAGTACCGAGACTGCCATGCTAGCTGTAACTGACTTGCTCAGACAGAAAATAGACATTGTAGGATCTGATCCTTCTAGATCACTCTGCGGCTTTTGATACCATCTCACATTTAGTGCTCGCGGAAAGACTAGCTTCCTGTGGCATTCAAGGGACAGCCTTGAGGTGGTTGCAGAACTTTGTCAGACAGAATGCCAACTATCATGCTAGGGCCATATCTGTCAGAAAAAAAATCATCTAGGCAGGGGCATAACCCAGGGCTCCTGCCTAAGCCCAACATTATTTAACATATATATAGCACCTTTGGCAAAAATTGTAGAACAGCTAGGTTTTGAGATAATTTCATATGCTGATGATACTCAGCTTATATTTACTATTGGCCCAAAGATAGAAGCAGAGAAATTGCGGTTCTCCAGAGGAATCTTGTAATCTCTAGCTGTATGACACAGAACTGCCTCCATATGAATCCTGGAAAAACCGAGGTCATGCTAACGGGGAAAGCCTTGGCTAGCTGGTCTGATGAATGGTGGCCCTCACAATTGGGACCAGCTCCTGTTCCTAAAACATGTGTTAAAAATCTAGGCCTAAAATTAGATCAGTCATTAGCCATGAAAGACCACATTGCTGCCACTACTAGCTCCTGCTACTATAATATGCAGTTACTCTGCAAAATTCTTCCCTACTTGCCCACTAATCACCGCAGAACCTCAGTTCAAGCCTTGGTCATCAGCCAATTAGACTATGGTAATGCTCTGTTGGCGGAAGTGGGAGAGACCCCGCTTACTAAATTACAAGTGATTCAGAACACGGAGGCCAGAATGTTACTGAACCGCCCTGCTGGCTCCCCTTCTGCTCCCTTGCTGAGAGAGCTGCATTGGTTACTGAGCCGCCCTGCTGGCTCCCCTTCTGCTCCCTTGCTGGGAGCGCTGCATTGGTTACTGAGCCGCCCTGCTGGCTCCCCTTCTGCTCCCTTGCTGAGAGCGCTGCATTGGTTACTGAACCGCCCTGCTGGCGCCCCTTCTGCTCCCTTGCTGAGACAGCTGTATTGGTTACTGAACCGCCCTGCTGGCTCCCCTTCTGCTCCCTTGCTGAGAGAGCTGCATTGGTTACTGAGCCGCCCTGCTGGCTCCCCTTCTGCTCCCTTGCTGAGAGAGCTGCATTGGATACTGAGCCGCCCTGCTGGCTCCCCTTCTGCTCCCTTGCTGAGAGAGCTGCATTGGTTACTGACCCGCCCTGCTGGCTCCCCTTCTGCTCCCTTGCTGAGAGAGCTGCATTGGTTACTGAGCCGCCCTGCTGGCGCCCCTTCTGCTCCCTTGCTGAGAGAGCTGCATTGGTTACTGACCCGCCCTGCTGGCTCCCCTTCTGCTCCCTTGCTGAGAGAGCTGCATTGGTTACTGAGCCGCCCTGCTGGCTCCCCTTCTGCTCCCTTGCTGAGAGAGCTGAATTGGTTACTGAGCCGCCCTGCTGGCTCCCCTTCTGCTCCCTTGCTGAGAGAGCTGCATTGGTTACTGAGCCGCCCTGCTGGCGCCCCTTCTGCTCCCTTGCTGAGAGAGCTGCATTGGTTACTGACCCGCCCTGCTGGCTCCCCTTCTGCTCCCTTGCTGAGAGAGCTGCATTGGTTACTGAGCCGCCCTGCTGGCTCCCCTTCTGCTCCCTTGCTGAGAGAGCTGCATTGGTTACTGACCCGCCCTGCTGGCTCCCCTTCTGCTCCCTTGCTGAGAGAGCTGCATTGGTTACTGAGCCGCCCTGCTGGCTCCCCTTCTGCTCCCTTGCTGAGAGAGCTGCATTGGTTACTGACCCGCCCTGCTGGCTCCCCTTCTGCTCCCTTGCTGAGAGAGCTGCATTGGTTACTGAGCCGCCCTGCTGGATCCCCTTCTGTTCCCTTGCTGAGAGAGCTGCATTGGTTACTGACCCGCCCTGCTGGCGCCCCTTCTGCTCCCTTGCTGAGAGAGCTGCATTGGTTACTGACCCGCCCTGCTGGCTCCCCTTCTGCTCCCTTGCTGAGAGAGCTGCATTGGATACTGAGCCGCCCTGCTGGCTCCCCTTCTGCTCCCTTGCTGAGAGAGCTGCATTGGTTACTGAGCCGCCCTGCTGGCTCCCTTCTGCTCCCTTGCTGAGAGAGCTGCATTGGTTACTGAGCCGCCCTGCTGGCTCCCCTTCTGCTCCCTTGCTGAGAGAGCTGCATTGGTTACTGAGCCGCCCTGCTGGCTCCCCTTCTGCTCCCTTGCTGAGAGAGCTGCATTGGTTACTGAACCGCCCTGCTGGCTCCCCTTCTGCTCCCTTGCTGAGAGAGCTGCATTGGTTACTGAACCGCCCTGCTGGCTCCCCTTCTGCTCCCTTGCTGAGAGAGCTGCATTGGTTACTGAGCCGCCCTGCTGGCTCCCCTTCTGCTCCCTTGCTGAGAGAGCTGCATTGGTTACTGAGCCGCCCTGCTGGCTCCCCTTCTGCTCCCTTGCTGAGAGAGCTGCATTGGTTACTGAGCCGCCCTGCTGGCTCCCCTTCTGCTCCCTTGTTGAGAGAGCTGCATTGGTTACTGAGCCGCCCTGCTGGCTCCCCTTCTGCTCCCTTGCTGAGAGAGCTGCATTGGTTACTGAACCGCCCTGCTGGCGCCCCTTCTGCTCCCTTGCTGAGAGAGCTGCATTGGTTACTGAGCCGCCCTGCTGGCGCCCCTTCTGCTCTCTTGCTGAGAGAGCTGCATTGGTTACTGAGCCGCCCTGCTGGCTCCCCTTCAGCTCCCTTGCTGAGAGAGCTGCATTGGTTACTGAGCCGCCCTGCTGGCTCCCCTTCTGCTCCCTTGCTGAGAGAGCTGCATTGGTTACTGAGCCGCCCTGCTGGCTCCCCTTCTGCTCCCTTGTTGAGAGAGCTGCATTGGTTACTGAGCCGCCCTGCTGGCTCCCTTCTGCTCCCTTGCTGAGAGAGCTGCATTGGTTACTGAGCCGCCCTGCTGGCTCCCCTTCTGCTCCCTTGCTGAGAGAGCTGCATTGGTTACTGAACCGCCCTGCTGGCTCCCCTTCTGCTCCCTTGCTGAGAGAGCTGCATTGGTTACTGAGCCGCCCTGCTGGCTCCCTTCTGCTCCCTTGCTGAGAGAGCTGCATTGGTTACTGACCCGCCCTGCTGGCGCCCCTTCTGCTCCCTTGCTGAGAGAGCTGCATTGGTTACTGAGCCGCCCTGCTGGCTCCCCTTCTGCTCCCTTGCTGAGAGAGCTGCATTGGTTACTGAGCCGCCCTGCTGGCTCCCCTTCTGCTCCCTTGCTGAGAGAGCTGCATTGGTTACTGAGCCGCCCTGCTGGCTCCCCTTCTGCTCCCTTGCTGAGAGAGCTGCATTGGTTACTGACCCGCCCTGCTGGCGCCCCTTCTGCTCCCTTGCTGAGAGAGCTGCATTGGTTACTGACCCGCCCTGCTGGCTCCCCTTCTGCTCCCTTGCTGAGAGAGCTGCATTGGTTACTGAGCCGCCCTGCTGGCTCCCCTTCTGCTCCCTTGCTGAGAGAGCTGCATTGGTTACTGACCCGCCCTGCTGGCTCCCCTTCTGCTCTCTTGCTGAGAGAGCTGCATTGGTTACTGAGCCGCCCTGCTGGATCCCCTTCTGCTCCCTTGCTGAGAGAGCTGCATTGGTTACTGAGCCGCCCTGCTGGCACCCCTTCTGCTCCCTTGCTGAGAGAGCTGCATTGGTTACTGACCCGCCCTGCTGGCTCCCCTTCTGCTCCCTTGCTGAGAGCGCTGCATTGGTTACTGACCCGCCCTGCTGGCGCCCCTTCTGCTCCCTTGCTGAGAGAGCTGCATTGGTTACTGACCCGCCCTGCTGGCTCCCCTTCTGCTCCCTTGCTGAGAGAGCTGCATTGGTTACTGAGCCGCCCTGCTGGCTCCCTTCTGCTCCCTTGCTGAGAGAGCTGCATTGGTTACTGAGCCGCCCTGCTGGCTCCCCTTCTGCTCCCTTGTTGAGAGAGCTGCATTGGTTACTGAGCCGCCCTGCTGGCTCCCCTTCTGCTCCCTTGCTGAGAGAGCTGCATTGGTTACTGAACCGCCCTGCTGGCTCCCCTTCTGCTCCCTTGCTGAGAGAGCTGCATTGGTTACTGAGCCGCCCTGCTGGCTCCCCTTCTGCTCCCTTGCTGAGAGAGCTGCATTGGTTACTGAGCCGCCCTGCTGGCTCCCCTTCTGCTCCCTTGCTGAGAGAGCTGCATTGGTTACTGAGCCGCCCTGCTGGCTCCCCTTCTGCTCCCTTGTTGAGAGAGCTGCATTGGTTACTGAGCCGCCCTGCTGGCTCCCTTCTGCTCCCTTGCTGAGAGAGCTGCATTGGTTACTGACCCGCCCTGCTGGCTCCCCTTCTGCTCCCTTGCTGAGAGAGCTGCATTGGTTACTGAACCGCCCTGCTGGCTCCCCTTCTGCTCCCTTGCTGAGAGAGCTGCATTGGTTACTGAACCGCCCTGCTGGCGCCCCTTCTGCTCCCTTGCTGAGAGAGCTGCATTGGTTACTGAGCCGCCCTGCTGGCGCCCCTTCTGCTCTCTTGCTGAGAGAGCTGCATTGGTTACTGAGCCGCCCTGCTGGCTCCCCTTCAGCTCCCTTGCTGAGAGAGCTGCATTGGTTACTGAGCCGCCCTGCTGGCTCCCCTTCTGCTCCCTTGCTGAGAGAGCTGCATTGGTTACTGAGCCGCCCTGCTGGCTCCCCTTCTGCTCCCTTGTTGAGAGAGCTGCATTGGTTACTGAGCCGCCCTGCTGGCTCCCTTCTGCTCCCTTGCTGAGAGAGCTGCATTGGTTACTGAGCCGCCCTGCTGGCTCCCCTTCTGCTCCCTTGCTGAGAGAGCTGCATTGGTTACTGAACCGCCCTGCTGGCTCCCCTTCTGCTCCCTTGCTGAGAGAGCTGCATTGGTTACTGAACCGCCCTGCTGGCTCCCTTCTGCTCCCTTGCTGAGAGAGCTGCATTGGTTACTGAACCGCCCTGCTGGCGCCCCTTCTGCTCCCTTGCTGAGAGAGCTGCATTGGTTACTGAACCGCCCTGCTGGCTCCCCTTCTGCTCCCTTGCTGAGAGAGCTGCATTGGTTACTGACCCGCCCTGCTGGCTCCCCTTCTGCTCCCTTGCTGAGAGAGCTGCAATGGTTACTGAGCTGCCCTGCTGGCTCCCCTTCTGCTCCCTTGCTGAGAGAGCTGCATTGGTTACTGAGCCGCCCTGCTGGCTCCCCTTCTGCTCCCTTGCTGAGAGAGCTGCAATGGTTACTGAGCCGCCCTGCTGGCTCCCCTTCTGCTCCCTTGCAGAGAGCGCTGCATTGGTTACTGAACCGCCCTGTTGGCGCCCCTTCTGCTCCCTTGCTGAGAGAGCTGCATTGGTTACTGAGCCGCCCTGCTGGCTCCCCTTCTGCTCCCTTGCTGAGAGAGCTGCATTGGTTACTGAGCCGCCCTGCTGGCTCCCCTTCTGCTCCCTTGCTGAAAGCGCTGCAATGGTTACTGAGCCACCCTGCTGGCTCCCCTTCTGCCCCCTACTGAGAGCGCTGCATTGGTTACTGAACCGCCCTGCTGGCGCCCCTTCTGCTCCCTTGCTGAGAGAGCTGCATTGGTTACTGAGCCGCCCTGCTGGCGCCACTTCTGCTCCCTTGCTGAGAGAGCTGCATTGGTTACTGAAACGCCCTGCTGGCTCCCCTTCTGCTCCCTTGCTGAGAGAGCTGCATTGGTTACTGACCCGCCCTGCTGGCTCCCCTTCTGCTCCCTTGCTGAGAGAGCTGCATTGGTTACTGATCGCCCTGCTGGCTCCCCTTCTGCTCCCTTGCTGAGAGAGCTGCATTGGTTACTGAGCCGCCCTGCTGGCTCCCCTTCTACTCCCTTGCTGAGAGAGCTGCATTGGTTACTGACCCGCCCTGCTGGCTCCCCTTCTGCTCCCTTGCTGAGAGAGCTGCATTGGTTACTGAGCCGCCCTGCTGGCTCCCCTTCTGCTCCCTTGCTGAGAGAGCTGCATTGGTTACTGAACCGCCCCGCTGGAGCCACTTCTGCTCCCTTGCTGAGAGAGCTGCATTGGTTACTGAACCGCCCTGCTGGCTCCCCTTCTGCTCCCTTGCTGAGAGAGCTGCATTGGTTACTGAACCGCCCTGCTGGCGCCCCTTCTGCTCCCTTGCTGAGAGCTGCATTGGTTACTGACCCGCCCTGCTGGCTCCCCTTCTGCTCCCTTGCTGAGAGAGCTGCATTGGTTACTGAGCCGCCCTGCTGGCTCCCCTTCTGCTCCCTTGCTGAGAGCGCTGCAATGCTTACTGAACCGCCCTGCTGGCGCCCCTTCTGCTCCCTTGCTGAGAGAGCTGCATTGGTTACCTGTAAGGAAGAGATCCTTTTTCAAAATCTGTGCGCTGAATGGCAGAGGCCCTTACTATCTACAAAAGAAACTCGCCTTTCATACACCGAACAGAGATCTCAGATCCAGGGCTCTAGGCCTTCTACAGGTTCCTCGTATACGTTTGAGTCAGGCTGGTGGAAAAGCTTTTTCGTATCTGGCTCCAAGATACTGGAATAAACTACTGCTGTCCCTAAACCAAATTTCCATATACAGCACCTTTAGGAAACAACTAAAAGCATTCCTGCTCTAACTCTGTTCTGACTTTAAGTCCTCGGGCCAAATTTCTAGGCGAGCGCTGAGATGCCCCCGGGTGAGTCATGCGCTATAGAAATTAACTTAACATAGCAACATACATAACATGCCTGAATGTAGCTAAACCAGAACCCCTAAATGTGCGCTGCCAGCTTTGCTCAGTTTGACTTCTAATTATTATAGCAGCGCTTCAGCACTTGACAGCTCAGAAAGCCATAAAAATGTGTGTCTTTGCATTTCAATATGGTGATGCAGACCACCACTTCCTTGTAAATATACCCCTTAATGACAACAGCCTGACCTATTTTATCAAGAGGCAGAAAATCCTCTCATTTCAGAAGATGCACCGCCTTGATGAAGCATTGCTCAAGGACACACACCTGTCACCTATTGAACATGATGAACTCAGAAGGGATTGGATGAGTACGGTACTACATGCCAGCAGGATCCTGACTACCCTTACACACCCTTACACCCTTACACAGCCATCTACTCCTTTGGAACATGGGGAGAGTGGGTTGGACATCTGTTTTCACAAATCCCTGGGGGTTTGCACACTGCAGACATGGTGGGAGCACCCTGGGCAGATATCTTTTTGCCAAGGTTCAGATTCTCAATGAGTCTTTGTGTGTGGGCTTTATCTATGCCCGGGCGGCTGACCAAACTCCTGCTCTCCTTTGGGACAGCTGGGGTATTCATGAGAGGGGGTGCTGGAATATGGCACCTTGACAAGTCCAGAAACCAAACGACCAGCCGCCCGAGACCGTTTCATCCTCTCTGACATTATTGATGATCATGCCTTGATGGATCCATGGTGATGGACGCACCTGAAGGACGCGGACTATACTTTCACCTCCTGCGTCCATTGTAAACGTTTACGCCTTGATCCTCCCAAACAGTACCCCTGATCATGATCTTCTGCAACTCTAACCATAAACTTTGATTGTTGAAAACCCCTCAGTCTGATGCGTCGGGATGCTTCCAGATAAGAAAGGATGGACTCCCATTGACGTCAATGGGAGCCTATGTTCCTAACCTCATAATAATCGGGCCCGAGGTGGGAATGCTTTCCTAATCGCATCGTAATAGGGCCCTCATTGGTAAGACACGTTTCCGATCCGATTTGGACATAGCAAATGCCATTAGGAGGCCTTCCTAACCACATCAGAATCAGGCCCTAAGGTGGGATTGTATGTTACAGCTGTGGGCAGCCTTTTTTAAAGCACTGCTGCCTACAATCTATGCTGTTTGCTGGAGCAGAGGTTGGGCCTCTCACTCTCTGAGCAGGACGGACACGACCTTTGGAAAGATCATGGCAGTATACCTCAGGAGGTCAGGTTGAAATCAGTTATTTCAAGTTCCTACACCACTGGCACTGACGCCGGAGTGGTCTATAAAGCACATATGGCAGACGATTCCAAGTGCTGGAGGTGCTGATGGTGTAGCGCACTCGCCTGTGACATTTTGCATTTCCTGTGGACTGTACAGTACTTTGTGCTACTGGGCTCCGTTTGGAATAACTTAATGACCAACCAAGGGGTGGCACCGCAATTCATGGCCCGTCAGACTTTGCTTCACAAAATGTCAATATTCCAGGATTTAAGACCCCATGGTAACTGTAAGCTGGCTACGGCCTTCGTAGTGGTAGTTGGTTTCTTGGGGGACGACCATGGGTCCTGGCACCCTGACTTTTCTCTCATGTTTCCATGTCCCTTTCCCTCCTGTTCCCCCTTGTCCTCCCTCCATGATCTTCTGCAGGATCTTCTAGGACACATCACCTCTATCTGGAGATATTATTTTATTTATCATTTTTCCAGTTATCAATGTCGTCTCACCAGTTCTAGTTTACACAGTATCTTGGACTCTGCTGAATCGATAAACTTCCATCCCTGTTATATGCTCATTGTGTATGAAAAGTCAATACAAAAATTAAATATTTATAAAAGATACAGGGAGTGGTGTCACTTAACATTTGACTTTGACAATTCCAAAGGAAGAGACATTACTGAATTTATAGACATGATCAGAACAAATGTAAAGTGATAAAATTAACAACCAATTCTCACTAAAATTGACATTCAATTTAACATTCCACTGAACTGTGTGCAGTACTCATGGTGAAATATAAGAAAAGTTTTGCCACTAAAATGTGGGACAGAGAGTCTGCTCTGTGCCGAATAGTCACTTGTGAAGTTCTAGTTGATACTCCATATTTTGGAAGAATGAGCCAGGTTTGAGGGACACTTCAGACCGACCTCCAAATGTGTGTGCCACTCATGATGAGTGAGGCTTGAGGGCTCTGATGTATGCACGTCCGAACTAATGTCGCTGTCGAGGCACTCAAGGCTTCTTGCATGACAATGCTACAAAGAGTTGACGCACTCACTAATCAGCGATGTACTGATGACGAGCGCACTGTGATATAGGGGCCTCTGTGAAGGAGTAGAATATTTTAGAGTAGTGAAATGCCCCTCCCCTGTTCCTCAGACCAGTAACACCCACTCATTTTTATGATACAATGCCAACTGTGTGAGTCATTTCTGGTTCATACTTGATATCTCTATCTTAGGAATTAGTTGTTTCAAAGATACATTTTTTATTTTTTGTCAGTGAATCTTTGTTGAGAGAGTGAGGTGGTTACTGTAAACAAAACAACAAAGCCTGGAAGAGGCCGCTATCTTAATATTTTAGGAGACAGTTGTGATCTTAAACCAGAAACTCAAAACCTAATTAGAACCTGCAACTCAGTCTTGTTTGAGGATATAAAACCGTATCAAATATAAGGAATAAGCCATAGACATAGGAAAATTAGAAATAAGCTGTTCCTTCAATTGTCGCTTTGACACATGACCTATGACACATTTGATTTGATCTGGTGTTTAAAACTCCATGGTATTTACCTCTGTTTTCTTTGCTATCTAGCACGTTGTGGATTTGAAAAACTGCAAATAAATTATTTAAAAGAATAAATGAGCTGCCCAGTTTAATTGCAAAACTGACCGAAATACTCATATATTCTTTAAAATACCGATATATTCATTGAAATACAGATATATATATTCATTAAAATACAGATATATATTCATTAAAATACAGATATATACATTGAAATACAGATATATTCATTGAAATACAGATATATTCAATGAAATACAGACTGTCGCTTCCAGTTGTCACCATTCTGTAAATACTCTTTAATCCTTTACGTCAGTGTTTGGAAGATGTTCATCAGAAGTGAAGCTATAAATGCTTTTTTACAGCAACAACCAAGTCTGAGGCCCTGTACTTGAACTGTCTGACCCTTAAAAACATTCACGTCTGTGACATCTGAAATCCCAGGTTTTTACAGCTATAAGTGCTTGTTTGTGTGAAATGTAGGCACTGCTGGAGCCTGGAAGCGACAGTTCCGTCAGCGGCCACCAGAGGCTGCTCCTCGCCTGCTGATGAAACCCATTGAGCTGCACATTGGATGAAAAGCAGAAGGGTTTCCTTTTCCGGGTCAGCAGTGGCAGAGACAGCACCAGCAGCGTGGTGACATCACTTCCGGCCTTTCCTGGTGTGTCCAGCCCGCTGAAGAGGAGGAAGGAGCCCTGTCTGGAGGGCAGTTATCGTCATCTTCGGACCATCACAGACCCCCCCCCCCCCCCTCTGCCCCCCCCCCCTCAGACCCCAGATCTGCCCCAGGAGGAGGAGAGCCTGGACAGGTTTCTGCTCAGGTAGGAGAGCTGCTAACTCACTTGGCTGCAATATATGAATCCATGGATCAGTTTCACCCCTCCCCCCCCCCCCCCCCTGGCATTCACGGTGACGTCAGGAGAGCTCAGCTCTTCCTCCTGCTGAGCATGAGGCCTGTCCAGGGGTGCAGAGGAGGAGAGGCCTGTCCATAGGAGGGGCAGAGGAGGAGAGGCCTGTCCAGGGGTGCAGAGGAGGAGAGGCCTGTCCAGGGGTGCAGAGGAGGAGAGACCTGTCCAGGGGTGCATAGGAAGTGAGGCCTGTCCAGGGTTGAAGCAGATGGGAGGCCTGCCCAAGGGTACAGAGGAGGAGAGGCCTGTCCAGAGGAGGGGCAGAGCAGGAGAGGCCTGTCCAGGGGCAGAGGAGGAGAGGCCTGTCCAGAGGAGGAGAGGCCTGGCCAGGGGCAGAAGAGGTGAGGCCTATCCTGGGGTGCCGAGGAGGAGAGGCCTGTCCAGGGGGTGCAGAGGAGGTGAGGCCTGTCCAGGGGGTACAGAGGAGGAGAGGCCTGTCCAGAGGAGTGCAGAGGAGGTGAGGCCAGTCCAGGGGTGCAGTGGAGGTGAGGCCTGTCCAGGGGTGCATAGGACGCGAGGCCTGTCCAGGGGTGCAGAGGAGAAGATGCCTGTCCAGAGGAGGAGAGGCCTGGCCAGGGGCAAAAGAGGTGAGGCCTATCCTGGGGTGCAGAGGAGGAGAGGCCTGTCCAGGGGGTGCAGAGGAGGTGAGGCCTGTCCAGGGGGTGCAGAGGAGGTGAGGCCTGTCCAGGGGTGCAGAGGATGTGATGCCAGTCCAGGGGTGCATGCAGAGGAGGAGAGGCCTGTCCAGGGGGCAGAGGAGGAGAAGCCTGTCCAGGAGTGCAGAGGAGGTGAGGCCTGTCCAGGGGTGCAGAGGAGGGGAGGCCTGTCCAGGGGTGCAGAGGATGTGATGCCAGTCCAGGGGTGCATGCAGAGGAGGAGAGGCCTGTCCAGGGGGCAGAGGAAGAGAGGCCTGTCCAGGGGTGCAGAGGAGGTGAGGCCTGTCCAGTGGTGCAGAGGAGGTGAGGCCTATCCAGGTGAGCAGTGTCTCTCTTCGGGGAACTGGGCATAGAGCCTCGAGGCTCAGGGCGGAGTGAGAGGCACTGTATGGGGTGGAATGAAGTCTGGGCTCCTCTGACCTTAATGAGAATCCTTCACTGAGAGCTCCTGAGAGAAGCACCGAGAGGCCTGTCCAGGGGTGCAGAGGAGGTGAGGCCTGTTCAGGGGGCAGAGGAGGAAAGGCCTGTCCAGGGGTGCAGAGGAGGTGAGGCCTGTCCAGGGGTACAGAGGAGGAGAGGCCTGTCCAGGGGTGCAGAGGAGGTGAGGCCTGTCCAGAGGAGTGCAGAGGAGGTGAGGCCTGTCCAGGGGTGCAGAGGAGGTGAGGCCTGTCCAGGGGTGCAGAGGATGTGGGGCCTGTCCAGGGGTACAGAGGAGGAGAGGCCTGTCCAGGGGTGCAGAGGAGGTGAGGCCTGTCCAGGGGTGCATTGGAGGTGAGGCCTGTCCTTGGGGTACAGGGGAGGTGAGGCCTGTCCAGGGGTGCAGAGGAGGAAAGTCCTGTCCAGTGGTACAGAGGAGGAGAGACCTGTCGAGGGGTGTAGAGGAGGTAAGGCCTCTCCAGGGGTGCAGAGGAGGTGAGGCCTGTCCAGGCGGTGCAGAGGAGGTGAGGCCTGTTCAGGGGGTGCAGAGGAGGAGAGGCCTGTCCAGAGGAGTGCAGAGGAGGCGAGGCCAGTCCAGCGGTGCAGAGGAGGTGAGGCTTGTCCAGGGGTGCAGAGGAGGCGAGGCCTGTCCAGGAGTGCAGAGGAGATGAGGCCTGTCCAGGGGTGCAGAGGAGGTGAGGCCTGTCCGGGGTGCAGAGGAGGTGAGGTCTGTCCAGGGGGGTACAGCGGAGGTTAGGCTTGTCCAAAGGGTGCAAAGGAGGTGAAGCATGTCCTTTTCAGGGGAGTTGCAAAGAAGGTGATGCCAGTAAAGAGGTACAGAGGAGGTGAAGCCTCCCCAGGGGGAGGAGAGGAGGTGGCCTGTCCAGAGGGAGTAGAGGAGGTGAGGCCTGTCTAGGGGTGCAGAGGTGATGAGGCCTGCAAAGCTGAGGCAGAAGAGTTGAGGCCTGTTCCACAGGGGTGCAGAGGAGGTGTGCCCTGTCCAGGGGTACAGAGGAGGTGATGCCTGTCCTGAGGGTTGCAGGGGAGATGCATGTCCATGGGGAGCAGAGGAGGCGAGGACTGTCCAGGGTGTAGAGGAGGTAAAGCATGTCCTGTCCAGGGGGTTAAGCGCAGGTGAGGCCTGTCCAGGGGTGCAGAGGAGGTGGTACCTGTTCCTGGCTGGGGGTGCAGAGGAGGTGAGGCGTATCCGAGAGGGGTGCAGAGTGGTTGAGGCCTGTCCAGGAGGATGCAGAGGAGTGGAGGCATGTTGTCTGCTGGGATGAAACCTGCCCTGTAGGGGTAGGAGGTGAGGCCTGTCCTGTTCTCTTGGTATGAAGAATGTGGACCGCCTCAGCCGCTGCTCTCACCGCCCAGAGATGCTCCTTTCCAGACATATCATTTTATTTTAAGAGCTCATAATCCGAGTTTTTGAAAAGTATCTGGAGTTACCTTAGAGCCTCAGATGGCTCCTGACAAAGGCAAACTGGCTAATTTCTCTTTCGTGAGTGCCCTGCCTTGTTTTAAGATGTTTATGTGTCGAATTCTGCTAGTTTAGGTGCTCCTTTGGTAACGCCTCCTGTCCTGGTGACGCAGAATGTCTAAAAGCTTTAATTGTGCTTCCAATTAGTAATTGGTTGCATCCCATAGGGCACACTTACATGGTTCCAGTAAAGGATTCCACTAATGTTCAAAATGAAACCAATTTTGCCAAAATAGTTCCAAGAGAATAATGTTTATTCCAATCGTTCAGAAATTATATTAATTTCTTTTCATTTCTTTCATGCTCAGTAAACAGAAAAACTGTAAATTTTCATATCGAGTTCAGTTGTAAGCTCCAATGCATTTCGGGCGCCGTGCCCTTCATCTGGGAGCGTGTCTAAAGTAATAGTAACATAGCTAAGTTTTAGATTACATAGACATCACAAAAAATGTATATAAACAATTGTATCAGCCTGCAACAGTGTCCCCGTGCTCTATAAAACGTGAAGTGAGATGTGATTTAAAGGAGGTGTATAATTTGGCGCAGTAAGTGAAGAAAGCTCTATGAGTGAACAACAAGCGTGTGGTTAAAAAAATGGTGCACCCAATTACTAATTGGAAGCACAATTAAAGCTCCTGACAAAGGCACACATCTCCTCCAAGCATGGAGTTTATTTTTTAAACCACTGTCTTTAGTAAAGTAACCAAGACTACAACCCCCAGAATGCACTTACGTATTACAGGCATGAATATTCTGGGTATTACTCTATGGAAATATTTGGTACTTCCCAGGGCATCATGGCAGATAAGAGTAGAACAGTTCATGTGCAAGGGTGTTCATTCTCAGGCTCTATCTGCAGATTGTCCAGTGAGATCTGTGATAATATGGATCTCTCTCAAGGAGATTTCACACAGTTTTATCTGTTCCAGGGAGAAATACAATGAAAAACAGGGGGTGCAAGTCCAGCGCCAGAGTTTCTGGTGTCCTTGGATCTCTGGACTGACCCTTCCCTGGTCCTGCAAGAGAGGACAAACCAGGTGTTTAGTCTGACCTCTCTAAGGGAGCGACAGCTGGCTCAGTATCCTGGTCCACCAAGTCCCATCTCCCATCCTGGTCCTCACAAGGCCCCGGCTCACGTCCTGGTCCTCACTAGGCCCTGGCTCATGTCCTGATCCTCACAAGGCCCGCGGCTTACATCCTGATCCTCACAAGGCACCCGCTCACGTCCTGGTCCTCACAAGGCCCCAGCTCACGTCCTGGTCCTCACAAGTCCCCAACTCACGTCCTGATCCACCAGGCCTCGGCTCAAGTCCTGGTCCTCACAATGCCCTAGCTCACATCCTGGTCCACCAGGCCCCAGCTCAAGTCCTGGTTTACCAGGCTCCAGCTCACGTCCTGGTATTCACAAGGTTCTGGCTCGCGCCCTAGTCCCCACAAGGCCCTGGGTCATGTTGTGGTCCACCAGACCCTGGCTCACGTCCGGGTCTACCAGGCCCACGCTTACGTCCTGGTCCTCATAAGGCCCAGCACACGTCCTGGTCCACCAGGCTCCAGCTCACATCCTGTTCCACCAGGCCCGGCTCATGTCCTGGTCCACACGAGGCCCTGGCTCACGACCTGGTCCTCACAAGGCCCCGGCTCACGTCCTGGTCCTCACTAGGCCCTGGCTCATGTCCTGATCCTCACAAGGCCCGCGGCTCACATCCTGATCCTCACAAAGCACCCGCTCACGTCCTGGTCCTCACAAGGCCCCAGCTCACGTCCTGGTCCTCACAAGTCCCCAGCTCACGTCCTGATCCACCAGGCCTCGGCTCACGTCCTGGTCCTCACAAGGCCCTAGCTCACATCCTGGTCCACCAGGCCCCAGCTCAAGTCCTGGTTTACCAGGCTCCAGCTCACGTCCTGGTCCTCACAAGGCCCTGGCTCGCGCCCTAGTCCCCACAAGGCCCTGGGTCATGTCGTGGTCCACCAGACCCTGGCTCACGTCCGGGTTACCAGGCCCACGCTTACGTCCTGGTCCTCATAAGGCCCAGCACACGTCCTGGTCCACCAGGCTCCAGCTCACATCCTGTTCCACCAGGCCCCGGCTCATGTCCTGGTCCACACGAGGCCCTGGCTCACGACCTGTTCCTCACAAGGCCCCGTCTCATGTCCTGGTCCACACAAGGCCCCGGCTCACGTCCTGGTCCTCACAAGGCCCTAGCTCACATCCTGGTCCACCAGGCCCCAGCTCAAGTCCTGGTTTACCAGGCTCCAGCTCACGTCCTGGTCCTCACAAGGCCCTGGCTCGCGCCCTAGTCCCCACAAGGCCCTGGGTCATGTCGTGGTCCACCAGACCCTGGCTCACGTCCGGGTCTACCAGGCCCACGCTTACGTCCTGGTCCTCATAAGGCCCAGCACACGTCCTGGTCCACCAGGCTCCAGCTCACATCCTGTTCCACCAGGCCCCGGCTCATGTCCTGGTCCACACGAGGCCCTGGCTCACGACCTGTTCCTCACAAGGCCCCGTCTCATGTCCTGGTCCACACAAGGCCCCGGCTCACGACCTGGTCCTCACCAGGCCCTAGCTCACGACCTGGTCCTCACCAGGCCCTAGCTCACGTCCTGGTCCTCACAAGGCCTCAGCTCACGTCCTAGTCCTCACAAGGCCCCAGCTCATGTCCTGGTCCTCACAAGGCCCCAGCTCACGTCCTGGTACTCACAAGGCCCCGGCTCACGTCATGGTCTTCCCAAGGCACCAGCTCACATCCTGGTCCTCACAAGGCCCTGGCTCAAGTCCTGGTCTTTACAAGCCCCTGACTCACGTCCTGGTCCTCAACAGGCCCTGATCACATCCTCTTCCTCACTAGACTCCGGCTCACGTCCAGGTACTCACCAGGCCAAGCCAGAGAGGGAGATCAATTGGTTGTTGGCCCACAATGCCACCTCAAACAGGAAGCAGACATATGCAAATCAGCTTTAGACGTCTTCCATTAGGACAGTCCAGCCTCAAGAGCCAATCCAGATCCTTTCTGAACTGGAACACAATCAACCCAAGACTGGTTTCAGCCTATCTGTGCGTTGACTGTAGGGTGCGGCTTCATTCCAGTGGTGCACCGAGCACGGGACCCATATCTGGGCTCTGACTGCAGGGTGAGACTTCATTCCAGTGGTGCAGTGAGCACGGGACCCACACATGGGCACACCTGCCGTATTTATGAATAAGCAAAATGATGGGTGGAACGTTTGAGTTCATCTCTGCCACTGGTAATTACTCTGGGACACATCCAAGCCCAACGTTCTTGTTCTTGCTCTCCGTCACACCTCAGCATACAGCCAATCAGAGAGTTTTAGCTAACATTACTTCCATTGTTGTCTGCTTCAGTAGTCACAGCAGTTCTAACTCTAAGGATCGGCCTGTCTCTCTGCTCCTGATGTTCACCAAACTAACTGAGGCCACGGTGAACAAGCAGCTCACTAAATACCTTGAGTCCGACCAACTTCTGTACAAAGTCCATCCAGGGCTCCAAAAGCTAGCTAAAGCCACGTGGGATATTAGCGACATTATGTATGGGGGAGGGGAGGTGGGGCTCGGATCTGATCAGATCTGTCTGCAGCCTTTGCCACCATCTCCCACTACACATTACTACAGAGATTGCAGATGGTGGGTCTTAGGGGAAAGTACCTGCTTGGTTCTTATCCTTTTTGAAAGATTTGACCCAAGTGGTGGCTTCAGCTAACTTCAGATCAACCCCTAAGACAATTCCCCCTCCCCCGGCTGGTTTTGAGCCACAATCTTTTCAATCTTTACATGGCCCACTTAGCCAGGTTGAGCGAGTCATTCAATATCACCTCTACTCGATGATATACAGATCATTAGATTAGAAGAAAATACACCTGATCAAGTCATTCGATAATTGATATCACCTCTACTCGATAATACACAAGTCATTAGATTAGAAGAAAATACGCCTGATCAAGCCATTCAATATCACCTCTACAGATAAAATGGCCAGTAATTTCAGGAGCTGCAGCCAGGAAGTTGCTAATTGGATGAGCTCAAACTCCATGGCGCTAAACAGTGAAAAAAACAGAAATCGTGGTATTTCGGACCGGAGCCTCACGGCACAAGGGTGGAGGCCGGTGCCTTTGGGAGCTCTGTCCATCCCATTCCATCAGGCCAGCAAACTGGTCGTTTGGGTGGACTTGCATCTGTTCCTAACAGGATACATTAAAATCACCTGCTCTACAGGCTTCTGACTGCTGAAAGTTATCAGAAAAATACTTCCATTCATCCCTGCTTCATCTAGGAGGACCTGGTACTGGTTCTGATCCTATCGAGAATGGATTCCTGCATCACTTTATAGGTAGGCATATCTGAATATCACCTACATAGATTGTTGCTGCGACAAAGACAGCAGTTGGGCTGGTTGTGAGGTTTATAAAATCAAGGTCGATCTCCAACAAACTGGTCAAATTGCACCGGCTTCCTGTCCTGAAAAGACGTCAATATAAAGCACTTTATGTCATGAATGCTCTACAATCAGGGGGTTCATTCTTCTATATCCTCGCTTATTGCCTGGTATCAGCTGGCCAAGTGGTGAGAACCCATCATGCTTTGCTGCGTAAAGTATCTAAGTTTACGAAATCAGAATAGATGGCTGCTCCCTGCCTGTGGTGACTGCGGGTACCTGGAATGGAATGCCCTTCCACCTGCTCTGTGCGCCAAAGAAAACATGAGTTTTTTCAGGAAACAGATCAAAATCTTTCTGTTCATGTTCAGGGGCTGTGGGATTTTGATACTTATGTTCTTATACTAGCGCTAGGACACTTCTTTCCCGAACTAGTTGTTCAGTGCTATATTAATTTGCTCTCACATCCAGTCATAAGCCATCTATCTCTGGGCAACAGATCGTTGCAGCTATAGACGCCCTAGTAGGACTAAAGGCTTCGGGATCTGAAGGTCAGGTGTGGAGTTTAACAAGTCTTAGAAATAAAAACTGGATGCATATCTGCTGGATGTGTATGCCGAGTGTTGGACTTGGCCCTTCTGGCAGGTTCACCCCTGAACTTTTTGCCTTTTAGTGTTACATAATTATAATGATTTCTGGTCTTTGCGCACTTTAGCACTGTGGCACAGTGTAAAGTGCGTGCGCTCTCTGAGTGCGTGTGTGAGGTTGACCTGCCCTCCCATAGGAATGCATGGGGAATGTATGTGTCCATGTTAGTTCCTGATGCGTGGGGAGAGCAGGTGCGAGTTTGGTATGTGCGGACTCGTGTGATTAAATGCTGCGCGATGATGTGTGTGGCATAAATATGTCTAGTGTGGAAGTGCCACTTCTAGAAGTTGGCATACCTGTGTAATTTATGTCCGTCGTGTGATTGGCTGGAGCTGGCTGGTGAGCCTGGCTCCAGGAGCCAGGATGGGTCTGCCCCTGTGGTGAGTGGAGGGATTAGCATGCTGATGTAAGGGAGGAGTGCACCTGGGACCTGAATAGGGCTGGGCTTCTCCGCACAATGCTCGCTCCGCCCCCTGTGGTGCGACTGATGACCCTAGCCTGGCCAGTGAATGGGGAGAGGGGCTGAGAAAAACAAAGTGCTCCAAAAGCAGCTGCGACTGGTTTTTCCCCCACCCTACAGACACAGACAAAGGGATTTCTCTGTATAAAAAGGGGCTGTGTCCTCCTGTAAAAGGTTCTTGTGCTCAACTTGAATCTACCAGGGGCGTGCTGCTGCTAGGGCCCAGGGGAAGGCTTGCCTCCCTGGGCCCTGCCCAGCCCCTAGATGCCTGGAGGACCCTTCTACTTCCTGAATCCTGACAGAGGGGGCCTGGCTGATGGTGGGGCCCAGGAGGGACCGCCATGGGGGCTGTCTCCTTGCTGGAGTGCCCTGTGTGCTGGCCCCTGGGCCCTACATGCCCCCCTGACCTGCAGGACCTTTTTCCTTGCTGTTGCCCTTGCCCCAGGACTTGATGCTACCTCTTGGCGCCCTGGGAGCGCAGGGCTCCTTTCCGCTGTGGCCCTGTGTGAGGGAATCCCGAGCGTAGGGATTTCCCCTGTGGCCCCTTCATCGCAGGTGCCCACCCTGCATTATGCCCGTTATGATATTTTTTTAATAATGGTGCCACCCCTTTTCAGATGCGCCTTAGTGGGTACCCACACCGCTTCTACGTTTATTTCCTTCACCAAGGATGCCCACCCCTCATCTTATGCCCCTTAGTTTCACCGCCGTGGCACCGGGAAGGAAAATGCCACCCAAACCGGAAGTCAGGCAGCCGGGCGCCTGGAGCGGGGCGGGACTTCCGCTTGCTTCAAGGAAGCCCCGGCCGCTGCCGCACTAAGATTGGCTGCCCGGGGCCGCCGCTGAGAAGAAGGAAGAAAAGCCGGCCAAGTCATGGCCTCCACGCGGAGATGCCGCCTCCCTTAGCGACAGGGGGGAGCCCCACCAAGAGGCCTGCACTCACCGGTTGCTCAGGGAGGCGGCGTCTCCGCGGGACTTCTCTGCTCCTCTTTAAGGGTGACCGGTGAGTGCAGGCGTCTTGGTGGGCCCCCCCCTGTCAGTGGTAGAGCGGCGCTCAACTGTTCTCCTGCATGTTGGTAGTTATAGCCTAGAAGGCACCTGGGGGCATTTTGTATCTCGAGCCCAGGAGGCTCTACCACCTTGGGGGCATTGTTAGTTAGAGCCTGCGGGCTCCAATGTCTCGGGGGCATTATGGGAGGTAGAGCGGCCCCGGCTGGCAGCGGGCCGCTTCCCCCAGTCGGCATGATGGTCCCCGAGCCCAGATGGCTCCCACAAGGCCCCATTATTTTTAAGAGCCTAGAGGGCTCCACCGATGGGCAAGTGTTGGCTCAGCCTAGAGGGCTCCAGCTTTGGGCAGTTTTGGTTCCTGAGGGCTAGTGAGAGCCCATGCCGCAGTTCGTTCCCCAGCTGCCCAGCAAGTAGTGGGCAGCTGCTCCGTTTAGGTTCCTTTCTTCCTAGGGACATGTGTTCTCTGGACTGAGGAGTGAGGCGCACTCCTTTCCCCTGCTTTGGCCTGCCTCAACTGTGCAGCACTTAGTGCCAGCTGCAGCGTTTAGGCCCTGCTCTTGGCCCCAGCTGCCCAGCAAGTATTGGGCAGCTGCTACGTTTAGGTTCTGGCGCAGTGGCGCAACCTGGACTTTAATGTGAGTTATGTGCTACATGTGATTTCTGTGCTAAATGTGATTTATATGCTATTATGATTCATACGCTAATGCTTTGGGTGTTAGGAAATGTGCTGTGTGTAGTATGTTTTGCGCACCCTGTGTTCTGACACCTCTGAATGTGTTTTTATGCATCATGTGTGAAGCTTCAGGCCTATACCCCTAAATGTATTTTCATGCATAGGTGGTTGTTTTATCTAGTATCTTTATGCTAGTGAGTTCATGGTTCCCTGCGTGATACTTTCCTAAGGTAGTCAGGGTTGCGTAGGTGGTACTTACCTCTTACCAGTAGTTACTGGTTGTGTGCTACATTTGCTATTTGGTGCTACAAGCGTTCTAGGTTCTAAGTGCTATGTTCTAAAAGTGTTACTTCTTCAAAGTGCTAATTCTACAAATGCTAGTTCTAAAAGTGCTTATTCCTGACAGTGGTCCATATGGCCCTGCCCCATGTATATAATCCCTTGTGAATATTGCCCGTGCCAGTTGGCACAATGTACATCTGTGATTATGATTCTGATGTGTTCTGATAATACAAAGGCTATTTTTATATAACCTTGTGTGGAGTTCCTTTTGTGAGGGGTCTGGGATGTTGTTACTGTTGGGTGCGTGCGCAAATGCTTTACATATCGCCTCTGAGATAAGTCTGACTGCTCGTGCCAAGCTACCAAGGGGGTGAGCAGGGGCTATCTTGGCGGGTGACTTCCTTGCCCTGACTAGAATGGTGGTTTCTGCCTGGCTTTGGCGCAAGCCTTAGCCAACCAGAAATTCCCATTTCTAACACCGAGGCATTAAATGGTGGTGTGACGCTGCTGTCTAAAAGTGACACAATCATATCAGTGCCCCCAAGCTTGGGACAGACCCGGCTAAGTGTATCTCTTATCTCTCTCTGTCACTGCTTCACTGTGACAATAAATTCCTGCCTGAGGTGATGCGACTCTGTATCCCTCCTACGAGAGAGAATAGTCTCCCTGGTACAGTTGGGATTTGTCCCACATAAATCCACAACGGTTCATCTAAGGACGGTATTCGCAGTGCTGCATCAGGAAAACGCGCACATGAAGGCTGGTGATGCCGATAAGGCGTTTGACTCCCTGAAATAGACTTTTATGATTGAGACATTTAGGATCAGGGAGTTTAAGATCACGTAGGAAGCTCCTGGACACACAGCCTATGGCCTGCGTTTAGTTAAATGGGCTTAACTCAGATGCCATTCAGATCGCCTGGGGCAGTGGGCTAGAGCGCCCTCTGACACCCGTTTTTTATACCAGGAATGAACCCTTAGGCCCATACACTCCACCAGAGGCATACCCTACCAACACTGGGCTTACACCTTTTAGAAACTGAAACCAAAAAGAAAATATGTCTTTATAAATTGACAGGTTTATAGTCACAGTTGCCAGGCCTGGATGTGTGTTGAGAATTGAGAAGGTCAGACGACGGAACTTCAGAGTTCAATTGTTCGAAATCCTTAAAGTTAAAGGTTTTCTGGACAGGTCCGCTGTCCTCTGGAGATCTGATCTTTATTGAAGAGTAGAAAATAAAATATCCTCTTGGAGTCAAAAATATCACCAAATAGGTATAGCCACTATTCAATCCACTCTACTCAATCACATCTACTCAAGATCCGTTAATTATACATATATACCACCAAGAAAGAAATTCCACATAATAGCTTTAATATAAAAAAATACAACTCATGTTATTGTGTTTTTACTTAAAAAGGAGATTATATATGTGACTCCCTATAAACAGTTCTAATTTTAATTCCCTGGTCCAAAATATAATTTGGCGCACTAAAACACTTCAGATAAAAATACATGAGGTACTGGCATCAGTGTGGGTTTAATGTGCTGAGAAGTTTGATACCAAACTTCCCAGGTTTCAGTGTAGCCATTATGGTGTGGAGTTCGTAATGACAAACTCCCAGCACCATATACTCTTAATGGCAGCACTGCAATTACAATGCCTAAGAATGGACTTCGCCACTGTAGGGGTACAGGGCTCATTCACCTGTACCCTCACTACGGGTATAGTGCACCCAGCTGAAGGGGTGACTGATCTAAGCCAGGGCAGTGGGTTGTAGGCATGGCTCATTAGGGATGTTTGCCATGTCGACTCTTCACTTTGTTCTGCATCAAAACACGCAGCCTGCAAAGGCAGTGTGTGTGTGTGTGTAGAGGTACAGGGCCTCTAAGGGTGGCACAATAAGTTCTGCAGACCTTAGAGGTTTTCCCTGGTCACAGTGCCCTGGGTACCTGTGGTACCATATACCAGGGGCTGAACTGTGGTCAAAGATGCCCATTGGGCTCGTTTTGGGGAAAGTACACAGGCCCTGGGAACCTGATTGGCAGGGTCCCAGGGCACATCAAGTCAAAGTGCATCAGTGGTCTGGCAAAAAGTGGGGGGCTTACTACTACAGAAACCCACTTTCCTACAGGTAGTCTTAGAACAAAATGTGGAGAAGCATACCATGAATTCTTACTTGTCATTTGCTGGTCTATTTTCCAGAAGGGTCTAACTTGGACTCCACCAAGCACGTTTCTTTGTATTTTTCAGCAATTTATTTGGGTATCTGCGTTCCTTTAATTTGTGCACAAGAATTTCTGCATTCATGAAATAATCACTTTTACCTGAGCAATTCCGTCTTATCCGGAGAAATTGGCCCAAAGGCAAATTGTCACGTAAACTGCGTGGATGATGACTAGTATAATGCAGGGCATTGTTCCTAACCATTGATTTGGTAAACAATGTAGTTCATAGTCAGCCATTGTGGCCAAAGACCGGTACATCCAGAAATTTGTGAGGTGACTGGCTACTGAACACACAAAATTGTATATCTACTGATCTGGCATTCAACCATTCAATAAACACATTTAAGATATCATCTTGTCCATCCCAAATGCAAACAATTCCATCAACAAACCGAAACCATTTTCGGATATGATGCACAAATGGATTGTTATCAAAGATAAACTTCTCCTCAGATTTGGCCATGAATAGCATGACTAACTGTGGGGCAGAAAGACAACCCATCGCTGTCCCTTTGAGTTCCTCTCCATGGGCAGCTCGCTGGTGTGACAGTGTCTCCATGACGACACGTTGAGATGTCTGCCCCAGTACTCATGGTGGAAGGTCGAGCAGTCGCGGTGGGAGGATCTCCATCTTGGGTCTGAGGTGCTGGTGTTATTGCAGAAGAGCAACAACGGTAGAGTCCGCAGTGGTTGTCTGCATCTTCGAACTGCGGTCTCCGAATCCGCGTTTTTTATTTAGCAGTTGACAGTGGCAGGACTTCTCGGCACTCTGCCACATTTCCTCTGTTCCTTCTGGGCCTTTCCTCACAGCGGGCTCTGCTGCTGGTCCTTCTCAAAGGGCAGGCAGACTTCTGCCGGACAAGGCTCTCTCCTCTTCCCTCTCATCAGACAGGCAGCTCACAGGGCAACTGCCCGAGGCAATAGTTTCGTCCCGGAAGACTTGCAGAAACCAGGCAATGTGCCCTCACCTACGGGGGAGTCACTAACAGTGATATTTATCTTGAAACAGCAGCTCTTCGTGTCGGGCTGTAAAGCAACTTGAGTTACAACAAAGCCAATATGTCTGTGACCCACTTTTCTGTGGTATTTCCAGACCCTGAATGCTTATTCCCTGTCTGGGTTTACTGGTTTCCCTGGTTGCATTTCATTGTCCATTTTCTTCTGCCGCACAAACAAGGACTTTGTGCAGGGTGATTGCTGCTCACAGCAGGTAGTGATGATGCTGCCTCCATGCAGGAATACTTACAACATGAACACAGTAAGTGTGAACCTTCTAAAAGGCGGTCCTGACTCCATCCCTCCACCCTTGTGTCCAAAGTTTCACCCTTCTCGTCTGGATTGCTGACAAAATTGCCCATCTTGTGCCTTGTTAGATGATGGGCAATCGAACATGGATGCGACTGGTAACAACATACTTACACATGTGTAAACAATATAGAGCCTGCTACCTTATATTATAAATACACGTCTCGAAATTCAAACGGGATGCCAATGCGGGGTCTGGTCATGACACGTGAATGGAACTTTACTCAATGCCCTGTAGGCATCGCGGCCACCCTCTGACAGGTAAAATGGCCTGTTCAGCTCGTGACCTCTAAGAACATGGCACGCCGCCACCACCATTCACTGTAGTTGGCGAGGGACACAGACCATAGTCTTTGCCCCACCAACAGTGTACTTTTAGTGTCTGTCTATGTCCCGAGAGCCAGGCTCTGGGTCTTAGGGTCAATTTTGAGCCCAGTCATGCAGTGCGCACACAGTATCTTCTCTGTGCTTAGGCTAAAATAAAACCAGGATACCAGAGTCACTTGCAGTTCCGTCTCTCATGGCAAGAGTGCACGGGCTTTGGCCAAGGTGGGGGATAGAGTGACCAAGCAGGGCCCAGCCTGTCTATATTGTTGTCTTCCTGTAAAACAATTGGTCTCTGATATTTACATTTATTTATTTTAGCCTTCATTTGTAAAGCCACAATATACTGCAGCAGAACTTTGAGCTGGACGAGGGTCCTGCCAATCAGTTCAGGGTGGGTGGAATTGTAATCTAATGTACACATCTAAAATGAAGAGCAAATGCAAGGTAAACTGTTCTGTATGAAGTGGTCAATTGTTTAGTGTTATAATTTCTGATATCTTCTTCTCAGACTGGAGGGCCGCTAATTTGAATCCTGGTTGGTGCACTAGTGAATAATGACTTGTATATTCACAGTGGTATGACATCCCTACCTTTGAGAGACAGCACTTTGAATATAAAAGCCAATAGCACAAAGAATTAAACAACATATAAATACGCTACACAAATTATAGGATGGGCTGTATAGAGTATTAGATCAGTCGCGCATAATTTGCAACAAGAGAGAATGTGTAAATGCTTACCATGCTACCAGATGTTAAATTTGTAGTAACCGTAATCACACCGTAGCTAGTGTTTACCTTTATTTAGGTTTCCATGAAAATAATGCATTTCAGAAGTACTGGTAACAACCTCACAGTAACCTTAAAAAGAATTATTCTTTGTCACCGGGAACCTCCAGGTTTGTCGCGCCCTCGGGTGGTCTACTCCATTGCCCGCACTCATCTAGTGCAGCTCGGTGATGCCAGTACAACTGGAACAGCCTGGCAGGACACACACAGCTCAGCTATACAAGTCCTTGTTGTTTGTTGCTGGGTGGCAGGAGCTGTCGGGCATCAAGGATCCCGTATTGAGTGTCCACATGCCAGTTTGTGGATCGTGTTCGCAACCCAACCCAACCATATCAGCATGTTGCGAATCTTTGCCGCCACCACACAAGCAAACTGACTCGAGTTACAAATTAGCCATGGCGGCTCAGTGCCATTGCTTACATTGATGGCCCCACTCAGGTCTCTGGCCCCCTGGACAGATATCTAAACAGAGGACATGCCTTTTGAGAAGCTGGTAACCCCAGTACTTCTTCGAACAGTTGTTTTATTGTGGCGCTCCATTTTACGTGACCCACTCTCACCCCAATGGCCTCCTCAACATGGTGCGATGTTTAACATTTGTTTGCGAAGTCCTAAAGCGTGCATAAAGCACAAGCCTGAAACCCATCGACCTATATCTTCCAGGATCAACATCTAACGAGAAGAACAAACGCAGAATTTAAATGTTTTGATAGACCAATGTCATAGTCATAGTCACAGTTTGATGCGCTGTAGTCGTTCGCCGTATTTGCAGAACTTTTGTGATTAGACACTCCTACCTGGAGACGGTTCTTATGAGGTCACTGCTAATAAGGGTTTATTGTTCGTCATTGCGGATACACTGTCTACCTTGATACTTCTGCTTTTCCTTGACCTTTGTGTTGTTCTAAAAGTACCAGTAACCTTTATAAGACAAGTTGGTAAGCTTTATAATGTTGGCTATCAGTTGTCTCTTTATCCCCTTCTTGTAAAATATGCAAGCCAAACTTAAAATAAGTACCTTTTGTTATGAGAATAATATTACACAAAGAAAAGGATGGCTGGGTGACAATTGTGCACAGTTGTGAAGTAGTAAGTTGAATCCACATAATTAAAGCTCAAAGGATAAGGTACCAGCCATCCACCGTTCACCAAATGGCGTGGAAAACCATACCATTAAACCAAACAAACAATATATCCTGAGCTTATATTCCCAATAAAGAGTCCTTAAAAGACAAGTTGATCTTCTCAATCTTCTTTTTTATTTTGTAATATTTCTTCAAAGCACAAGGTCTAGCCTCCAACACATGTTTTGTCCTTGGTGGTGCAAGCCGCGGACTTCCTCAGGGCTAATCACTGTTAAAACCGCTCTTGAATGACCAGCGGCATGTACAATAATAATGTAAGTAAGTCTATCGAACATCCAATAATTTATTTCTTGATCCAAAAACGGACGTAATCATATGTCCTCTTCCAATTGTATGTTCCATAAGTTGCTGTTTTTCAGTAAACCAGTTCTAGCAGCATAACTCGAAACAACAGTTTAGGTGAAGACTGACCCTCAATACAGCACGACTCATGGAGCATCATCTTCTTTGGTTCCTAATCTAACATCAATTACTCATTCACTGAGGACGAACCATCATTTTTGTATAAACTGTTTTTTCACTGTGTCACCTTGCGTCCCTCGCTGTGTTCACCCACATGTCACTCACGCCGTCACTCTTTGTTTCACTATCACTTAGTGCATAACGCCCCCTTGGGTTGCCACCGCATTATATGCCTCCAGTGCTGCTTTTGACTGTTTTGTATAAAATATGTCCTTAAATATATGATGCTATATGCACTTCTAAAAACTGAAATATCTGAGTCTCTCTTACTTTGTCATCCATGTTCTTTGTAATGTCCTGTACATGCAAATATATCTGCAGCTCTAGTGAATCCAATTGAGATATTGTTTTATGCATATGCACACTCAGATCTCCATCTGGTCTACAGGGTATACTCCTGTTGCTTTTCCCCAAGTTTTTTTTACAGCATGTGCAAGATGTATTGAGCATATTTATAAGTGCCTTCCCACCAATATTTTCATTTCATGGAAAAAGTTAGAAGAAGGTTGAGACCTTTTCTTTTAGTCGTGGAGTAAAAGCTGCTTGTTTCAGGGGACTACTGTCCCCACAACCACTCCATGACACTACTAACTACAGTAGTCAGTTTCCAGTAACGTGTCCCTGAACACCTACTTGCTCTTCCTTCTATGTTTGTGTTCTGAGCCCCTCATTCTCCCCTCGGACCCACCAAGGATGTTTAGTCTGTGTGTAAAGGCGCTTCCGTGTACTAGATACATGTGAGGTGCAGAGCCCATTTTGGGTGTCTCCCTTGTATCTAAGTAGCCTCTAAAGTTGTGCGCTGTTCCATAACGTTAGTGACAATCTGCATTCTTTCCTCTCACTGCATGCCCTGCCGCTGCTTTTTAGAGTCACTCCTCGTATTGAAATTCTTTGTAAAGCAGATGAGCCTTGTAGGGAAGTGTTAGAACTGGCTATTTCTGGTAGGCTAAGGCTGACGCCAAAGCCAGGCAGAAACCACCATTCTAGTCAGGGCAAGGGAGTCACACGCCAAGATAACCCCTGCTCACCCCCTGGTAGCTTGGCACGAGCAGTAAGGCTAAACTCTGAGGCAATGTGTAAAGCGTTTGCGCCAGCACACAACAGCAACAACATACTAGGCACACCACAAAAGAGACTCCACACAAGGTTATTATAAAATAACTTTTGTATTGTAAAAACACATCAGATAGTATCACACAAAATACATGGTGCCAACTGGCACAGGCAATATTCACATGGGATTATTTACAGGACAGGGCTGCATGGGCCACTGTCAGAATCAGCACTTAGTAGAAATTAGAATATAGGATATAAAATCACTGTAGCACAAAGTAACAGTTATAACTCACAACCAGCATCTACTGGTAACAGGTAAGTACCACCTACGCAACCCTAACCACCTTAGGAGAATGTCACGCAGGGAACCAGGACCTTACTAGGACCACCTGTACCAAAAAGAACAACCACCTAAGTATCACACAGCATTTAGGGGTATAAGGAAGAACACATTACCCATGATGCATGAAACACATTCAGAGGAGTAGTAAAGGAAAAACACATGATGCCTAAAACATTCAGAGGTGTAAGGACAACCATCTAAGTATCACACAGCGTTTAGGGGTCTAGGAAAGAACACATTACCCATGATGCATAAATATAAATTCAGAGGAGTAGTAAAGAGAAACACATGATGCATAAACCTACACATTCAGCGGTGTTAAGAACAAAGCACATGATGCAATAAAATACATTCAGAGGTGCAGCGCAAGAAGACACATGATGCCTAAAACATTCAGAGGTGCAGCGCAGGGAAAGAAAGGAAGACACATGATGCCTAAAAACATTCAGAGGTGCCAGAACAATACAATAGCGCAAAAATCACATGATGCCTAAAAACATTCAGAGGTGCAGGAATAACACATGCACATTCAGAGGTGCAATAACCATACAATTGCGCAAAACTTACATAAGCCACCCTCTGTGGCAGTCCCTAGGCCAACTGGCCTTGTTGGGGCTCAGATGCCCTGTGTCCAAATGTCAGGGCACGCTGCCAAGCAGCGCTAGTCCAAGCACAAGCCTAAATGTAGCAGGTGCCCACTACTTGCTGGGCACCTGTGAAATCCCAAGACCTAAACGGTGCAGCTGCCCACTAATTGCTGGGCAGCTGGGAATCATCAAAACTGCGCCAGGGCCCTCACTGACCCTTAGGCGCAAACTGCGCCACTGCTAGAGCCACACAGGCTCTTGCACAGATATGCCCCCTGAGCCTCCCTGGGCTCTTAAAACAAATGTGGCACCTCGAGCCTCACTGGGCTTGTACACAAGCTTCTCGCAGGCAGGAGGGGGCGGGCACCGGAAATGTGCCCCGATGCCCCCTCTTAACTAAAATGGCCCCTAAAAGCCTCTCATGGCTCTAAATAATGATGGGCCCCTTAGAGCCTCCGTGGCTCTAAACACAAGTCTTGCCCCGTCGTTGGAGTCCCACTCGGGGGACTCAAGAGTTAATGGCCCCCAGAGCCCTCTGGCTCAAACAAATACCAGCAAGCAGCAGCACGCCCCTGGCAGATTCAAGTTGGAAACAAGAACATTTTGGAAGGGGACACAGCCCCTTCTTATACAGAGAAAAGTCTTTGAAGTCTTTGTGCAGGCAGTGTGAGAACCAGCTAGGACTGGTTATAGGGAAGTCCCTTCAGTATCAGGGACAGAGGTGACAGTCGCCCAGCGGGGGGGTGGAGCCAGCATTGTGGTCAGGCAGGCACAGCCCTTCACTATCAGGTGCCATCTCCTCCCACTTCCCTGGCAGCAGATGCTGCCTTTCATCCATGGGCTGACTCAGACAACCTCCTGGGCTCTCCAGCCCCTGTCACCCTCAAACCAGACAGTCAATCCACAAGCAGGCCCAGGCACTCCTGACCCAGGCTCACCAGCCAATCACACGCCAGAAACAAATTACACAAATATGCCAACTTCTAAAAGTGGCACTTCTGGACTAGACACATTCATGCCGCATATACCATTTCGCAGCATTCAGTCTCACGAGTTCTCTCATACCAAACTCTCCCCTGCACTCCCCACACATCATGAACTACCATGGGCATACATATTCCCCATTCATTCCTATGAGAGGGCAGGTCACTCACCACACATACACAGAGAGCTCAAGCACTTTACACTGTACCACAGTGAAAAAGTGCGCAGAGGCCTAAAATCACCAACACCAGGTCACAGAAACAGGCTAGGAAAAAGCAAAAAGTCTCGGGGTGAACCTGCCTAAAAGGCCGGGTCCAACACAACCCCCTTCCAGCCAAAACGCAGGGTAGACCAATCACTCCACTGATGGGCTTCACTGCTTTGGGCGACAAAACACGGACACGGGCCCGCACGGCAGGGACACCTTCCGGTTCTACGCCACTCTGAACCCACCTGGTTACCTCCAAACAATAACTCTCTGTCACAACTAGGATATCCCATTGGTACTCCCTAGTCATCCACGGCCAAGACCAGGCCATAGGCAATCCAAATATCACAGGTCCTAACCAATCCACAGAGCGGGGGGTAGTAACCCCTGGCACACAATAGCCATTCTCCACTCTCTCTCTTTCAGTGTTGCTTCAACTACCACTGATCCAACAACCTAGGGTCCACACCCCCAGGCTGACCAGAGGTCACAGGGAAGAATGCCCCACCCTACCTCTACTTCTGGGTTTCCACACCCTCACAGAGAGGCACTCACCAGAACACAATTCTCCTACCAGCTCAGGACCTCACTCCATCACTGGTCTACCACCTGGAAACTATTTCACTTCTGAGGTACAAAGCACACAGCACAGTTCCTCTTCAAGCAGGTGGGGGGACACAGCACACAGCAAAGTCCCCTTTCGTCTACCTTAGTGTAAACAACAAACTGCAGGTGAGCCCCAGAATACACAGCAAGGGCAGCCCCCTCAGTCTCTTCAGCTGATCCACTTTGGCAGAGATTCCTCTTGACCTAGAAGTTTCCTAATCTCCCAACCTAAGATCTAAACCCTCAGGTTGCACCGGGGTCAGAAGTAAGGACACCGTCCCTCTGCACCCCCTTCCAGTTCCATGACTACAGGCCCAGTATGTCTCAGGCTAGACAGAGCACACGCCAGCGGCGTATCAGCGACACACTCTCCTCCAGTACTCCCTATCACAGGGTAATTCTCAGTATGTCCCAGGCTAGACAGAGCACACGCCAGCGGCGTATCAGTGACACACTTTCCTTCAGTACTCCTTCCAGGTCAGGCCACAACCCCAACCTGGCTTTCCCCCCTCCTCGGGGAACGACCTCCAGAGGACCCACAAATGGTCAAGCACTCTAGACGGTCAAATGCTCAGCGAGCCAGGACTTCTGCACCCTCCACTTAGGAGCGGTACTGCCTAACACTAGGACCGCCGGAGTTCTGGTTACAGGCACTCCCCGTCCTCTAGACACAGGAAGATCCTCCTCAAATGACCTATGTACAGCTTAGGCCCCTGACCTGGCGCTCCCTTAGGGAACCCTCCAGGCCCTGAGATAGGGTTTCAGGCCAACGTGGGACACACCGTCCCACACTCACTCCGCCTCCACTGAGACAGGGCGTGAGCCCCTACACCCCTACCATACTACTGGGACCTAGCTGGGTTACACATGAACCTCTTCCCCTTCACAGGATCATCAGATACACAAGCCACTCCTTTTAGAATCACTCCCTAATGCCTCTGCAAGACATCTAGCACACCGCCAGACATCCACCTTCTTGTCCAGTGCCTCTTCAAGACCTCCTGCACACCACCAGAGGTACACCTCACGTGCAAGCTCCTTAAAAAAAAAACTCACACCAACTCCTCCAGTTCAAGACACCACTCATCCACACACTCCCCCTCCAGACTGGTGAGACAGTTCCTCACTGCCCCTGACTCTCAACCTGTCACCCTCTTACTGAGCACCAGGCACCATACTCTGGGAACTGGGAATGGGACTTCACATGCACTGGACACATTTAAGCTGCCACCACTGGATCCTACCATACTGGGGAATCCAGACACACACACTACACTCAGGGGATAACCACCCTCCCAAGCTAGTCATTTCTCCTCCACACTCCCTCTCTTCCATCTACCCACACAGGGACAGGACCAGGGATGGGCACTGGACCCAGCAAGGGATTCCTAATCTATGGGAACCTCCCCCTCTACTGGAGTCCCGCCCTGTCAATTTCTCTCATCTGCCACTAAACATAAAGCGCAGAAACACATTTGAAAATGACACTCTTGAGGAAAAACAAAAATCAAAAACAATAATCCCAAACATGTGACTATCTATAAACTGCAGAGTTTTGTAATGTAGCCAGCTGTCGCTGTGGCACTGCGCAAACACAAGTCCAAATCCGCACCGCTGACCAACAATGTTAGAACTGGCTATTTATGGTAGGCTAAGGCTGCCGCCAAAGCCAGGCAGAAACCACCATTCTAGTCAGGGCAAGGGAGTCACACGCCAAGATAACCCCTGCTCACCCCCTGGTAGCTTGGCACGAGCAGTAAGGCTAAACTCGGAGGCAATGTGTAAAGCGTTTGCGCCAGCACACAACAGCAACAACATACTAGGCACACCACAAAAGAGACTCCACACAAGGTTATTATAAAATAACTTTTGTATTGTAAAAACACATCAGATAGTATCACACAAAATACATGGTGCCAACTGGCACGGGCAATATTCACATGGGATTATTTACAGGACAGGGCTGCATGGGCCACTGTCAGAATCAGCACTTAGTAGAAATTAAAATATAGGATATAAAATCACTGTAGCACAAAGTAACAGTTATAACTCACAACCAGTATCTACTGGTAACAGGTAAGTACCACCTACGCAACCCTAACCACCTTAGGAGAATATCACGCAGGGAACCAGGACCTTACTAGGACCACCTGTACTAAAAAGAACAACCACCTAAGTATCACACAGCATTTAGGGGTATAAGGAAGAACACATTACCCATGATGCATGAAACACATTCAGAGGAGTAGTAAAGGAAAAACACATGATGCATAAACCTACACATTCAGCGGTGTTAAGAACAAAGCACATGATGCAATAAAATACATTCAGAGGTGCAGCGCAAGAAGACACATGATGCCTAAAACATTCAGAGGTGCAGCGCAGGGAAAGAAAGGAAGACACATGATGCCTAAAAACATTCAGAGGTGCCAGAACAATACAATAGCGCAAAAATCACATGATGCCTAAAAACATTCAGAGGTGCAGGAATAACACATGCACATTCAGAGGTGCAATAACCATACAATTACGCAAAACTTACATAAGCCACCCTCTGTGGCAGTCCCTAGGCCAACTGGCCTTGTTGGGGCTCAGATGCCCTGTGTCCAAATGTCAGGGCACGCTGCCAAGCAGCGCTAGTCCAAGCACAAGCCTAAATGTAGCAGGTGCCCACTACTTGCTGGGCACCTGTGAAATCCCAAGACCTAAACGGTGCAGCTGCCCACTAATTGCTGGGCAGCTGGGAATCATCAAAACTGCGCCAGGGCCCTCACTGACCCTTAGGCGCAAACTGCGCCACTGCTGGAGCCACACAGGCTCTGGACATCGCACATGTCCCCAAACGTTGGAGCCACACAGGCTCTTGCACAGATATGCCCCCTGAGCCTCCCTGGGCTCTTAAAACAAATGTGGCACCTCGAGCCTCACTGGGCTTGTACACAAGCTTCTCGCAGGCAGGAGGGGGCGGGCACCGGAAATGTGCCCCGATGCCCCCTCTTAACTAAAATGGCCCCTAAAAGCCTCTCATGGCTCTAAATAACGATGGGCCCCCTAGAGCCTCCGTGGCTCTAAACACAAGTCTTGCCCCGTCGTTGGAGTCCCACTTGGGGGACTCAAGAGTTAATGGCCCCCAGAGCCCTCTGGGCTCAAACAAATACCACGGAGCCTCTCTGGGCTATAAATTGCGAAAATGCGCCCCTACACCGGGGAGCGGCCCGCTGCCAGACGGGGCTGCTCTACACTTCCATTGGAGACCCCCGCCCGAGACGCCCGCACTCACCGGATGCCTGCTGTGAGGCGGCGTCTTCACTGGGGCTTCTTTCGGCGGGGAAGCAATGCGTCTCCTCTCTTGCTGCGGCATCTCCGCTGCGTGTAGCTGGGCTTCCGGGGCTCCCTCCATTGCATGGGAGCCCCGCACCACTCGCGCTGTGTCCTCTCCTCTTCGTGGCGGTCCCGGGGCTCTCCATAACTCACCGGAGCCCAGGACCGCGATAGACCAGCTGCACTTCCTCTCTTCCTGCCGAGGCCCAATCCCAGCGCGGCTCACTAGGACGAGCCCCGTGTGACGAAGCACTGCTTCCGGCGCTGGCCAATCACAGCGCGGCCTCACGGGACGAGCCTCCCACAGCCAGCCAATGGCTGCGCGGCTCTCGAGGAAAGCTTCTCTTCAGCGGCCATTAAACACAACTCGGGCCGCGGCGGTGAACAAAGGGACATAACGAGGGGTGGGCACCCTCGGTTTCAAAATTAAACGTAGAAACGGGGTGAGCACCCGTTAGACACGTAAATAAATGGGGTGGCACCCATCACTAAAAATATAGCGATATCGGGCACAAAGCAGGGTGGCACCTGCAATTCCCCACGCAAAATGCGGGGCAGAGACACGCTCATGTAAAGCACAAAGCGCTCCCAAGCGCTAGGGAAGACAAATCAAGCGCTCCCAAGTGCTATAGCAAAGAAAAGAAGGTCTCTGCCTCAAACAAAGCACTCCCCCAGTGCTACCAGCAAAGTCCAGCAGCAAGGAAAGCAAAGGGGACCCAGCAAAAGGTCTCCAGAGTTCAAGATAGGTCCATCAGGTATCCAGGGCAGAGCAAAGTCCCCCATCCTTCCAGGACAGGCAGAGGGGTCCCCCAGAAGTCCTCCAGGCACCCAGGGGCTGGGCAGGGACCAGGGATTCCCCTGGTCCCAAGCAGCAGCACGCCCCTGGCAGATTCAAGTTGGAAACAAGAACATTTTGGAAGGGGACACAGCCCCTTCTTATACAGAGAAAAGTCTTTGAAGTCTTTGTGCAGGCAGTGTGAGAACCAGCTAGGACTGGTTATAGGGAAGTCCCTTCAGTATCAGGGACAGAGGTGACAGTCGCCCAGCGGGGGGGTGGAGCCAGCATTGTGGTCAGGCAGGCACAGCCCTTCACTATCAGGTGCCATCTCCTCCCACTTCCCTGGCAGCAGATGCTGCCTTTCATCCATGCATATAATGGGGTAACCCTGTAACCCTCAGAACCTGGGTGGGTAATAGACAAAATAATAATGGTTCTGTCGGACAAAAATACACACTGCTTTAGTATTTCAATGTTTCCTTTTGCAGGTCTCGTTCCTAACCAGGATATCAAGACAGGTGTACTAATACATTCACAAACGAACACACTGACCACAAAGAAAAATGAAAGCAAATGTTTACTCAAATACTTTCACATGTGAAGACAGATTACTTCAATCACTGTCCCAAAACGAATATTTAAAACATATATGGCACAAAAACTTTGTGCTAAAGCATAATACACACTAAAAACAACAAGTAAAATGTGTTACTTCATATACTTTTTGGAATCAACAACTATATATATACAATAATCCTGTAGGTACATCAATTCAATCTTGGATCCTACAGGGTTTTGAATAGTTTGTTCACGCCAAAAGCGGGGATTGCGTCGACGTTTCGACCCTGGGGGGCGATGCGGTGTTTTCACGCATCAGGGGCGGGTCTTCATCAGGACTGTATATATATGTGGGACAGTGTTTTAACATTAAAGCAATTATGAGCATGAGAACATTGCTCACCTCTTGCAGACCTAGCTCCGCATGGAGTCCTGGTCTCTTTCTGAATCCTATTGTCGGTCGGTCTTAGTCAGGCCGGCTAGATGTGCAATGAACCTATAATTAAGGAGTAGGGGTTACTCACTTCCTAATTATTCTGTCCTTTAACCTATTAATTCCACGGTCAAAGGTTTCCCATACATACCTCTGTAATGATTTAGTCTATACAGATGGTTGAAAGGTTGCTCCTTTGTATCTGTAATAAAGGAGTGATGTATACCATTACCTTCTACAACTGTTTGTCATTTATACAAAACATATATTATTGTTGTGACTCCAGTGCACATGCAGATGCTCTAAGTTTCAAATGTGAGACTATTGGTGCACCAGGGATTCCTAATACCCATCATCTCGCGTTAAGATGCTTTGTATATTTAGTAATGGGGTTACGATTCATGCGAATATTATTCTGGCCTGCGCGTCCAACCCACCCTCGTTGTGGTGCGCTCCTATTCAATCAATCAATCAGTGACACTTATAAAGCGCGCTACATACCCGTAAGGTCTCAAGGCGCTGGGGGGGGGGGGGGGGGAGCCGCTACTGCTCGAACAGCCAGGTCTTCAGCTTCTTCCTGAAGGAGAGGTGGTCTTGGGTCAGGCGCAGGTCGGGAGGGAGGGAGTTCCAGGTCTTGGCGGCCAGGTAGGAGAAGGACCTTCCTCCTGTAGTCGCTCTTCGGATGCGGGGGACGGCGGCGAGGGCGTGGTTGGCTGATCGGAGGTGGCGTTTGGGAGCGTAGAAGTTGACTCGGCTGTTGAGGTAGCTCGGGCCTTGGTCGTGTAGGGCTTTGTGTGCGTGGGTGAGGAGGCGGAAGGTGATTCTTTTGTTGACGGGGAGCCAGTGAAGGTCTCTCAGATGTCCGGAGATGTGGCTGGTTTGGGATGTCGAGGATGAGTCTGGCTGAGGCGTTCTGGATCCGCTGGAGTCTCTTCTGGAGCTTGGCGGTGGTACCGGCGTAGAGGGCGTTGCCGTAGTCCAGTCGGCTGGTGACGAGGGCCTGGGTGACGGTCTTCCTGGTCTCGGTGGGGATCCACCAGAAGATCTTCCGTAGCATGCGTAGGATGTTGAAGCATGCCGAGGAGACGTTGTTGACTTGCCTGGTCATGGAGAGGGAGGAGTCCAGGATGAAGCCCAGGTTGCGTGCATGGTCTGTCGGTTTGGGTGCGGTGCCCAGGGCGGGAGGCCACCAGGAGTCGTCCCAGGCGGAGGGTGAGGAGCCCAGGATGAGGACCTCCGTCTTGTCCGAGTTCAGTTTCAGGCGGCTGGTCGTCATCCACTCGGCTACCTCTTTCATCCCTTCGTGCAGGTTGGCTCTGCCTATCGCCCTCTAGTGGCATATTGTCATAATGATTGGAAACAGCCTATTTCTCCACGAGGCATTGTGTTGCTTCAGGATGATTCCTTTCTCACATATAGTATTTTCTAACTTGTATTTGCCTAAGTGATCTAAGTGATAGGCCACCGTCAGTACCATCAGTCGAGTTCAGAATGAGAGAGACGTTTCACGTTATATACGTAGGGGAAACTAGCAGACAGGAGATATTGACACGAACGGAAGGTGAAGGACGTGATCCAGGAGAGTTAGAAGTAAGTGAAAAGAGCTTTTAGGCCAAGATAGACTGTAGCTGGTCCTTCACAAGTCACTTTAATCGCCAGGTGCACTATTGTATGATGTTTACGCTGGGCAGCATAACCATGACCAGACGGGGTCTAAACACGGAGTAAACATGCCACGGGTGAGATCGGGCCACAGACACCTGTTTTATGTCACTTTGAGAGCAGGCGCACTACTGTAAGATATTTACACTGGGCATGAGAACCGCGACCGGCCAGGGTCAAACAATGGAGTAATCACGCCACGGGTTAGATCGGGCCACAGAGACCTCCTGTATGTCAAAAAAAACTAAGAGGGGCACGGCGAAAATTAGCTTTACGATAGTTTGGAAACTTAGAAGGGCACTAGTATAATTAGCATTTAGGAAGCAATAGGAGCGCACCACAACGAGGGTGGGTTGGACGCGCAGGCCAGAATAATAATCGCATGAATCGTAACCCCATTACTAAATATACAAAGCATCTTAACGCGAGATGATGCGTATTAGGAATCCCTGGTGCACCAATAGTCTCACATTTGAAACTTAGAGCATCTGCATGTGCACTGGAGTCACGACAATAATATATGTTTTGTATAAATGACAAACAGTTGTAGAAGGTAATGGTATACATCACTCCTTTATTACAGATACAAAGGAGCAACCTTTCAACCATCTGTATAGACTAAATCATTACAGAGGTATGTATGGGAAACCTTTGACCGTGGAATTAATAGGTTAAAGGACAGAATAATTAGGAAGTGAGTAACCCCTACTCCTTAATTATAGGTTCATTGCACATCTAGCCGGCCTGACTAAGACGGACCGACAATAGGATTCAGAAAGAGACCAGGACTCCATGCGGAGCTAGGTCTGCAAGAGGTGAGCAATGTTCTCATGCTCATAATTGCTTTAATGTTAAAACACTGACCAATATCTGACACATGTCCATTATGATTAACAGGCTGTCCCACATATATATACAGTCCTGATGAAGACCCGCCCCTGATGCGTGAAAACACCGCATCGCCCCCAGGGTCGAAACGTCGACGCAATCCCCGCTTTTGGCGTGAACAAACTATTCAAAACCCTGTAGGATCCAAGATTGAATTGATGTACCTACAGGATTATTGTATATATATAGTTGTTGATTCCAAAAAGTATATGAAGTAACACATTTTACTTGTTGTTTTTAGTGTGTATTATGCTTTAGCACAAAGTTTTTGTGCCATATATGTTTTAAATATTCGTTTTGGGACAGTGATTGAAGTAATCTGTCTTCACATGTGAAAGTATTTGAGTAAAAATTTGCTTTCATTTTTCTTTGTGGTCAGTGTGTTCGTTTGTGAATGTATTAGTACACCTGTCTTGATATCCTGGTTAGGAACGAGACCTGCAAAAGGAAACATTGAAATACTAAAGCAGTGTGTATTTTTGTCCGACAGAACCATTATTATTTTGCCTTTCATCCATGGGCTGACTCAGACAACCTCCTGGGCTCTCCAGCCTCTGTCACCCTCAAACCAGACAGTCAATCCACAAGCAGGCCCAGGCACTCCTGACCCAGGCTCACCAGCCAATCACACGCCAGACACAAATTACACAAAGATGCCAACTTCTAAAAGTGGCACTTCTAGACTAGACACAATCATGCCGCATATACCATTTTGCAGCATTCAGTCTCACGAGTTCTCTCATACCAAACTCGCCCCTGCACTCCCACACACATCAGGAACTACCATGGGCATACATATTCCCCATTCATTCCTATGGGAGGGCAGGTCACTCACCACACATACACAGAGAGCTCAAGCACTTTACACTGTACCACAGTGAAAAAGTGTGCAGAGGCCTAAAATCACCAACACCAGGTCACAGAAACAGGCTAGGAAAAAGCAAAAAGTCTCGGGGTGAACCTGCCTAAAGGGCCGGGTCCAACAGGAAGATTATAATCTCCCGGACACCACTTTGTACGTAATATCCCATACCTGGCCCTTCATTTTTTTACTTTGCATGATTTACTATATTTTAAATACTTCCTTGAAATAATGCTTGTTTTCCCATGCTTCAGTCCATATGAAACTAGTCTTTGCCCTCCCTCCCTCTTGTCCACACAGTACCCTGGATCCTGCAGCTATTACATGCTCACCTGTCAAAAGAACTTACAAACGGAATAGAACTTTTCCTGCGGCTAGACACTGAACACTTTCTGTTAGTAACTCACTGGATGCAATCCCATTGGTGCCTGGCCTGTGATATTGCATTGTTTGTGTCAGATTCTCCTAGTGCCTGGCCTGTGTTATTGCATTGTTTGCTTCAAATTCTCATGGTGCCTGGCCCGTGTTATTGCGCTGTTTGCATTAGATTCTCCTAGTGCCCGGCCTGTGTTATTGCATTGTTTGCATAAGACTCTTCTACTGCCTGGCCTGTGTTATTGCATTGTTTGCATCAGATTCTCCCCGTGCCTAGCCTGTGTTATTGCAGTGTTTCGTCAGACTCTCCTAGTGCCCGGCCTATGTTCTTGCACTGTTTGCATCAGATTCTTCTAGTACCTGGTATGTGGTATGCCATTGTTTGTGTCAGATTCTCCTCGTGCCTGGACTGTGTCATTGCAGGGCTTCGCAAATCCACTCGACCGCTCGCATTTGCGTGGTAAATTTTATGAGGTCGAGCTATTTTTAGGTCCTACTCGCCCTTTCTGGCGAGTAGGAAAATATACTAACTTTTGTCCTCTGTCTTTGAAAACGGAGCAAAAGTGACAAGATAACAAGATTTAAAGGCCTTTTTATTGCTCACAAAGCAAATGAGCAATAAAGAGGTCTTTAAATCTTGTGAGGTTACTGTTAGGTCGAGGAGTTTTTTTAAGTACTAGACCTGCAGGACTAGTACCATTTTTCAGATTTGTCGAGCCCTGCATTGCATTGTTTGCATCAGAATCTCCTAGTGCCTCACCTGTGTTTTTGCATTGTTTGCTTCAATCCCAGTACCTGGCATGTGTAATGGCATAGGGGCCGATTCACAGAACTAACTTAAGACAAAATCCTAAACTTACTACTTTTGGTATTGACAGAAGTTAGGATTTTGTCTTACATTTGACTTAAGACAAACTTAAGACAGACTTAAGACAAAATCCTAACTTAAGTCTGTCTTAAATTTGTCTTAAGACAAACTTAAGACAAAATCCTAACTACTGTGAATACCAAAAGTAGTAAGTTTAGGATTTTGTCTTAAGTTAGTTCTGTGAATCAGGCCCATAGTTTTCATAAGATTCTCCTAGTCCTGCCCTGTGTTATTGCATTGCTTGCATCAGATTCTCCTAATACCTGGCCCATGTTATTGCATTGTTTGCATACAATTTTCCTCGTGCCTGGCCCATGTTATTGCATTGTTTGCTTCAATCCCAGTACCTGGCCTGTGTTATTGCATTGTTTGCATCAATCCTAGTGCCGGGCCTGTGTTATTGCATTGTTTGCATCAACCCTAGTGCCTGGCCTGTGTTATTGCATTTCTTGCATCTGATTCTCCTAGTCCTGCCCTGTGTTATTGCATTGTTTGCATCAGATTCTCCTAATGCCTGGCCCATGTTATTGCATTGTTTGCATACAATTCTCCTCGTGCCTGGCCCATGTTATTGCATTGTTTGCTTCAATCCCAGTACCTGGCCTGTGTTATTGCATTGTTTGCATCAGATTCTCCTAGTGCCTGGCCATTGTTATTGCATTGTTTGCTTCAATCCCAGTACCTGGCCTGTGTTATTGCATTGTTTGCATCAGATTCTCCTAATTCCTGGCCTGTGTTATTGCATTGTTTGCATAAAATTCTCCTAGTGCCTGGCCCATGTTATTGCATTGTTTGCTTCAATCCCAGTACCTGGCCTGTGTTATTGCATTGTTTGCATCAGATTCTCCTAATGCCTGGCCTGTGTTATTGCATTGTTTGCATAATATTCCTCTAGTGCCTGGCCTGTGTTATTGCATTGTTTGCTTCAATCCCAAAACCTAGCCTGTGTTATGGCATCGTTTGCATCAGATTCTGCTAGTGCCTGGCCTGTGTTATTGCATTTTGAGCGTCAGATTCTCCCAGTGCCTGGCCTGTGTTATTGCATTGTTTGCTTCAATCCCAGTACCTAGCCTGTGTTATGGCATTGTTTGCATCAGATTCTCCTAGTGCCTTGCCTGTGTTATTCCATTGTTTGCATCAACCCTAGTGCCTGGCCTTCGTTATTGAATTGTTTGCATCAACCCTAGTGCCTGGCCTTTGTTATTGCATTGTTTGTATCACTCCTATTACTTGGCCTGTGTTAATGCATTGCTTTAATCAGATTCACTTAGTGCCTGGTCTGTGTTATTGCAATGTTTAATCAGACTCACCTAGTGCCTGGCCCTTGTTATTGTATTGTTTGCATCAATCCTAGTACCTGGCCTGTGTTGTTTCCTTGTTTGCATCAGATTCTACTAGTACCTGGCATGTGTTATTCCATTGTTTGTGTCAGATTCTCCTAGTGCCTGGCCTGTGTTATTGCATTGTTTGCATCAGATTCTCCTTGTGCCTGGCCCATGTTATTGGATTGTTTGCTACAATCCTAGTACCTGGCTGTGTTATTGTATTGTTTGCATCAGATTCACATAGTGCCTGGCCCTTGCTATTGTATTGTTTGCACCAATCCTAGTGCCTTGCCTGTGTTATTGCATTATTTGCATACAATTCCTCTTGTGCTTGGCCTATGTTATGGCATTGTCTACATCAGATTCTCCTAGTGCCTCACCCGTGTTATTGTATTCTTTGCATAAACCCTATTGCCTGGCCTGTGTTATTGCATTGTTTGCATAAAATTCTCCTAGTGTCTGGCCTGTGCTATTGCATTGTTTGCATCAACCCTAGTGCCTGGCCTGTGTTATTGCATTGGTTGCTCCAATCCCAGTACCTGGCCTGTGTTATTGCATTGTTTGCATCCGATTCTCCTAATACCTGGCCCATGTTATTGCATTGTTTGCATAAAATTCTCCTAGTGCCTGCCCTATATTATTGCATGGTTTGCATAAGATTCTCCTAGTGCCTGGCCTTTATTATTGCATTTTGAGCGTCAGAGTCTCCTAGTGCCTGGCCTTTGTTATTTCATTGTTTGTGTCAGATTCTCCTAGTGCCTGGCCTGTGTTATTGCATTGTTTGCATCAGATTCTCCTTGTGCCTGGCCCATGTTATTGGATTGTTTGCTACAATCCTAGTGCCTTGCCTGTGTTATTGCATTATTTGCATACAATTCCTCTTGTGCTTGGCCTATGTTATGGCATTGTCTACATCAGATTCTCCTAGTGCCTCACCCGTGTTATTGTATTCTTTGCATAAACCCTATTGCCTGGCCTGTGTTATTGCATTGTTTGCATAAAATTCTCCTAGTGTCTGGCCTGTGCTATTGCATTGTTTGCATCAACCCTAGTGCCTGGCCTGTGTTATTGCATTGGTTGCTCCAATCCCAGTACCTGGCCTGTGTTATTGCATTGTTTGCATCCGATTCTCCTAATACCTGGCCCATGTTATTGCATTGTTTGCATAAAATTCTCCTAGTGCCTGCCCTATATTATTGCATGGTTTGCATAAGATTCTCCTAGTGCCTGGCCTTTATTATTGCATTTTGAGCGTCAGATTCTCCTAGTGCCTGGCCTTTGTTATTTCATTGTTTGCATAATATTCCTCTAGTGCCTGGCCTGTGTTATTGCATTGTTTGCTTCAATCCCAGTACCTAGCCTGTGTTATGGCATTGTTTGCATCAGATTCTCCTAGGGCCTTGCCTGTGTTATTGCATTGTTTGCATCAATCCTAGTGCCTGGCCCATGTTATTGCATTGTTTGCATCAACCCTAGTGCCTGCCCTTTGTCATTGCATTGTTTGTATCACTCCTATTACTTGGCCTGTGTTATTGCATTGCTTTCATCAGATTCACATAGTGCCTGGTCTTTGTTATTGCAATGTTTCATCAGACTCACCTAGTGCCTGGCCCTTGTTATTGTATTGTTTGCATCAATCCTAGTGCCTAGCCTGTGTTGTTTCCTTGTTTACATAAGATTCTACTACTGCCTGGCCTGTGTTATTGCATTGTTTGCATCAGATTCTCGTTATGCCTGGGCTGTGTCATTGCATTGTTTGCATCCTATTCTCCTTGTGCCTGGCCTGTGTTATTGCATTTTGAGCTTCAGATTCTCCTAGTGCCTGGCCTGTGTTATTGCATTGTTTGCATCAGATTCTCCTAGTACTTGGCTTGTGTTATTGCATTGTTTGCTTTAATCCTAGTACATGGCTGTGTTATTGAATTGTTTGTATCAATCATATTACTTGGCCTGTGTTATTGCATTGTTTGCATTAGATTCTCCTAGTGCCTGGCCTGTGTTATTGCATTGTTGCATCAATCCTAGTGCCTGGCCTGTGTTATTGCATTGTTTGCATAAGATTCCTCTTGTGCTTGGCCTGTGTTAGTGCATTGTTTGCGTCAATCCCAGTACCTGGCCTATGTTATGGCATTGTCTGCATCAGATTCTCCTAGTGCCTGGCCTGTGTTATTGCATTCTTTGCATCAACCCTAGTGCCTGACCTGTTTTATTGCATTGTTTGCATCACATTCTCTTGGTGCCTGGCCTGTGTTAGTGTATTGTTTCTTCATATTCTTCTAGTGCCTGGTCTGTGTTGTTGCATTTTGAGCGTCAGATTCTCCTGGTGCCTGGCCTGTGTTATTGCATTGTTTGCATCAGATTCTCCTAGTGCCTGTTCTGTGTTATTGCATTTTGAGCGTCAGATTCTCCTAGTGCCTGGCCTGTGTTATTGCATTGTTTGTCTCAGATTCTCCCAGGTCCTGGCCTGTGTTATTGCATTGTTTGCATCCGATTCTCCTAGTGCCTGGCCTGTGTTATTGCATTGTTGGCATCAGATTCTCGTCGTGCCTGGCCTGTGTTATTTCAGGGAGATGGGCAGATGTTATGGCGATAGAAAACCCCCCTCAACTCACAATAATATTCCAATCTTCTAGGTTAGAAGAAATCAGAAGTGCTTGAACCAAGGGAGCTGTTGAAAGTGTCAAAGGTGACTTAGTAACAGTAAGGTAAAGACAGAAGTTGGCATTTGAGATGATCTTAAGTGAATAGGAAAGGAACGAGAAGAAGTGTGTGAATGAAGTTACTTTTGTTGTATACTTCATAAAGAGTTACTGGAAATTTCGCAGCCCAGCCTGATCCATCTCTTTTTCTAAACTCTATTGTTGTTTAAATGAAATCTTGACCATATGCGTCTATCTTAAGCTATACCCTTAGCACTTGGGTGCTCCGTGAGCGCCCTTACTATGCTAAGTTACCCTGTGAACACTGGTAAAGCACCGCCTTTTCTTACATTACATGGTGGCCTGCCAAGGGTGGTGGATTGGTGTTCCCGTGCAACCACCCAACGTTTCTCACGCTAAACCCAATTTACCAAATACAGTAGATTGGGTTTAGCATGAGAAAACTGCGCCCTTTTAAACTAGGCGCAAGGAAGGAGAAATGATTTTATTTCTTCTTCCTTTTCTGACTTTGCATGCGTGCTGCACTGTGCAACATGCATACAAAGTGGGAAAAGCTTTCCCTCGAGTCTAGGCATAGTATTTTGTACAGGAAGGGTGTCCTTCCTGTACAAAACCTATGCTGGGCTCATACACACACACCCTAGAGCTCTGGTGCTAAGGTGTGTGCACAGCGCAGGGCTGCTGTAATCAGTGCTGGAGCAAGGGAAAGGGAAGGTGAGAGCCATATCTTTGAAAAGATGATGCTCTCCTGCTCCCTCCTTGTCTCGCAACGCATCGCAGACTCGTGGGGGGTGTTGCACTGCATTGCGTGGAGATTTGGTAAATCTCCCCCAAAATGTCTTTTAAACCAGTTAAACACATTGAATTCTCATTCCATTGTGTTTTAATTTAGTAATTTTAAATATCTTTACATCCAACAGAAAACAAGCCTTGAATGTATGAAATGACCATGAATAATGAAGCGAATGCTGTAAATCTTCAATAATAGCAGAAATATTGAGCTCCAGTATTCAGGAAAACATCAACACAGTCAGCGACAGAGGAACCTGCACATAAACAGACAGATCCTGGATGAAGCATCAAGGGCAGGTCAGTGATTGTAAGAGGCTGAGCTGTGCACCTCCACGCCAAAAGACGAATAAATGACCTTAGGAAAATAAAGGCAACAACAATAACAAACCGCCTCCTGTATAAACAAGTGTCAAATACCAACTTTGATCATGGGATTGGTATGATGTGATTACCGCAGTGCTCTGTTTTATAAAATGACAACAAGCCATCATTCCGTGCTCTAGGAGAATTGTAAACTCTTTCTGGCCAAACCACAGTAACAAGCAAAAAGCACAACAGAGCAGAGCCAGCCAACTGATGGGTAAAGGAAAGAGGAGTTCTTCTATCTACAATACAACAGACTGTCCCAATTTGCACCGGCCAGAAGGAAGATACATCTTTACCTGCAAGCGTTCTTAGCCATAATCCAATCTAAAGGCACAATCTTCTACAAAGACACATTGTACGTTTTAGGAGTGTGGCAAATATTTGGTGGCTATTGTATTTTATTGTTAAAACAGAAATTAAACATGCAAAATACAGCACACATATATAGCGTGTGAGAAAAACACAAGTGCTTTATCAGCCACGTTGGCCCATCAGGAAATACAGTCATGGGATGTAGACAAATATATACCCGACCCACAAACACTAACTAAGAAAGAAGAATCATACACCTGCAGTAAGAGCTTTAGTTTGTCATCAGTACTCAAGCTTCATCAGCGCACGTACACAGGACAAAAACAATTCAAGTGCAGTGAATGTGTAAAGTGCTTTAGTCAGTTATCACACCTTCATATACATAATCAAACACCCAGGGGAAAAGCCATTTACATTCAGTGAATGTGTGAAGAGCTTCAGTCGATTATCAAAGCTACAAAGTCACCAGCGAACACACCTGGGCGAAAAACCCTATCATTGTAGTGAATGTGACCGTAGTTTTAGTTACTCTTCAGCATTAAGGATTCATCAGCGAACGCACACAGGAGATAAACCATTCAAGTGGAATAAATGTGTCAAGAGCTTTAGTCGTTTATCAAACCTACGAATACATCAACAAACACACACAAGGGAAAAGCCATTCAAGTGCAGTGACTGTGTAAAGTGTTTTACTGTCTCGGCACACCTAGAAAGCCATCTGTGGACCCACATAGGAGAAAAAAAAATCAAGTGCAGTGAATGTGCAAAGTGCTTCATTAAGTCATCACACCTACAAAATCATCTGCGAACACGCACAGGAGAAAAGCCATTTAAATGCAGTGAATGTGGGAAGAGCTTTAGTCGATTATCAAGACTACGAAATCATCAGCGAACACACACAGTGGAAAAACCCTATCATCGTAGTGAATGTGACAGTAGTTTTAGTTACTCTTCAACATTAAGGAGCCATCAGCGAACTCACACAGGAGAAAAACCATTCAAGTGCAGTGAATGTGCAAAGTGCTTCAGTAAGTCATCACACCTACAAAACCATCAGCGAACACACACAGGGGAAAAACCATTCAAGTGCAGTGAATGTGGGAAGAGCTTTAGTCAGTTATCAAACCTCCAAACACATCAGCGAACACATACTGGGGAAAAACCCTATCATTGTAGTGAATGTGACAGTAGTTTTCGTTACTCTTTAGCATTAAGGATTCATTAGCGAACTCACACAGGAGAAAAACCATTCAAGTGCAATGAATGTGCAGAGTTCTTTAGTCAGTTATCAAACCTTCAAATACATCACCGAACACACTCTGAGGAAAAACCACACCAGTGCGGTGAATGTGGGAAGAGCTTTAGTCAATTAGAAAATCTACAAACATATCAGCGAACACACACAGGGGAAAAACCATACCATTGCAATGAATGTGAAAAGCATTTTTAGTCGTTATGGAGTTCTGGACTTTTTGGTTCCGTCCAGAGGTGTCAGGGAACAACACCCAAAGACCCCGGAGTTCCACCTGCCTTGGTGCGCAAATGAACAGAAACACGGGCTTCTCGATGGTGGCGTCAAAGACCAAAGGTTTATTACTGCAGGGACACAGAAATCACAGAATCTACACACGGGCAGAGACTAGGAGACTGTTCGATTTGTACATTGAGGGTTGCTCCTTATATACCAAAAATTGTGCTTCAGGCAAATATTTCACATGTCAGTACATTCCCAAACCTTTGTGTCTTAAACAATAAATATTTGGCGTTACACAGGAACTGTCGATAATATCTGATGCCAAACATCACGAAGAGGGGTTCCCACTAGTCCATCACAATCCCTTGTCAATATTGCATTCAAGTGCCGGACCGCCTCATCGTAAAGTTCGTTACCTCCCCCTAATAAAGGCCCAGAAGGAAAGGAGCAGAGCCAGGTGCAGAAGATAGAAAACGGGATAAGAGATGTTTGTGGGTTGTAAATGGGCAAGGCTACCAGTTTCGGCCGCCTAATCATGATCAGGACAATGGACAGGAAAACCAGTTCAGGTGGGCTGGCCTCGGGCAGAGGAGGCAGCCTTTGTCGAGTCATGCAGCTTCAGCGTGATCTGGTTTAAGGTGTACGTGTCATGAAAGAGGTGAATCTCCGGCTAAGGCTACGTGTCCTTAATCGAAATGAAGTGATCAGAGGTTATTGCATATGTGAGGGCAAGAAACACAAAATGGCTGCCATGATCTAAGATGGATGCCATGGGTAGATCAGAAATGTGTTCATAACAGGAGTGCTCTTGCTCGTATCGTAGCGAAAACACCAGGATATGCTAAATGGATCATTTGCGGTTCGCTGATACTAATATTATGTATTTCCGACAAACTTGAAAACACGGGTTCAAATCGTCACGGAACCTCAGACCCTCCTTTTGCCCTTACATAGGCAATTACTCAGTCTATATCAGAGTCTAGTTCTATACTCATCAGGTCAGTGACATGTTGTTGTATCATCATCCTTTCTCGTGCCTTTTCTCCAAACGCAGGTGGTTTCCTAAAACAGGTTGCAGCACAAAGGCTACACAGGGCTGGACCACACTGGATAATCAGGCAGCATGAGAAGAGGAATACTAAGATGACACCAATGACCATTAGAACCTTCCATCCCCACGCTGAGATCAGAGTCCAAACCCACTCCATAAAGGACCAGTTTCCCTTGTCTACATGTATAGAGTCGGAAATCTTGTGTAGCTTAGAGATCGCCTCATAAACTGTTGGAGCATTATTAGGAATAAAGACACAGCAGCTCGATTGGATCATTCTGCATACCCCACCTCGGTCTGCAAGGATAACGTCTAAAACCATACGGTTTTGCAACGTCATGAGTCTGTCCGTTTGAAGCTCAGCTGTCAGGTTGCTAAGGGCACCAGCAGTTTCGGTAATAGTAGATTCAACTACCCGTGTTAGCTGACGTATGTTTCTACTATTGGCCATAGGCCCCCAAAACGGAAGGAAGCCTTTGAAGAAGTCTCCAGCTTCCTGACCAGCAGTATCTTCCTTGCTGAAGACACCTCTCGCTACTCTGGTTCTGTGGTAATCAGATGAAGCAGTGTATGTTGGAGGCAACAATCGAGCAATATAGCATGAACCTGAAAAGTCTGCAGGCAACCATGTATAAGCTCGGTCTCGACAAATGAAATAGGTACCCCTAGCAGTAAGGAAGGCAGGGGAAGAGTTAGCCGGAAACACATAAGTCTCAACGCACTCACTCCTCCCTAGCTGAGCTCTCGGATTTCTCCCATTACCTTGCAAACAGACTTGACCTCGGTGAGGTACGACCCAGATTGGAGTTGAGCTTTTACGCTTGCTTTCTCCTAAACTAAGGCGATACTCTGAAGTATTCCAACTCAAATACACTCGTAGTTCGTCTCTAGGGTATGATGGAGTATTATTGACATCCTTGATCATGTCAATAATTCCCTGGACTAAAGCTTTGTTGGCAGAGTTATATTTAGTGGAACGTGGTGGACGCGGAGGATAGGTCTCAAGGGCATAAGCAAAGATGGTTTGAAGGGCCTGAAATGATCCATTGTAGCTGAAAGGCAAAACCAGATAAGGAATACCTTTATCCATAGTGTGGGGTATCAAGCCACACACCCAGCAGTCTGTAGTGTTAACTACCAGTTGGTGTTGGTGCAAGAGCTGTACAAAAGTGTTGTTAATGAACTCTGTACGTCGGGCTTGCTCATGTTCAGGAAACGAGTGAAAAGAGTGTATAGAAGAAACAGTAGAAGTAACAGGATCAAGGGGAGGTACTGTAGTAACTGGCACAAAAATCAGATTTATACTAAAGACGATTCCACCCACCAATGTTGCTAAAATAATCAAAAATGTAACGGCACATTGCATCAAAAAGCATTTGTTACGAAGAATTCTGTACAGTCTGTTTCTGCGAACATAAATCACATTTTCTCGTTGCAGCGCAGGAAGCTCCATCTTCTACAATCCGCTCGCGACCACTGATGATGTGTACGTAGATGAAAATGCCTCTGTCAGCCCTGGGAGTTCCCAGAACCAACAGAAAGATCGACCTTGTGTCAGACCCCTGCAAATTCAAACTAGGCACACAGCCACGACCCTACGGCTACCCAGACGGCAAGGCAATTAAAAAAACAAACAATAGCAAACTTCCTGGCTGAAGGCAAATGTTCAATATCAAATGTTCAATATATCAAAAAATCACAATATGCAGTTGCCTGCTTTATTTGTCCGTTTTGCGTTTTCTCAAATTGTATTTCTGTTTCGCAGGTATCGTCTGATCGGAAAATAGTGTATCATTAGCAGCTGTTGTAGTGTTTAAGTTCGCAGATAGCAAAGTGTCTTCTGATGCTGGAGACAAATGTTCAGTGTTCAAAAGAGTCTTTTCAGGAGGAGAGTCAGATTTTGGAGTATCAGTAATCAATTTGGCATCGCTGAAAGGAATAAACTTTGGTGTGCTGTCAGTTTCGGAGGCACCAATTCCCTTTTTCACCCAGTCGTCGTAAGGTAGCGGCAAGGGTACACGCTTTACATGTGACGCGTGTACCCAATGTTTACGGCCAGCTACACGGACTGCTGTCCTCGTTGTCAGTAGGACCTGGAAGGGGCCGACGTAGCGGGGCTGAAGATTCTTTGTCCTCGCAAAATTTCTGACCACCACTTGGTCGCCGGGATTCAGTTGATGCCCTGGACTCTCCGGAGGCTTTGGTAGTGCATCGAAAACCTGTTGATGAATAAGACTCAATTTAGCAGTCAAGTCGTAAAGGTAGTCTATCAACATAGGATATTCCAGCTGTCTGAACTCCCTTGGTCTTGGCACCCCCCAAATATTGGCAGGACGACCAAATACAATCTCGTAAGGGCTAAGCCCCACTCGAGAATGTACAGTCGCTCTTGTGGATAACAGAGCCAAAGGAAGTGCGTCTGGCCAAGCCAAACCTGTGGATGCTTGTATCTTAGCTATCTTCAGCTTGAGGGTGCCATTATAACCCTCCACTAGACCAGCTGACTGGGGATGGTTCGCACTATGAAATTTTTGTTTCAAACCTAGGCCTGCACATACACTCTGCATAACTTTCCCTATAAACTCACTTCCGTTATCTGACCATACAATCCGTGGCATACCGAATCTAGGGAAATATTCTTTGAGAAGAATTTTGGCAGTTGATAAGGCGGTATTGTCCTTCAGTGGGTATGCTTCTATCCACCTGGAAAAAGCACAAACCACCACCAAGACGTATTTCAAATTATTACAGCGTTCCATGTGAATGAAATCTAACTGAATCACTTCAAAGGGACAGGAAGGAGGAGCGAAATGACCAGCTGGAGTTGGAGTTCCCTTGCCAGGGTTATGCATCAAGCACACCATACAATTTTTCACCACTCTCTCTGCACACTTACTGATCCCATCATTCTTCCAGACCGGAGCCAACATCTTACAGATACCTTTAGAACTTATATGCCCTACTCCGTGCGCCATTGTCACTACTGCAAGCACATACGCATCCGGCAACATCCAACGTTGCTGCTCTGTCAAATCAATCCAACATCCATTCGAGTCCAACTTGCCCGTACTCTCTCCATACACGTTTCTCTTCCTCAGTTGCTTCTCTCTGAATCTCTTTCACACTTTCCATTGTGTCTTCACACATCCCAGACTCAGCGATCCATCTTGCAGACGTTGCAACATACATTCTACTCATCACATCTCTAGCTGTCTGTTTAGCAATTTCATCAGCAAAAGCATTCCCACGTCCAACATCATCCGTGATTGCTTTATGAGCACTGCACTTTACAATTGCAACTTCAGTTGGCAAGGTTAGAGATTCCAACAAGTCGTTAACTAGCTGACCATGTTGAATCTTAGTCCCATGGGACGTAATGAAACCTCTTTCTCTCCACAACCGGCCAAAACTATGGGCCACGCCAAATGCGTACTGACTATCTGTGAACACATTCACTCTCTTTCCCTCAGCTAAAACACATGCTCTCGTTAGAGCTATTAATTCTGCAGCTTGGGCAGAATTCTGACTCACTCTTGCAGTCTCCACAATCGTCTTCAAAGTCGTCACCGCGTAAGCAGCAGTCACATCACCATTCTCCAATTTAAAACATGACCCGTCCACATACAGCGTACCATCCGGATCGGGTAACGGAGTATCTTTCAAGTCGATGCGTCCTTTTGTCTCTTCCTCCGTTTTAAAACAGCAGTCATGTGGCTCAGAATCACTCGACTCTTGATCAGTCGGCAACAGCGTTGCTGGATTCAATAGATTACACCTTTTGATCTGAATATGACTCGCTAGTAGTGTCAGTTCGTAACCAGATAATCTCGCACTGGTAAGGTGTTGTGTCTTCGTTCGGTTCATGAGTGTATCCACTGCATGAGGAACCATGACCACTAGCATGTTGTTCATCACCAAACCAGCAGATTGCCGAATGGAAGCCGCAGCTGCCGCTGTAGCCCTCAAACAACTAGGCAACGCTCTAGCTACCGGATCTAATGTTGATGAGAAATACGCACAAGGGCGTTGTTTATCACCAAACTTCTGTGTCAGGACACTCAACGCGCAACCTTCTCTCTCGTGAACGTAGAGCGTGAATGGTTTACTGTAATCAGGTGTACCCAATACAGGAGCTGAACACAAGGCTTTTCGTAATTCGGTAAAGCTCTCTTGACATTCATCAGACCATGGCACCGGACTCGGAACATTTTTCCCAGTCACAGCTACCAATGGTTTCGCTAAAAGAGAAAAATTTGGAATCCACTGCCTACAGTAGGAGGTAATACCTAAAAAGGCACGTACTTCTCTCTGTGTGCGTGGAACACTCATTTGCGTAATTGCTTTTATTCTTTCTGGGGTCAACTTCCTTCCCTCCTTTGACAAGAGATGACCTAGGTAGGTCACTTCTTGGCAGCAGTATTGCATCTTGGAAGGTGATACTTTGTGATTCAAATCAGACAAATGATGTAACAACGATACTGTAGCTGTTTTGCAAGTTTCCTTGTCATCGGCAGCCACTAAAAGATCATCTACGTACTGTACTAGGGCAGAACCTGGAGGAAGGACAAAAGAATCTAGCTGACTTTTTAATGCTTGACTGTAAATAGATGGACTCTCACAGTAGCCTTGTGGAGCGCGTTTAAATCTGAAGCTTCGACCTCCTAGACAGAAGCCAAAAATATCCCTGCTTTCCTCGGCTATCGGAATGCTGAAAAAGGCATTCTTCAAGTCGATGACTGAGAACCAATTGGCTGTAGCAGGAATCAATGTTAACAAGGCAGTAATGTCTGGAACCACAGGAAACTGCGGAACCACAATCTTATTAACTTCTCTAAGGTCTATGACAAACCTATATACTGGAGGCTTCGTAGGATCAGTTCGTTTCAGTATTGGCAATACAGGACTATTACAAACATTTCCTCGAGTTTCTTCAACCACACCTTTCTTAATCAAATCTTGCACAATCAATAAAAGTGCACGTTCTCCTTCACTCGATATTTTATATTGGGGAATTCTGGGAAATTTTACATTTGCTTTCAAAGTTACTACATACGGTGGTATTTCTAAAAGGCCTACATCATTAGGACCAGTCGCCCAAAGAGAATTAGGGAGTGAGCGCAGCTCTGGCGGGAGTGCGTCCATTGACAAGTACATCGGAGAAGTGAGTCTTTTACCCAAAGTAAGCTGTACTCCTTCCGGAGAACAGTACAATGTCGCATATAGTCGTTTTAACAAATCTAAACCAAGCAGATTTTCATTACAACCTGTCGTCAAAATCAAGGGTGCTTTCAATTGGCATGGTCCAACAGAAATAGACAAAGGATTAGATATCGGGTTGTAAACAGGGGCGCCTGAAAAACCTACGGAAACATTTGTTGAGCCAGACAAAGGTGCGCCAGGGAGTTTCGCATGAATTATAGAACTTTTTGCGGCACCAGTATCCAACAGAAACGGTTCGACTACACCTGATGTTGCTACTGCGACATAAGGCCCACTCTGATCCACTGGAACTGATACTACTCCCTCTCTCTGTCCATGGCTGTCCTAGTACCCATTTTGCTGGAATCCCTCATCAACTTCACAATAATCCTCAACAAGATATTGCTGAGATCTATTCTGTTGAGCTGACTGTACGTTTCGTTGATCAAAGTGATTAGAGGGACGATCATTCGTTTGCGGAGGCATAGCACCTCGCCCTCGACCTCTAGAATTCTGCGCAAAACCACCACGACCTCTCTGAGCTGCTGCTGCGTTATTTTGCGCTAAAATCGGACATTCATTCTTGTAGTGACCCTCTTTCTTACAGTACGCACACTGATTCCACTGATATTGAGGCCTGGTTGAACTATAATCTGTCCTTTGATACGAATTCTGTTGCATATTAGTCTGGTTCGTGCGAGGCGGATACGCCTGCTGTAAAAGAACTTTAGTCTTTAAATCTTTCGTTTTCTTCTCTGATTTCTCCTTTTCCTCTTTATCCCTATTTTCGTAGTACTGCGCAGTCGCAAGTATTTGCGCAGTTGTGGAAACAGCCCACGCACTCTCTGAATCCTTTAATTTATTGCATAATTCAGGTAACAAATTATGCACAAATTTATCGACAAACAATCTCTGTCCTCCTTCAGTGCTCATATCCTGACCACTATGGTCTACAAAAGTCTCTTCGAACCTCGTGAAGAAGTCGGAGACACTTTCATCTTTCTTTTGCTTGCATGCGGATAATTTATCCCAATTAACACGCAACGCAGGCATCAGAGTCTTCATTAAGTCAATTATTCTACCTGGAAGATTAGCAATTAGGGGTTCGGGTTTTGCACCACCCGTTTGCTGACCATCTGCTGCAGTGATAGCTGCCCAATCACCACCTAAAGCTGCTTGATGATCCTCTCTACGAATTTTAGCCCACACTGGTTGTGGAACTACATTGCCAAATACCATGTCAATGTCTGCCAAATTCATTATACAAGCTTCAACTGTCTGTGTCAATTCCTTGTAATATCCGGCTGGATTCTTACGCGGATCTGGTAAGGCCTGTTTCACTGCTAGTACTTCAGCTCGCTTCCATGGAATGTGTATCCACACTCGTTGGAACTGTGCTGGAGCAGCTACAATACCAGCGTTATGATCAGCTTGCACAGCTTCGCGCCAAATTGGAGGAACCTCCCTCATAGGATATTGGCGACTTAGCTTCATTTTACCTTTCTCTAAATCTCTCGGCGAACGAAGAGATGGATCATTCCTAAAACTCAAAATAAGTTCCATCGCTTCTTTTATATTATCACCCACTATCATTCCTGCAGCAAACTCTTTTTGCACCTTAATTAAATCCTCCAAGTCTGATTCAACTTCATCTTCCTCTATTTCCTCACGTAACAACGAGCACATCTCATCAAAGACGTATCGTTGCGTTGGTTCCTTCCACTGCATAAACGTATCTAATACATCTCTCGTATTATATCTTCTAACTTTCGTAATCCATCTGAGAGCCGTGGAATCTAAAACTCCCCGTTCTTCAGTACTTGGTAGCTGACTACGTCTCTGAACTGAATCAGAAGTAGGAGTCTTAATTAAGGATTTATATAAAGGAGACAGAATATTAGCAACAGAATCAGTTATTTTTCGACGTACAGAAAGTGGAGTTAATACACTTGCAGACGTAGAGAACACAGTAGAGGTAGGAACAGATTGCGAAGCAGTAGGAGTATCGATGAAAATAGTTTGTGAAGTAGTAGGTGTAAGCGAGACAGATACAGGTATAGAAGTCGGCAACCCAGGAAGAGGAGGAGCCGTAGGAACATTCACATTAACCACAGGAGGTACAGGAACTAGATTCTGAGGAACAAGAACACCAGGTTGTCCAGCAACCGGCAATTGAACATTCGGTACAAGTTGAGCCGTAGCACCTTGTGCGTACGGTGGAGGTGAACGTAACAGATAAGACAACAGAGGATCGTTTTCGGGATCCTCCAGTATCTTAGCTGTTTTCGATGGCAAGGCAGGGTAGCACTTGTCAATCGCTAAATTATGCTCTCTAATTGCTACATCTATAGCCTTTTCGCACTCATTATCTTGCAGTTGTTTAGTTGCTTGCTCTAGAGTTAACTCTTCTTGCTCTTTTTGTTCTTTCTTCAACCTTTTCATTTCTCTCTGTTTAGATTCTTTTCGCCAATAACGGAAAGAATCAAACATTGCCGGCCGGGCTTTCTTACTAAACAATTTCGCTTCTAAATTATCAAGGATCTCGGGTTCAAAACTACCATGTAGTGGCCAACTAAGGACACCATCCTTCTTACAGTAACGGACCCACACCTCGTTATAGGATATAGGACCCACTCCAAATTTGCAATATAGGTCATAAAGGGGAGTCCCAATTGGAGGAACCAAACAAGAATCCTCCAATCGTGAGTCATGGTTGCAACCGAAACAAGACAACATTTTCCGACTTACCATTTTCAGTCTGGAACACAAAACAAACAAAACACGAAACAGATATGTGCACTTGAACCAAGAACTTAGGCCTACCAAAACCAAACTAATGTATCGATACCCAAACTGAACCAAATAGATTATCGTAATCAGAACAACTAGTGATAATCTTACGAAACCAAACCAAACCAAGAACCGATCAAGGATTTTTAACAATCCTCACAAAGTAACCAGCTAGCTATCACTAAATACTTAACTGAGGCACTGAAGACGTCACCAAGGAGAAACCCGTCACGTTTCGCTGTACTAAGGCTGCACCTCGGGTCCAAGACAGGGCGACGGTCAAGGCAACGGCCCACTGCAGCCGTCCTGAACGGGAACCCTCGTGGAAGAGGACTTCAGGGCCACTTTTGCGATATGCCGGGATCGATGAAGTGGGGCGCCTCCCTCAGGAATCTTCACACGAAGCTTCTCGAACTCTTCGGGCTTTTGGACCGGTACCGAATGACGTCGCCCCACGTTGGGCGCCAATTGGAGTTCTGGACTTTTTGGTTCCGTCCAGAGGTGTCAGGGAACAACACCCAAAGACCCCGGAGTTCCACCTGCCTTGGTGCGCAAATGAACAGAAACACGGGCTTCTCGATGGTGGCGTCAAAGACCAAAGGTTTATTACTGCAGGGACACAGAAATCACAGAATCTACACACGGGCAGAGACTAGGAGACTGTTCGATTTGTACATTGAGGGTTGCTCCTTATATACCAAAAATTGTGCTTCAGGCAAATATTTCACATGTCAGTACATTCCCAAACCTTTGTGTCTTAAACAATAAATATTTGGCGTTACACAGGAACTGTCGATAATATCTGATGCCAAACATCACGAAGAGGGGTTCCCACTAGTCCATCACAATCCCTTGTCAATATTGCATTCAAGTGCCGGACCGCCTCATCGTAAAGTTCGTTACCTCCCCCTAATAAAGGCCCAGAAGGAAAGGAGCAGAGCCAGGTGCAGAAGATAGAAAACGGGATAAGAGATGTTTGTGGGTTGTAAATGGGCAAGGCTACCAGTTTCGGCCGCCTAATCATGATCAGGACAATGGACAGGAAAACCAGTTCAGGTGGGCTGGCCTCGGGCAGAGGAGGCAGCCTTTGTCGAGTCATGCAGCTTCAGCGTGATCTGGTTTAAGGTGTACGTGTCATGAAAGAGGTGAATCTCCGGCTAAGGCTACGTGTCCTTAATCGAAATGAAGTGATCAGAGGTTATTGCATATGTGAGGGCAAGAAACACAAAATGGCTGCCATGATCTAAGATGGATGCCATGGGTAGATCAGAAATGTGTTCATAACAGGAGTGCTCTTGCTCGTATCGTAGCGAAAACACCAGGATATGCTAAATGGATCATTTGCGGTTCGCTGATACTAATATTATGTATTTCCGACAAACTTGAAAACACGGGTTCAAATCGTCACGGAACCTCAGTTACTCAACATTAAGGATTCATCAGCGAATACACACAGGGGAAAAACCATTCAAGTGCAGTGAATGTGCAAAGTGCTTTAGGCATTTATCAAACCTCCAAACACATCAGCGAACACACACAGGGGAAAAACCCTATCATTGCAGTGAATGTGACAGTAGTTTTCGCCGCTCTTCAGCATTAAGGATTCATCAGCGAACTCACACAGGAGAAAAACCATTCAACTGCAGTGAATGTGTAAAGAGCTTTAGTCAGTTATCGGACCTCCAAACACATCAGCAAACTCACACAGGAAAAAAACCATTCAAGTGCAATGAATGTGTGAAGAGCTTTAGTCAATTATCAAAGCTACAAAGACATCAGCGAACACACTCAGGAGAAAAACCCTATCATTGCAGTGAATGTGACAGTAGTTTTCGCAACTCTTCAGCATTAAGGTATCATCAGGTAACTCACACAGGAGAAAAACCATTCAAGTGCAGTGAATGTGTAAAGAGCTTCATTCAATTATCAGGGCTACAAATACATCAGCGAACACACACAGGGGAAAAACCATTCAAGTGCAGTGAATGTCTAAAGAGCTTTAGTCGATTATCAATACTACGAAATCATCAGCAAACACACACAGGGGAAAACCCCTATCATTGTAGTGAATGTGAAAGTAGTTTTAGTGAACCTTCAACATTAAGGATTCATCAGCGAATACACACAGGAGAAAAACCATTCAAGTGCAATGAATGTGCAAAGTCCTTCAGTCAGTTATCAAACCTTCAAAACCATCAGCGAACACACACAGGGGAAAAACCATTTAAGTGCAGTGAATGTGGGAAGAGCTTTAGTCAGTTATCAAACCTCCAAACACATCAGCGAACACACACTGGGGAAAAACCCTATCATTGTAGTGAATGTGACAGTAGTTTTCGTTACTCTTTAGCATTAAGGATTCATCAGCGAACTCACACAGGAGAAAAACCATTCAAGTGCAATGAATGTGCAAAGTCCTTTAGTCAGTTATCACACCTTCAAATACATCACCGAACACACTCTGAGGAAAAACCACACCAGTGCGGTGAATGTGGGAAGAGCTTTAGTCGATTAGAAAATCTACAAACACATCATCGAACACACACAGGGGAAAAACCATACCATTGCAATGAATGTGAAAGCATTTTTAGTCGTTACTCAACATTAAGGATTCATCAGCGAATACACACAGGGGAAAAACCCTTCAAGTGCAGTGAATGTGGAAAGTGCTTTAGGGATTTATCAAGCCTCCAAACACATCAGCGAACTCACACAGGGGCAAAACCATATCATTGCAGTGAATGTGACAGTAGTTTTCGCCGCTCTTCAGCATTAAGGATTCATCAGCGAACTCACACAGGAGAAAAACCATTCAAGTGCAGTGAATGTGTAAAGAGCTTTATTCAATTATCAGGGCTACTAAGACATCAGCGAACACACACAGGGGAGAAACCATTCAACAGCAGTGAATGTGTAAAGAGGTTTAGTCAGTTATCACACCTCCAAACACATCAGCAAACTCACACAGGAGAAAAACCATTCAAGTGCAATGAATGTGTGAAGAGCTTTAGTCAATTATCAAAGCTACAAATACATCAGCGAACACACACAGGGGAAAAACCCTATCATTGTAGTGAATGTGACAGTAGTTTTCGCGACTCTTCAGCATTAAGGTATCATCAGGGAACTCACACAGGAGAAAAACCATTCAAGTGTAGTGAATGTGGAAAGAGCTTTATTCAATTATCAGGGCTACAAATACATCAGCGAACACACACAGGGGAAAAACCATTCAAGTGCACTGAATGTCTAAAGAGCTTTAGTCGATTATCAAGACTACGAAATCATCAGCGAACACACACAGGGGAAAAACCCTATCATTGTAGTGAATGTCACAGTAGTTTTAGTTGCTCTTCAACATTAAGGCGCCATCAGCAAACTCACACAGGAGAAAAACCATTCAACTGCAGTGAATGTGCAAAGTCCTTTAGTCAGTTATCAAACCTTCAAAGACATCAGCGAACACACACAGGGGAAAAAAACATTCAAGTGCAGTGAATGTGGGAAGTGCTTCAGTAAGTCATCACACCTACAAAACCATCAGCGAACACACACTGAGGGAAAACCCTATCATTGTAGTGAATGTGACAGTAGTTTTAGTTACTCTTCAGCATTAAGGATTCATCAGCGAACTCGCACAGGAGAAAAACCATCCAAGTGCTGTGAATGTGCAAAGTCCTTTAGTCAGTTATCAAACCTTCAAAGACATCAGCTAACACACATGGGATTAAAACTATTGAACCACAGTAAATGTGGGAAGAGCTTTGGTCTATTATCAGTGCTACAAAGTCATCAGCGAACACACACAGGGGAAAACCATTCAAGTGCTGTGAATGTGCAAATTCCTTTAGTCAGTTATCAAGCCTTCAAAGACATCAGCGAACACACACGGGATTAAAACTATTGAACCACAGTGAATGTAGGAAGAACTTTAGTCATTTATCAAACCTCCAAACACATCAGCGAACACAGAGACTCCGGAAAGAACTTAAGAACATCAAAAATAATATTGACCCATTTGAGGACATAGACAAGAGCAGAACAGTGCAGTTATTTTGAGAGGAATGAATTACGGAGAAAGATTACATTCAAATTATGTGGTATATTGAAATACCAGATGATTGAAGACCGAACTAGCAGTAAAGAAGGAAAATAGATAACAGTATTTGCAGAATTATAAAAGTGTTTGTTTTCAGTGATTGTTCACTTCCGTACACATAGCAAAGCGACATGATGTATCAGGATACACAGTGGGAGGCTAGCACAATGTGGACTAAAAGAAAAGAAAAATTGTTGATTTTTATTTGGTGAAGAAGAGATACAAAGAACAACATTCAATCGCACCTGATCACACTATCTGTAAAAGCAACAGTGAACAATCCTGGGACAAACAACGATATTTTCAGCTAACTTGTCGGATTAGTGATAAAACCTATAAACCAAAGGCCCCCATCGTGGACATGTTGTCAGGGCTCTGGAGATGAGAAACGTCATTGGTAAAATGTAGGTATTGCTATTAACAAATGCCACTGCAGTATGTGTAATGAACTAAAGCAAAGCACAGGTGTTCAAGAAATAACCGATTTTTTTTATATAAAAGAGCATATACCTTGTTTTTAAGTAATGTTTGCCTTATCTTTTACACTCTGTTATTGGTTGATGGATCAGCTCATGCCTCGGGCCTTATAACTAAGTGTGACCCGCGGCTCCTCTCCGACTTGGCTGTCCCTATTCATTTTATGACTTGCCAAACTCTACTTTTTACCTGAATTGAGTCATTGTAAGCAGTAGACTCTGTTTGAAGAATGTGGTGAAATAGCAAAATCCCACAGCAGGACAATCCGTTGCACTCCAAGCAACTCGTATTCCACACTTGGTTGTCCCTTGTCCTCAAATGTTCTAAAGGATTTGTCATATGAATGCCAGAAGTGGCAGTGACATTCATGAAGCTAACGCTAACAGGAGTGTGTGGGAGATACAGAGGTGGAGAGATAAAGAGAGCGAGAGAGACAAATAAAGGGGGAGAAAAAGAGAGAAATGGAAGAAGGGGGAACTGCACGTTATTTGTACTCCCCTAAAAATAGAAGAAGCAGCCAAGTACATGTCAATGTGCGACATCACCAGAGAAATGGCCTGAACACCTTTGAATTTACATGTTTATTTTTAATACCTATAGACTCATGTCATGCCAATAAACAGGGTACAAGAAAGGAAAATAGTGAAGGAACTCAATATCATAATCAAATCACAGTGACGTCACAAGTAGTGACATCACAAGAAGTAATTTTTTTTTTTTTACAACAAGGGGAACCATGTGCGAACTATATTTTAACGGGGTCCAATGTACATGTCCGAACGACTAGTAACACAAGAAGGGTACAAAGTTCCCCGGCGTGAGTGAAGAGACCAAGAGTGCGTGCTGCAACTCGTAAAGGAAAAAGGGAGAAAAAAAGGGGGAATTTCCCTTTTTGGAACTAAAACCCTCACACACCTAGCAAGCTAGATGTCATGCTTCATCATATGGGTTCTGCTCCTCGTCAGACTGGCGCTGCAATGTCTGACGGGCACTATCTAATGACACAACCATTGTCATTAAACAGGCGGAGAAAGAGGGTGCCACGGTGATCCAGAATAGTGGTGACAATGACACAGAGTGGAAACGCCAGCTAGCTAACACCAACCACTATAGACCATTGGCAACAGACCCCACAAAAAGGCTTACCACTGCCATCACCAGCCTCCTTGTGGAGGGTGAAACTAACGAATGGATCACTAAGAATGAAGCAGCATTCCTATTACTACCGATCCAGTGATACCATATTTCTACACCCTCCCCAAGATTCACAAAGGACAAACACCAGTCCCTGGGAGGCCGTATGTGTCAGGGATTGGCTCATTGCTTGAGCCACTGTCTAAATTCTGTGACTCTTTTCTTCAACCAGTGGTTAGGAAGATACCTTCTTTTTTGCAAGATACCATGGATGTGCTCCGTCTACTGGATAACATCGAGGGGAGGGAGGGTGTTGATCTCCTCCTCACATTAGACGTGGAAGCACTAGATACCAACATCCCGCAACAGGCTACACTAGAAGCCGTTGAAACCACTCTCCTACAGGAGTGGCTGTCACCTACACCAATCCCCTTCATTATAGCCTGTGCTAATCTAGCCTTGACTGAGAATTTCTTCCAGTATGGAACACAGCTATACCATCAGATCCAGGGGACTTCGATGGGCTCTACCTTCGCCCCCAGCCTGGCCTGCATTTATATGGCTACATTCGAAGAGAATGTCATTAGGGCAATACAAAACCCCTTCAGTGACAACATAACACTCTGGTGCAGGTATATAGACGATATCCTCGTACTATGGAAAGGAGGCAGGGTTACCTGCGAGGCCTTTTGTACCTGGATTAATCAGCAGAACACCTTCCTCAAATTCTCTGGCACCATCTCAGATACGGCCATACCTTTCCTGGACTTAAACATTAACTTGACCCCGACTGGGCTGAGCACAACACTCTACCGTAAGAACACTGATAGGAACAGCCTGTTACTATATGGGAGCCATCACCCCAAAGCTCTGAGGGACAATCTCCCCTTCGAACAGTGCCTCAGAGTTCGTAGAAACTGTACTAACAAAGCTGATTTCAAACTAGAAGCCAGCCTTTTACAACATAAGTTGCAGGACAGAGGGTACCCTACCAGGCTCATTCACAACTCATGCAAATGAGCCTTAAACAACCCCAGGAAAGCACTATTGGAAACACGTCTTACAGAACAATCTGAAATGATAACCTGTGTCACCAGTTTCACCAAAAACTCGGCTTTTATCAAAAGCTGTATTAAAAAACATTGGAACATCATCAATGCGGGAGGTCTGGATATCCCTCAACCTCGCTTTGCATTTAAACGGACACCCAATCTAAAAGATGCTCTTATCCACACTCGGCCCAAGAAACAACACACTAACAGCCAGGGCACACTATGGGACCTCCCCCCTGTGATGGGTCATTTCCCCTGTGGTGGGTGCGCTGTCTGCCCACAAACCCACCCATGTAAAGAGATCATGCTTACTGAGACATTCACGTGGCAATTTAAGAGACATACTAATTGCAACAGCACTAAATGCATATATTTGCTGACTTGTCCCTGCAACAAGTATTATGTCGGAATGACCATGCGACAGGTGAAACTAAGAATAATGGAACATAAAAGTAATATTAGATGTTCAAAAACACATACCAGACTCTATGAACACTATACACAACAGGGACATCACGCGGACAGTGTCCGCTGGATTGTGTTGAAATCCCATCCCGCTATTACACAACAGGCCCTATTTCGAATCGAACAAAGATGGGTGCACCGGCTAAAACTAGACACACTAGGTCTGAATGACTCTGTGCCATGGGTATCACTGACACGCTAGCTATGACTATGATTCCGACTGATTAAAGGCTGGTATATTTAGACAAACAACTGGGAATACCTCGCACCTGGCTGTGTACTATTGGGCCCGATATCCACTCTGATGGTCCATTGAGTCTTCACCAATCCCATAGCCTCCACCAACTGGCTCACATTAGGATTTGGGGTTTACTCTGCCAAGCACGACAATATTTGTGGGGTCACTGATATTCAGATTTTTTAATGCACCCTTTGCACATGCGTAACATCAATCCTTCCATTGCCCCACTGTGGTTAATATTCCGACCACCACATCAATTGGCTCATATGTGAATTAATTATATTAAATTGTCCAAAATTATTATGACAGCCTTACTAAGGACCCACAACCAACATGGCCGCCATTGCTTGCCGCAGGTTACTACAACCAGATCCGATCGGGTTCTCCTTCTTCCTGGCAGGTATCTGGCGCATGCACGGGATTCTCCGTCTGCAGCCCCGCCCTCCGCGAGCTTGTCGAGGCGAAAATGCGGTGATTACAAATACGGCGGCTTAACAAGATGGAAACCACTAGTCGCTCTGATGCCCTGACCAGGCTCGTGGGGGTAGGTTGTGATGGCTGTTAATGTTAATGTTAATGTTAGTTAGTTTTTGTATAGCGCTGGTTCACCATCCGGTCTCTTCGCGCTTCTAGGGGGAAGAATTACAACAGACAATGTGCGGGGCTGAAGTGGATGAGTTATTTTGTGGTCGATGCCTCCAGGAGCAAGATAGTCTTAAGTTTTTTCCTAAATGGAAGGATGGCAGATTCCTTACGCGGATTGTCAGGTAAATCATTCCAAAGCAATAGAATCAAGGTGGAGAAGGCAATGCGGCCTTTGCGGGCCAAGTGAAACCGGGGGTTGACCAAACGACAGGCTACGGAAGAGCGTAGGGTCCGAGCCCGAATATAGCTTGTCACCCGATCCTTAATATAAGCTGGGGCTCGACCGTAGATGGCCTTGTGGGCTATACAAAGGCCCTTAAATGAGGCTCGTTGCCTAATAGGTAGCCAATGTAATTTAGCCAGCAGGGGGGAAGCATGAGTCCGTCTGGGTTGGTCAAAAACCAGACGTGCCGTGTCATTCTGCACCACCTGCAATCTCCTTGTTATTTTCCAATGGAGGCCAATTTACAGGGCATTCCCATAGTCCAACCGAGATAAAATTGTGGCGGAAACAATGACCTTAAGGGAATTGGTAGTAAGGAGAGGAACAAGTTTTCGCAAACACCTCAATATCCCTGTATAGGTGCCAACCACCGCCGACACCTGATCGTTCATGGAGAGGTCGGCATCGATTTTAATGCCTAGACTTCTAACCACTGAAACTGGATTAGGGATGACTCCCAGTTCCGGCGGCCAGAACAGGTCACACCAGGGACTACTGGTGTAAGGAACGGCCAGGATCTCCGTCTTATCAGGATTTATATTAAGAGAGTTATCGGTCATCCAACCAGCTGTGAAATGCAGCACCTCTTGAACATGTGCCTGAGAGGCACTGGAGTTATTAATCCGTACAAGCAGCTGGGTATCGTCTGCATAATTGAAGACCTGGCAGTCCAATTTGTGGCTTTGACCGTGCACGTATCCGGTAAGTGCCGTCCGATTGAATTTGAGTCCGTCTCCCGCCTGGTATGTCACCGGCCTTAAGCACTGAGCACTTCGCCCTGAGAGCTCTAACGCGTCAAGTATCGGTGAGTTCCAAACCCTCTAGTGGAGGGTTTATGCCGGGTTAGTTGCACTGTGCTGGCAGGTTGCCGTGTGCACGCGGGGCCCCGTTCAGGCCTGACGCCACTCCCGCCAGTTCGCTGGTCGGGGTGGGCAAAGGTCAGTCGGGTGAGCTCTGTGCGCGCCGCGCTCCGGTCGTGTGTTGTGCGACTCCCCGGCCCCTTTTCCTTGACCACTTGGCAATGGAATCTCGCCTCTCATGATGTGATTAGCAGTAACTTCTCATACGGCCATCATCACCAATGAGCCCTGATAAAATTGACTCACTACTACATCTCCTTATGAGTCAAGTCTAAAACAACGTCCCAGCTGTGTACATTTTCTTCACTGTAGGTACCTGACCATTGGCACAGGTCCCACGAGAGCAGACTACGAGGCACCTTAGGGACTCTCTTAGGGTAAGCTTCTGTCTCGCCTTCAGTCCATCCCTCTCTTCAGTTGTGTGGGTACCTTTGCCCCCCCTCCTCTTTTTAATTCAGATTTACTTATATGTGTAGAATTGTTGTCCCCATTCATTAATGGGTTTTAATTAGTGAGTGTCCTTTCCAAAAGAGTGCTTTTCAATATAGATGTGACCTAGAAATGAATAGAACATTGCATTGATTATCTTCCATGTTTGTATATTTTCCTAGGTCGTCTTTTAAAAGCAGGACCAGTTGGCCTGCCTTTTTTATGACCTCCTGAAATAAGGTTGTAAATCACTTTTATTCACTGTGTAGTACTGAACACCTAGGTCCTGACGAATTGCCATTGGAGCAAGAAACATGTTGACCTGACTAGAGGGTTGTAGATGTCCTACTGAGAACTTTCTCAGCACATATCTCCCCTCCCACTGTTTTTAACCAAGGGTGTCAGCCACGCTAATAAATTCCTTGTGGACTGACCCACCTTTTTTATCCACCACCACTTCACGACTACACCTTCACTTACCCTCTCACCCACATGCACCATATGGCCGGAACAAAAGATCTCTGATAAAGAGCCCCTTTACGGGTGCCCGTCAGACATTGCAGCGCCAGTCTGATGAGGAGCAGAACCCATATGATGAAGCATGACATCTAGCTTGCTAGGTGTGTGAGGGTTTTAGTTCCAAAAAGGGAAATTCCCCCTTTTCCTTTACTAGTTGCAGCACGCACTCTTGGTCTCTTCACTCACGCCGGGGAACTTTGTACCCTTCTTGTGTTACGATCACAAGAAGTGATGTCAGGCCCTTATAATAATTTTCACGTGAGAGGTTGATGGCCTGTTTTAAAAACAAAAAACAAGAAACATTAAATAATGTAAAAATAAGTTTTTGGTTTAAGTTTTTATACATCATGGGTTTTTCCCACTTTTAGTTTGTAACTAAACTCAGAAATTACTGAAAGTGTAAATATTTTTAAACAGATATGTGGAACTTGGAAATTAAAATTTTAAACAGTTTTCAGTGAATAAATAAAATGTGCTTTTAATTTGTGCTTGTTTCCTGACGTTACTCTTTATCCCTAAGCCCAAAGCGTTTCACATTTACAATGTATTAAGCAATAGAAAGGCTAATTTTGTCAAGCTCTCTGTTTCTCTCTTGCGCCACTCACACAAACACTCAGAGGCCTGTATAATATAAAGAACCACCCCCAGGAACATGAACATTAGAAACGCTGCCCAGTCTCATTGCAGCAGCTGTGTCTACATTCCACACATTGAATGAAATACAAGTTGTCATTTAAATTCACTCCTGAATGTCATGTCTGTTCCTTTGCAGAAGTTTAAAAAATTAACACATTGCTGGTATTTCACTGAGGGAGGGGCCAGAGCTGGCATGAGGGGCTGAATCTGAGGCTCCTCAAGAACACACCAGGGAAGGGTGAGGCCTGTCCTTGGACTGTGAGTGTCTTTAAACACAAAGGTCTGTGTCTTTACAGGCACCAATGCTTTTTTCCCTGCTGGAGCCTGGAGGCGGCGGTTCCATCAGCTGCCACCAGAGGGTGCTCCTTGCCTGCTGCTGAAACCCGCTGAGCTGTACATTGGTTGAAAGGGTGAAGGATTTCCTCTTCCGGGTCAGCGACGGTAGAGACAGCACCAGCAGTGGTGCTGACATTACTTCCGGCCTCTCCTCGTGTCTCCAGCCTGCTGCAGAGGAGGAAGGAGCCCTGTCTGTGCAGTTACCTTCATCTTCAGACCCTCACAGACCCCAGATCTGCCCCTGCCCCCCCAAACCCCAGATCTGCCCCCCTCAGACCCCAGATCTACCCCTGCCCCCCCTAAGAACCCAGATCTGCCCCCCCACCCCCAGAGGAGGAGAGAGCCTGGACACGTCTGCACAGGTCTCTGCTCAAGTAGGAGATTGTCAGCACCTTCTGCTGTGTTTGTAGAAATAAAGTGAATAATCCTGGAGGGAATCTCTGCAGGAGCCGGGCTGAGCTGGGCTCTTCTATCCGGGGCCCCTGAGGCCGAGCTGGGTGCTTCTTCCCGGGGCCTTTGGGGCTGAGCTGGGCTCTTCTATCCGGGGGCCGTGGGGGGCTTTCCTTCCAGCCATGGGGGTGTTTGTGGGCATCATTTGTGTTAAAGAGGGGATCAGTGTGCGTTGCAACTTACTGCACTGTGAAGAGCCTGTCCATGCTGCACTGGAGCCTACTGCAGTATGAGGAATCTGTGCACACTGCACTGCATCTCAGGGCACTATGAGTCGGTGCATGCTGCAATTCATCTTACTTCACTATGAGGAATCTATGCACAGGAGCTGCCCATGCAGCGTGGCTCACTGGTTAGAGCAGGCAGACCCTGAAGCAGAGGTCAGACCCGGGACCAGGGTTCGATTCCCGACGCGGCAGGGTGTTGAGCTCAAATGTCCACGGACTCGATAATTCTCGCTTCGGTGCCTGACCTAATCATGGGTTCACACTATGCAACTCTGGGCATTAAGCTTGCTTAATCTCCACAACGGCCCCCCCGCGGCGGGATGCCTGGCTTTCACCTTGGGGATGCCCTGTAGGGGCTATCTCACAGGGAAAAACCAGGACGGGTTCCCAAGGCAAGCGCGGAGATACCCCTTCGGGGGTCGATTCTGGCGCTATACAAGAAATGCAATAATAATGCAATAATAAGGGTGGTGGGGCGGGGCGGGGTGGGGAGGGAGTCAACAGTCAACGACGAGGGAAAATTACATTTAAAAAAAGAAAAACGCTTACCTTGCGCTTGCTTATTTTTAATGGGTTTCCTTTTTGAATGTCTGGTACCTTTCAAATGCTATTGTGCTAAATCAACATTTTGCCCTTGCACGGAAGGATGAATCTGACACTATCAGTGTGGGAATGGATGGATCCGCCTTCTGTTGTGTGAGCAACAAGGCGTGAATATCTGCGAGCCCTGCAGTGCAGTCACCAAAGGTTTTAATGTGAGTCTATAGTGGTTTAAATTAGGTGTTTTCACAATTTCCTTGCATGCAGCACATGTCACGGAGTATTTCTGTGTCATAACAACCACAGGATGTGCAGAGCCATCTGTATAGAAGACGTATAGTGCTAAGTGGTTAGGATATTAGGAGTTTGTGGTATATTTTGTGTATAGTGGAGAAATTCTTGAATGTCGAGAGTCACATCATACACATATCTAGGCTTTCCTGTTTTCAGTTTCTATTTTTGGTAAATTCTGGTGGTGTTTTTTCAGTGTTTTCCAGTGATTTCCATACCTCAAAAAGACAGTGCTTTTCAGTGTTTACTCATTTTCGAGCCATAAAAAACAACTTAAACAGTGTTTTGCCGGTGTTTATGGAACGCTTTGCTTTTATGATTGCTTTTTCAATTTTTCTTCAGAAATTGTATACTGCTCTGCATTTCAGAAGATTAATAATAAGGCATGAAATACTTTCCATTGTCATTTGACTCTACAGCTCAGATTTAACATGCATTTGCAATGCAATAGGTCTCGCATTTAAGAGAGTTTAAGCTATTGGCATTGTAAATGACAAAGCCTTTTATTTATGTTTTAAAAACGAAAACAAAAATAAAAGGCATTGTTATTTGCAATGTGAATAGCTCAAACTTGCGTAAATGCAAGACCCATTGCATTGTAAATGCTTGTTTTAAATGAAAGCGTGCATTGGTCACTCAGCAAGTGTTTGTCAAATATACATAGAGAGCTTTTTAAAATGCTATTATGAAATTGCAATGTGGCCGAAGGGGCATATGCAAGTCAAAAAAATGGGGTTAAAAAAAGACATCCTCTAGCAAAAAAAATAATAAGTATTTGGCGCTTTGTTGTTGTACTTTGTTTTTTTTTTGTCCAACAGTGATGGTAGCTTTTGCTCTTTTGACTGCTCTCCAACAGGATTGTGTAGCAACTGCTGAAATGGAACAAGGTACTGTTAGGTGCACCATGTGCTGGGCTGTGTTAATGCAGAGATGCATGTAGAACATGTAGATGTTTGTAGGATTTTGAACTGTGTATAATTCCTCATAGAATGTTAATTCTACAGCAATACAATGAAAGTGGATGGATTTGCACAATTCTCGTGGAATTAGCTTTGGCACTTGCTGCGCATTTGTACACCCTCACCACTCTATCACTTTTGTCTACCTCCGCACACCTCTGCGCCCTTAGACTCAAAAGACTCGTTTAGAGGGTGAGCATACTGAAATCATGGCGGATGGACTAATTTATGTAATGTGCGGAAGGTTACCAGGTCATGTGAGGTCAATGAAATTGATGGGCGGCATTTTGCTCGTTTTGGATGGCGAAGGTGAATCCAAGAAAGGGGATTCCCTCCAAAAGAGGGTGGGGGTTGCTTAGTATTTTCTACAGTTCAGCATAGAAGTGTAATTCCCACAGAAATGCTACGTCGCAGACTCTGAAAAGCTGCACAGCCACTACACAAAGAAAAAAACACTTATCCAAGACCATAAACCCTAAAAACGGTCAAAGGTAAAACCAATTTTCTCCAAATAAGCTCCTTTTCACATGCATTCTCCTAAAACAATATTAACCAAAAAGGACTATATGTGTGTGCACAAAACACACTGAATTGTCTTCTTGCCCTTTATAAATAACATTACTCGACGCAATAGTTAGGTTGGCCCTGCAGCAATTCATACCTCTTTGTCACCAAGTTTCTCTGGAAGCGGCGCTCAACCTGCTGAGGTGCTCAAGAATGCACCCTTTGATCTTGTGATTTGGTATCAATAGTAAAGCTCTGAACTCTGACCCCGTGAGGTATCTCCCCATTAGTTTTGAAGGAAAAGCGCTACAGCCTAGTCCTCTATAACTGGCCTAAGGCTGTGCTCCCCTCGCATTGTGCTTCCTGTTCCCAGTACAAGCCACACTCCCCTGCCCACAGGTCACTGTTTACACAGGGTTATAGTGTGGCTCAGGAGACATCTGTATTTTTTCAGGGGGTTTGTGTAAATGTGTATGCCGGGAATGTACAGTGCAGGATGATGTCAGATAGCTGTTTATAGTCACCAAGCTGACCAGCCCAGGTATTGTTTCAACCACCGAGCTAGGAACGTGAATATTTACAGTGTACTGTTCACATAATTTACACAAACACGGCCAAGAGCGCGCAAGCAAACGGTTTTATAACTCGAGGTCAGCCTGTCAATGGGAGAAGAGAAATCAATTGCACTGAGGAAAAAAACGCTGTGATTACATAGCTTGGGGAATGTGTTGCTTGAAAAACTGATGCATTAAAAGTTAGTTTGCACTTATCAACATTTCAGATAGACTCTTGCCAAGGTATTTTTTTAGACATTTAACTTTGTAATTGTCAGCGAGGCCAGAAATGAAGCAGCGATCTTGTTGTGTGTGTTGGTGGAGGGTGATGAGGGTGATGAGGGGGTGAAAGTCCGAATCCGAGCATTGTATATTCAGTGTCTCTTTAAATAGTATTTTAACTCCATGGTAATGAAGCTACTGTGATGTTTTACAACTGCTACCCTCATTCTCTAGTCTCCATTATTTATAGAAAATATGCGGTCATTAGTCCAAAAACATTTATACAAAAGTGCTTGTAAAATAACCCAGAAAGAGTGCTATGCATGGTTAAGGATGTGCTTCAAATTCATTCAAGTAAAGTAAGGCCGACTGTTACCCCACAGGAATAGCATGAAAATAATGCATTTATCCACATGGGGGGGGGGGGGGGGAGGGGAGGAGGGGGACTCTCTGTCTGGTCTACTCAGCTATCACTCCAACAACAATTTTACTGCCACCACCCTCTCAAGTATTTCACGTGTGTTCTCTTAACAGGAGTCACTTCTGAACATACATAGAGTGCCTATGCATATCAAAATCTAACAAAAAGAACAAAGAAATGCTTTTTTGATTTAAGAAAAGTTTACAAATAAGGCCCTTTTAATGATAGCGAAAAAAAATAACTTGCCATGAAGTTTCAGATTCCAGCAACATCTATGCTACCCGTTAACTACTGCATAGCAGCAGTGCCGGTAGCAGGAAGAATGAAGAAGGAAGGCTCAGTAGACAAAGTTCATTGTTTCCTCGCACAAATCAGACCATCGTTGTCAGTGCCTGCAGAACGCTAGAGTTTGGTCTTCATTTCTCCTAAGCACCTACGCATGTGCATCAGTTAACTGGCTGCTCAGATGCACCTTTGGTTGTTGTCTGAGCTGTAAACCATTAGAAACGGAGCACAACTTATTGAAATGTGTATATATTGCTTTTGGAGGAGGTTCCCTCATTGTGGTGTACAAGAATAACTTAGATCCCTAAAAAAACAAAAAAAGGAAAGACACATTTCGATTCAATAGGAAGTCACAACACTTCTTCTTTGTAAGGAATTCCTTCCGCCGCTTGTCGCCAAATCTGCCAACCCTGTGAATGGTCTCCAGCTGTTTCTCAATTGTTTTAATAATGTCCACCTCATTGGGAATGTGAACATAGCGGACGTTCCGGCCTGTCACAAACAGGTCATCCAGCTCGGAAACACGATCCTACCGGTCTGTGTAGGTCACCTCCGCAAGGCGGATGTTCATGAAGGCGTCCACATTGATGACGCGTCCCTTTGCAGTGCTCTCGTCCCGTAGCTCCACAGTGGTGACAAGCCCGTGAATGCGTTGCAGCAGTATGATCAGGCTGTTCTCTGCAATAGTCCGTTCCTTGATGGAGTGAGTGACTTCCATTGTAGGGCAGCAAAGCTCACTCGCCCTGAGCTGGCGGTATCAGCCCTGGTGGGGTTTCAAGATCGCTCACCCGTCAGTCTCTCTTCTTCCTCCAAGGAATGAGCTTTCAGCATGGTCATAAAAATATGCCGATCTGACTAACACTGCCAGATCCCAACTTCTCAGAAAGAACAAATCTGTATCCCGCGCCACCATTATTTATAGGCAGAGTATGTCATTGAACCTCGAATTTGGAGATAATAGCAAACACACAGGACGTTTAAACAAGAAACGTGGTTGCCACCTCTTTCTCAAGTGCCCGTGCCCCAGCGCCCACTCCTTTATTAACATCTTGTTAAGTAAATGGTCTTTTTAAAGACCTGTGAAGTACTCGGGTGCAGTCCTATAAGACAGACGGCAGACCACAACAGCTCCTCTCCCCCCCACGTGAGCTAAACAGGGGGCCTGGTGTAGCACTATATATATGCATGTCATTATTTATTCCCAATCTGGGCCACACAGGATTACATTCTGAGACTGTCTGATTATTCTGTCATCTGCACTGGTCACATTAACTGACTGAGCAGAAATTCCAGATGTCATTTTTTTAAATTGCATGTACTTTTCATTTTCGGTATTTGTTTTAAATGTTTTACCTAGAAGTGAAAGGGTAACAAAATAGCTGTGGAATATTTTGTTGTGTCCTTGTCCGCTTGGATGCTGACGCTGACTTTGCACTGAAAATGTGTCATTTAACAGGTGCTGAGTTTTGCGTCTGATAATGTTTATGAAGCGCTGACTCGACCTAAATGTATTGGAGTGCCACCAGTTACATTGCACAAGGCCACACACATTTTTGTGGTTTTTAGGCACGGGGAAATTAACTCATTTGCCTGGAATCACAGTATGTTGAGGGGGCGCCGAGATTCAAACCTGATTTCCTGCTACAAAGAATGAAGCTCTGGCCGTTACACCACACATCCTCTCTCATTCCTGCTGTGGAACGCCGGTTATGGTTGTTTTCTTCTAGTGAGGCTGCTCGTCCTCAGAGGGAATATCCGAATTTACAAGTGGAATCTCTGTAATTTAGAGAGACCTGCTCCTGCTTTGCCTTCATCGGATCACTTTCTAAAGTGTCTCTGCTTACCACCTGGTGTTGCTCTAGCCCTTGGACCATTCACTCCTCGGCTCCCCGGGTGCAGAAGCACTGAAGCAGTGTTTTCCCCTGACACCTCCGTGCCAGGTGACCACAGGCAGGCCAATGCTTGTAATGCTTGGGCGCCTTCAATTGGCCGAGTGGCCAACAACTAGGAAAATCAGTGACACTCGGTTTCAAATGAGTCAGCTGATTTTCCTCCAGTTGTGTACTGTCAGTTACAGTCGGTTTAAACCGAATTCCGGACAGCTTAAGTATACATTATCCAGTCTAACACAATGAAGGTTGTTTAACTAGGGTCTGTGCCCCCCATTCTGTGGACCCTTTGCTGGATTGGACTTTGTGCTACTGGGACATTTGCTCTTGGACTCCTGGTTCTGGGCTGCTGACCTGCTTCTACACCACTTCGCAGGGGAAGCCGCCGGAGAATCTGTGGAGCTGCTGTGCTGACAGAGGAGTGTTGGGGCATCTGCTCAGGGCTGCGAGCGTTCTGCAGGGACTACATCTCCCAGGAGTCCCTGCCTGGCCAATTTAGATCACCTGGCCCGCTCTCCCTGTTAGCCCCGCCCCCTGTGCACAGATCGTGTAAAAGAGACTCCCTGCCTCTCACCTGTGGGACCCTTTGCTGGATTGGACTTCGTGCTACTGGGACCTTTGCTCTTGGACTCCTGGTTCTGGGCTGCTGACCTGCTTCTACACCACTGCTCGCCGGACCCGCTTTGCGGGTCCCGCTTCGCAGGGGAAGCCGCCGGGGAATCTGTGGAGCTGCTTTGCTGACAGAGGAGTGTTGGGGCATCTGCTCAGGGCTGCGAGCGTTCTGCAGGGACTACATCTCCCAGGAGTCCCTGCCTGGCCAATTTAGATCACCTGGCCCGCTCTCCCTGTTAGCCCCGCCCCCTGTGCACAGATCGTGTAAAAGAGACTCCCTGCCTCTCACCTGTGGGACCCTTTGCTGGATTGGACTTCGTGCTACTGGGACCTTTGCTCTTGGATTCCTGGTTCTGGGATGCTGACCTGCTTCTACACCACTGCTCGCCGGACCCGCTTTGCGGGTCCCGCTTCGCAGGGGAAGCCGCCGGGGAATCTGTGGAGCTGCTGTGCTGACAGAGGAGTGTTGGGGCATCTGCTCAGGGCTGCGAGCGTTCTGCAGGGACTACATCTCCCAGGAGTCCCTGCCTGGCCAATTTAGATCACCTGGCCCGCTCTCCCTGTTAGCCCGGCCCCCTGTGCATCACACCTAACCTATAATAGTGGTGTTTACTTCCGCTGCGCGGGAGCGCGCGGGAGCGTCCCGGGAGAAGCCCGGGACAAGGGCGGGACCGTCTGTGGCCGTCAGGGGCCGAAGGAGGCCGGGCTGGGCCTACCCTCTAACATTGTGCCTTTATTTTACATGATATAGTCGGTTATCAGGAAATACCTGGTGTTTGCATATATATTATTGTTAATCCTATAGTTTCTTGACTGTGAAGTATGTCTTTGAACTCAAACCCAACTGCTCTAATCCCCACTCAGGCCGAGGCGGGGCCAGTTATCCTGGGCCCTTTAGACAAATATTTCAGTCGGGCACCCCAAGACATTGACAAAGAAATAGCTTTGGCCGAGAGGCGCGCCGAGCGTAGGTTATCCATTGAACTCCTTAAAATTCCCTTAGAGAAAAGGCCACCCCAAGGTTTCCCTGCATTGGCATTGGTTCCTCCCTTGTCATCTTTAACCCTGCCAGTTGTATTGGAAACGCCTTATGCCTTTCCCCCTTCACTAGAGCTGTTGGCTGGCTCGTCTGTGGGCCCCATTGAGCCTATTTTTTGGCCCACCTCGCACACACTAACAACCAGTTCACCTACAGTGCAGGTGATTACTGCCCAAGCGAGTGTGCCCATTTCGTCCCCCACCTCGCCCTTAACAACAACTGGTTTATTTCTAGGGCAGGTGACTACCGCCCAGTTAAGTGTGTCGGCTCACATTGATAAAACTAAACCAAGTATTAAAAGGAAAAGAAGTGCTGCCCCGAAGAAGTGTACTCTTTCCAAACACCCGAAAAAAATAAGGAAGGTTGGAGTAGCCCTGCGCCCTTCTAGTGAGCCTATTGGGGCTGCCCCTGGTGGGGAAGACCCTACTAAGGATGAAGTTGTTTCGGTTAGTCCTGCATCTAATACGAATGTCCCTTCGGCGATGGGATTGGCTGAGACATTATCTTCCGCTCCAGTTCTGCTTCTCGAGTTGGAAAGGTTGATGAGGTCTCTCCTGAACCCTATCAAGGAACGAGTTAAAAAACTAGCTGATCGATTAGATCATTTTGAGCAGGCAACCCTAAATAACTTCTTTTCTACCAAAGCCCTAATCAAGTCCCATCCCAGGACTGGGGGAAGTACCAACTCTTTGAAACCAAATGTCCAGGCCAATGGTGTGTCCATTGTAGTGCCCTCTCCGCCTATAGTTAGCATTGCTAGCAAGCCTCAGTCGAAGGGCCAAACCCCTAAGACTAACTCAGTTTTGTTGGACCGCCCAAGTAGTAATACTAGCAAACAAACCAAGCTGCCTGATACCATGGCTATGGGTAACAAGGAGAGTTCTAAAAATGGTAATCCTGTCTTTAATGGTTCGCAGCCTTTACCAAGTAGCTTAAAACCCTGTTCTGGTGTCCCAGTTAGGGGTAACAAAGACAGTTCCAATATCAAAAACACTGCATTGAGTTGTTCCCAGCCACTACCAAACATCTCAACAACATGTCCTGCTGCTCCTGATATAAGCCGGCCTATTAACCTCCCGGTGAGAGCTCCGTGTAGGATACCTCCCATGAATCTCACCCCGGACTCTTACCCCTATGTGGTTGTCCTCACTAATGTACCACCTCTGTTGGCCGGGCAAAGAGAATCCTTCCAGATGCTAAAGAACAAGGTAATGCACTGGTTGAAGGCAAATAGACCATTGCCCAGGGAAGTGGACGGGCTGATTATTGGAGTGAGAAGAACAGATTGGATAGGTTGCACTCCTAAGAACCTGGGGGGGGGAGTGTATAGTTGTTAACTTTCAAGATCCTAGGGTGGCACGTTTGATTACGAAGCAAAATTGGGGCCCAAGTAGTGGTGGAATTGGTGTTGTTGATCTTACATTTTTTTACCCAAGACCAACAGGTATCCAATTTGAAATGATCAGTGAACCAGGTTGTTTTAATAATTTCCCCTCCCAAGGGTTTGCATCTTTTACTGTACCCTCTCAACGGGGCAACTTCCATAACGGATTAATGTATAATCAGTTTGAAGTAATGAATGATCTAGGGTGGAGCTATTGACCAAGTTCCGTTTACTGCCAGAACAACAGGGAAAGTATGTCCCGTAGGGAGATATGTGGGAAACCTATGTTAACTGTTTCGTCCAAAAATGTGGTATCAAATGAAATAAGAACTTGTGGGGAGAGTATGATTTTGGATGAAACTTGTGGGGAGTGTATTCCTACTTCCGGGGACTCCGAAAGAGAGGTATCAATTATATTAAGTACCGTGGACACCCAGGAGGTTGATCATAGCATGGAGGATACCACCCAAGGGAGGGGGGATGGGCGAAATGGAACTAGGGTGTCCTGTACAGGAGAGTTATCTATGGACAGCCCCGGGAAGCTCCTCTCATGGAACATCGTGGGGCTGAACAGTAAGCTGACGTCCCAAAATTGGATTGATTTCATTAATGGTTTCGATCTCTGTTTATTCCAGGAGACGTGGGCTTGTGACCCTATATTTCTTCCTGGTTATTTAAATTTTTCAATTCCAGCCATTAGAGGTTCTAGAGGCCGACTGATGGGAGGCCTGACTATTTGGGTTAGGCAATGCCTTCAGTTGACAATCAAAGTGGTGGATCTGGGTTGTAAAGACATCCAAATGTTAAGAATAACCTCAGAAAAGCGTGGAGGGATAGATTTGTATAACATTTATGCCAGGGGTAGTACCATTGGGAGCTCTCCCATTTTAGAGGCACTGTCCACTTCCCTGGAATCTCAGTCTTTGGGTAACAAAGTTGTAGTAGCTGGTGACCTAAATAGGACCTTTGAACCATTGGATAGTTCGGACGATCCCCTAGGGCATGAAGAAGATACACAGTGGGGTGTTCCGACTTTACATCTGGTTCCTGTCAAGTGATGGACGAAAGATATATTACAACTGAATGCCATCTGCTTGGAACATGGTTTGAGAGCCCTAAATGGGAGGACGAAGGGCGACAGGGAAGGTGCTTGTACATTCGACAATGGTCATGGTCAAAGTCGGATAGATTATGTCCTTTGCAGCCTTAACTTGTGGCAGTTGGTATGTGACATGAAAATTGAGGGTAGACTAGAAAGTGACCATAATCCCCTCTGTGTGTCTCATGATTGGGGGATGGCCACATCAGGGAACCCCCAATTAAGTAATGGCCTAATGCCTACTATGGCCAATGACATGCGCAGACTTAACTGGCCGAGGGTACTAGCGAATGCAGAGGCTATGAACTTTATAAGTTCTGAAGTGGATACTGCAATCGCTGCTATGGAGGCTGCAAATCCTGTAACCCCAGGTTCAAGGGAAATAACGGACATACATAACAAGCTCTTTTCCACTCTAAAACCGCATTTGTTGAGGTCCAGTAATACAAACAGGAAAAAACCACCTAAACCAGCTAGTTGGTATAACCACCAGTGCAGGGAAGCCAGGCTAAGCTTGGGATGTGCAATTGGGAATAGGGATAAGGTAGCGATTGGTGAGGCCAGGAAGCACTATAAGGCTTGTGTATTACTGGCAAAAAAAAACATGGGATGAAAACCACTGGGCTGAGCTAAAGGAGGCCGCAGGGGCGAAGGATTCCAGGTTGTTCTGGAATATTGTCAAGTGGGGTAGAGGAGGACTTCCAAACAAACCTGATAACAATGTCGCAGAGGGTGCCTGGGTGGATTATTTTGAACCGCAGTATGCTGAGTCAACGGAGTTTAATGACGTGAAGGTAGTTTCAGCTGTATTCCCCACAGGGAATTTATTTTCCATCAAAGAAACTGAAGCTGCAATAGGCGCTGCCAAAGGGGGAAGGGCCCAGGGTTTAGACGGGATACCCTCTGATGTTTTTATAAATGACAAGGCAAGGTGGGCTAGGTATATATTTCTCCTAGGAAATGCAATTGCAAAGGGAACAGTAGTCCCGGAATTATGGAAGGGAGCAACTATTATACCCATATATAAAAAAGGAGATCGGTCCCTTCCGGCCAATTATAGGCTGATAAGCTTGATTGCCACTATCCAAAAAGTGGTGGGGAGAATGGTGGTAAACAGGCTAATGGACTGGGTAGATGAGGAAAATGCCCTGTCCCCATATCAGGCTGGATTCCGGCGGGCAACAAGCACCGTCGATCAGGTGTTTCGTTTTGCTCTGCTGCAGTGGGGGACGGTGGTGCTTGGCGAGGGCAGCCTGTATGTCGCTTTTGTTGACTTGCGGGCTGCCTTCGACCTGGTCCCAAGGAGAAATCTCTGGGCAGTCCTGAGTGATATAGGCCTTCCAGCTGAGTTGCTCACCCTGATAATGAGGCTACATGAATGTAACTTCGCCAAAGTCCAGTGGGGCACGAATGGCGAATCATCTGCCGATTTCCCAATTGGACGCAGAGTACGACAGGGGTGTGCTATGGCCCCCCTGCTTTTTTCCCTTTTTATTAACGGAATTGTGGCTAGGATGCTGGATGCCAGTGTTGACGCACCTTCGTTGGCGGGCCTCAGGGTTCCGATCCTGATGTTCGCCGATGATACGTTGGTTTTATCTAAAACACCGGCAGGCTTGCAGCGAGCCCTAAACATCTTTGATCTCTTCTGTGGGGAACATGGCCTGGAAGTTAACGTGGGTAAGACCAAGCTGATGGCCTTCTCATCTAAGCGTAGACCCCGGCCCAAAATACTTTTGAATAACTGTGAGTTAAAGGCTGTTTCTGTATTTACATATCTAGGGGTGCAGATAGCAAATAATCTAAAATGGTCCCAGCATGTTGAAATGGCAGTATTGAGGCACCAACAGATTTCGGGGGTACTCCGGGTGGAACACAAAAAGTCAAAATCAAAGCCCATAAAACCAGTCCTAGCAGTATATGACGCTAAGGCTATTGGGTCTGCTCTATATGGGGCAGAGTTATGGGGCTTTGATAGGCTTCTCCCTCTACAGATATCGGAGAATAGGTTCCTAAGGGGAATCACAGGTCTCCCCCAGAGTACACCACTGATACCGCTTGGTCTTGATCTAGGGAGAAGATCAGTTAGTGACCAAGCGTGATTGCGCCCGATCCTTTACTGGAGACGCCTCTGGACTACCCCGGAGATAAGGCACTACGCAGAGGGGTTCCTTGCCATAATCAAAGCTGACATCTTCCACAAAATAGTGTGGTTAAAAAATCTTAGAGCGGCTTTAGGGGACCTCGGACTCTCTAAACTATGGGACAATCCATCTGGAGAACCCTTTCCAAGTAAAAATACAATCAAAAGTGTATACTGGGATTGGATAGATGGTAAACTTTGGAGTAGAACGAGGTCAGATACAATGGCGGGGCGCTTCCTAGAAATCAAACTGTGTCCTATACTGGAACTCTATTGGGACAGTATTACAAACCCAGAGGATAGGAAGCTTTTCTTCCAGTTGAGATCAGGTGCCCTCCCTCTGAGATCATTGACGGGTAGGTGGAGGAGTGTAACTACCTCCTCCTGCCCGGTTTGTGGTGCAATTAAGGAAAGCACAGGTCACTTTTTATTCGTGTGCAAAGCTTATGCCACCCCGAGAAGAGTTTGGCTAACTCCTGTCTGCAGAAACCTAGGGACATCCAGGGGTGTTGAGGCACTACGAATCATTTGTACCACCACTGATATGCCTATCGTTTTAGGAACAGCAAAGTATCTGGGGTGGGCTTGGTCTATTAGACGGAGGACAATCTCTTCCAATATAACATAATTAGGGTATCAAGGGATATTTGTGCAAATGTGCAAATGTATACTAAATAATTTCTTTTATTGCTCATGTATGTACAAATGTTTTAAATAGTCCTTATAAACAAGGACAATTTTATTATTATGTATTTTAAATGTATGTTTGTGCTTTTATGAGTATATTCCTCGAATAAAGCCTTGAAATCGAATCGTTATGTAATATGCCCTTCCCTGTGTTCCTCCTTTGTTTTGTAAGCCTTTCTGTTGTAAAGCACAATGTTTTCATTTCAGTCCTTTGAAACAAATAAAGCCTAGAAATTGTACTTTGTCATGTCGTGTATAAAACAACCTCCCCTTGAAGGCATCAACATGGAGGGAAACCATTTCCATTGCCCTATATGGATGGGAGAATGATTTCTATTGTGACACTCTGCACACAAGAAGATCCCTCATCTGTGGCACCTCATCCAGATATGGTATGATTACATGTTTTGGTGGCCTGCTTCCTTCAATGCAGGCGATGTTCTGCCACTGCTTCCTTAAGAAATACATTTACTGGGCATCTTTCCGCTGTTTCTTTTGAGGAGAGCTCTTTATGTTTGTCTCCTTCCGCGATCTGATGCCAACCAGAAAGGAAAACTGTATACTTTTGTCTTCAGTGCAAGTCTTCGGGCATGCCATGATGTGGCCGGGGCACTAATTTGCCCTAGGATCAGTTAAGTCACCATTGTTTCTCCCTTTCAGCTAACTTGTAGATGCATAGCCCAGTCATCCTTTTGCTCTACATACCAGCCCCCTCCTAAAAACAAATACTAAAATTTTGATGCCATTAAACAAAAGAGTTGCATCTCTGAAAAGCTTGGACGTGTTTTAACTCTTTACAGATTGACTTAGAGTTACTCACCGGTGTACTCTAGTTCTCCTTTTACTAGCTCCTGCTTGGCCCGCTGGCATTTTATGACTAGTCTGGACCCAGAAGAGGGCAGAGTCCCTGCTAGAGTTAAAAGGAGGTTGTTACATCGAGAGGAACTTTGAAAAGGGTCTCTCTCCATGTGCCTTGAATCTTTACCTCCAGGGCTTAACTCTGATTCACAGGATTATTTGACCAGATTCTGTTACACACACTGTTGATTGGATGAAATTGCTTCAAGAAGCTGCGAGATGAAATGTTGCAAGGGTTTTGTAACCAGAGGAGTACAGATGATCACAGATACCCCCGAAAGGGCTCTAGGTTTGGCAACTCCTGAAACTCTACTGAAGAGGAGAATTATGTTAAAATGGCCAACCCATTTTAGACCAGTGACAACATGCATGTTGAGCCATGATCCACCGCCTACTGTGCCAGCTTTGAGCCAAGCCAACAGCTTTGCTTCTTTGCCAATGAGCTGCCAGGCACCAGCAACAGTTTTGAATGATGGAACTCCATCTGTGATGCAGAGGGCCGTACTGAATGGTGCTCGTTCACACCCACTTCTTGAACATCAATCAAATGAGCGTTCAGTCAACGGGGCCAGTAGCCGCTTCAACTCCTTTCACAGAGGTGCGGATACTTTTTTAAACATGTTGTTTGGCACCTGTGAGCTGAACTGCAAGCACCTGTACGCCACCTTGCTCCTAGCTACTCTCTGCCACCCACACCTAGGTTGAATATCCCTTCAGGATTACAGTTCGAACTGAACAACACTCCCCAGCAGAAGTGGAAAATGCGCTTTACTTCTATAAGATGTCTGTAGGTGTTAACCCCAAGTCGGGGGTTATTTTTATAGACTTTTGCACATTTTGAATCCCAAAAATGAGCTCCAGGAGCATTATTTGTATTCATTCATTTTTCTCTTGCAACATTTTAATCTGGCCTGGAATATTACATTCTTAATTTCATAACTGTATTGTTTGTGTTGCAGACAATACATCCTACTACAAACACCCACCACTCCCGGATGACCAAAGAATCAAAAGGTTCCTTTTGACTAACATAAATCTCACCATGTGGCCAGGTCTTTCCATTCTGCTCGGACACTAGATAGTCGCCAGATCAATACTATTGAGACATTCCTCTCGTTGAGCTGCCAGCAACCCAAGAATGCCCAGGAACGCACAACACGGAATATTTCCTACAAGTCGCTAGTTCCTGCCTCAGCCCCAATAACTCCATCCAAAGGAATACTATTCTCGGAAACCACCTCTTGGGTACTTGCAAATTATAAGTGTGATTATTAGTCAGATGGTAAATGGATATTACTGGTCAGGTCGTCTAACTCTAGTTCAAATCATTGCAAAGCTCCACATTTCACATCTATCTGTGTGAACCTCACTTGTACAAGCCTAAAGTCAATAACCAGACCTAGGACTACCAGAGACGGGCCAGGTACCACATCTTTCATCCTATTTTGAATTATATCATCTCTCCAGCACCTTATGCAAGCCCATGTGATATCTGCGCCATTAAAGAAATATTGAATAACTTAAAGTCATAGGGATCAATGGAAGATAATTATCCCTGCTCGCTCATTGATTATTACAAAATGTGTATTGTTACAACTGCTACACCTATTGTTATGTACACTGTTTTATGCTTCACATAAAATTAATAATTACAGTAAGTGTGTGAATAATATCCTTCCTGATCCCCATCTAACATACCAAATACATCTATTTTTGTTACTGTCGCTATTCATGAAATTGGTAAACTTTCAGTTGTGGGCTAAGGCAGATTCTGTTGCACCTATTAAATACCAGATGCAACAACTCACACTGACAGTTTGAACATCAATAATCTTATTGTGGCTCTTTTTAATTAGTGAAGTAAAAAGTGAACTAGTTACTCCCCGCTGATGGCAAACACAATTTAAACGTTTGCCATACTTTCAAGGCACTACATAAGACTAGTACAAAAGGGGGTAGTGATGGACGGAGCATCTGAACCAATCAAATACTCACACCCAGTCAACAGATCTGGGTTTAGTCCATCACCGTTTTTTAGCCCACTCTGCCACCCCAGTTCAGACATGGCCATATGCAAATCAGTCTGACCCTGTGCCTCATGGGAACAGTCCAGCCCGAACTGCCAAGCCATGCCTTCCCTGGACCGGAAACAAGCTTCCGAGGACCGGTTTCTGGCATTTCAGCCGTCCTCAGCCCGGCTTGCTTGAATCCAGTGGCAAAGTGAGCAAGGGACTCACGTCTGAGCATACCCTGCCACACTTATGGCGGCCAAAAGCGGTACAAAAGGGGGTGGTACATAAGACTGGCCCAGAATACCTCAACAATCACATCTGCTTTCACAAACCTTCCAGACACCTCTGCTCATCCAGACTCCTACTTGCACAAATCTCAGGCATAGTGAAAACCAGATTCGGTGGTCGAAATGTCTCGTACATAGATCCTAAAACTTGGAACAAACTGCTGCTACACATAAAGACCTCCTCCTCAGTTCTTGAATTCTGCAAGAAGCTGAAGAACCGGCTCTTCGAGTAGTCCCACTAGGCCCAAGGGGTGCCTAGACTCACAACTACTCTGCGTCGGGCTACCCTGCTGGGTGATAGTGAGCTCTACAAATCTGCATACCATGACAACCTTGCGCTCCTCTTACTCACAAAATAAAGTAATTGAACGCATCAGGACAATCAACAAGAACATTTTATGATAGTTTTTTCTATTATTCTAAATGTCATGAATATTTGTTCTAGGAAAATATATTCACCATAGCTTTATTTGATCACTAAAAATATAATAAAATCATGAAAGCAATAAAAACATGCAACATATTAAATACATATAATGCATAAAAACATCCAAAGGGAAATGTGGCCATTCAGTCATATTAGCATAAGCAAAATTATGATTACAACTCTGACTTATTGATCTATCATTGCCTGTGATGACATTCAAGGGCAAATGGTGTTCTTAAAACCTTAGGTTGGTGCCAGAAGATTCATGATTCCCATTTACACCTTCTGTCAGGTCCACCTTCTTAATACCGTTGCCTGCATGTTATTTGTAATGTATACTTTAATATTATTATCATTAGTAGTATGTTATATTCTAGTAGCAATTCAATAAGTTTTACTTCGACAATTCATGTCATAAAAGTATTTTACATAGTTACATTCGGCATACATACTATTTTTTTCTCATATGAGAGCCGGAGCATCGCAGTATACAAGGAGGTTAGATTCAAGATCTATGTTGTTTGAAAGACATATATTTCGTCTTGATGGCATTTGTCTCAAGACCTCGCACTCTGCAGAACTCCTTGAAATGGTGCAGGTCACGTTGCAGACATCCTGGTGTTTCCGAGATCAGCAAAGTATCCCCTGCAAACAACAATATGGGGTTTTCCGAATTGGCTAGAGTAAGGGCGTCGGTAGGAAAGCAAGAGAGAAAATAAACAGTGCCATTTAGGAACAAGGAGAACAGAGTAGGGGCAAAAACACAGCTTTGGCAAACACGTTCGTCTACAGGTAGCTGATAGGTAAGTTTACCCAGCCCACCCCAACGAACCTGGGCAAAATTTCCTTGGTGCATATAAATTACCAGAGAAAGCAGATCTAACGTCATGCCCAAATCAAGGAGGAATGACCATAACTACTTATGGGGAACCAAATCAAATGCCGGTTTGAGGTCGACGAAGGTAGCATATGCAAATCAGTCTGTCCCTGGCCCAGTGCATCATGGGAACAGGGCAGACTAAACTACCAAGCCAATTCTTCACCAGAAAGGAGACAAGCTTCCGGGGACCGGGTTCTGGCATTTCAGCCGTCGTCGGCCCAGCTTGCTTGAATCCTGATGGTGCAGTGAGCAAGGGACTCATGTCTGAGTATACCCTGCCACACCTATAGTGGCCAAAAATGATTCAGAAAGGGGGTGGTGATGAAAAGAGTGTCTGAATTAAGCAGACCACTCTTACCCAGTCCAAAGATCAGGGCTTGTAGCCAGGTTCTGAGCTGGGATGGTTCAGTGAGCTAAAAAACGGTGATGGATCAAGCCCTGATCTTTGGACTGGGTAAGAGTGGTCTGCTTAATTCAGACACTCTGTTCATCACCACCCCCTTTTCTGAATCATGATTTTCAGGCGAGCAAAGAAGAGCAATGCGAAGCAGATTCCTGCCTCCCGGAGGGCCTTTTGGGTTGCCATAAATTACATACGCTTCTTACTGCTGGGGATAGATCGGGAATATGGCAATATTGACCCCAGCTGCTTCAATGTGACCACAAATGCGTGCCCTCTACAGCACTAGGACCCTATCCCTACAGTGCAGGAGATGTGCAACCACTAGTCTCTGCTGTGCCCCTGGTGGTGGAGGGTGCGCTGGCACTCTGTGGGCTTGTTACAGCACAAGGAACTTCAAGAGACCATGCTGGACCACTACTGTTGTCAGCCAACCTTCCATGTGTGCAACCAGCTCTGCTCCTCTGTCTCATCAAGGAAGCCCACGATCCGGATGTTTCGTGCCTTCTGCACTTCTCTGCATCCTCCACTCTTTGTTCCAGACTTGCCTCTCATCTGGAAAGGTGGCGTAGTTGGTCTTAGAGCTCCTTAACTTCGAATAGACCTTTCCCTAAGACGTTTGAATTGGTCCGTCATCTTAGATAGTCTTCCTGGAGAATGTTCAGGTCGATTGCTACCTTGTCTATTTTACCCTCCAACACTAGCCTGGAGGTGTGAACCATGTAGAATAGCTGGCCCAGTTTATCCTCAGTACCTGGGGCCTTGTGTGCATCTTGGTGCAGCTGCCAATTCGGGCCCTCCTGCAGCGGTGTGGCTCCCCCTGGCCCTGCTACTGCAATCCAGATGTGTCCCTGACGGACCGAGGCCTCATCATCCTGATTAGGACCTGGAAGTCAGTTAAGGTACGTGAACAAAGCAAGGAGGGAGTTATTCCTAGGTTGTCAGTGCAATGTCCAGCCTCCACAGAGGGAGCCACAAGGGATGGAGGCGTTATCTCCCTACCATATTAATTAATTAATTAATTAATTGCAGGTTTATATAGCGCTAGGATCGACTCCCGGAGGAGTATCTCCGCGCTTCGACCGCTGCGAAACCCTTCCTGGCTTCCCTGAGAGATGGTCCCTTAATGGGTATCTCCAGGGTGAGACCAGGCATCCCCGGCGGTCTGGTGGGGCCGTTAGTGAAGATGAGGCAAGCTAATGCCCAGAGTTGCCGAGTGTGATCGCTGATCAGAGTGGGCACCGAGGCGAGAGAATTATCGAGTCCGCTGACCCTGGTCCAGAAACCTGCTGCGTCGGGAATCGAACCCTGGTCCCGGGCCGTCCTCTGCTCTCGGGTCTGCCGCCTCTAACCAGTGAGCCACACTACTTCACAAGGACACCTAGTCTTTGCATCTGACCTCTATGTAGGTCCCTCAATGTAAGTATAGTCCATCAAATGCCCTCTGGAGCAGAGAGTCCACCCTGGGGCCCAGCAGAACTCTGGGCAGTTACAAGGCAGCTCCGTTCCCCGGACAACGGTCTCCGTCTGCTCCCGACACCACCTTTTTTCAGGGCCGGCGCCGCTCTGCCTAGTCGCCACTGCGCTGCTGCCTAGGCCCTGCTCCGCACTACAATGTGCCCATCAATGCTGCCAACGTTTCTCCGCCACAGGCTGCCACACTCATCGTTGCCAGCTCCTTCCATTTGTCAGGATGGCTGGGGATCGGGGATCGATGCGGCAGCCCTCGCATACTAGCAGCCATCTTGAAGCAAGGCCAGCAATTCCCCTCAATTAAAAAAATATACTTGAAATGAATAAATATGCATGTTACATTAAAAGAATAAACTGTTTTAAAAAACACATTTCAAATCGATATTTATTTTTAAAAAAACTATATTTTTACTTGTTTTTGTTTAAGATTCTTACAAACGATATTTTTGACAAAATATTTTTGTTGTTTACATTCAAAGTCTTGGGCCACAATACTTCTACTAATGATTTTTTTTTACTTCATATTTCTGTCACTTTATATTTAAAATCTCAATTTCCTGCCAGTGGCCTGCTCTACTGTGGGTGGGGGTTCCCCCATCTGGTCATTATCTGTGCTCTACATGCTCCGCCTCCGGAGACAGATATTTGTTCATGAATCGCATGTAATACCTCAGCAGATCACATGCGGCATCATTTCAGCCTCCCAGAGCCTCTCTGCGCCCTTGTGAACCGGTCATTAACAGCTCAGTAGTGGTCCAGGCAAATGTGACCTGACTGGCGCAGTTGCGTCTGGTACGGAGTCCAGGACTGGCCTACGCCCACCCAAGACAGGCCGCCATTGCATCCAGCTAGCTCTGAGGGGTATGTCAGCCAAGCCCGGCTCCAGGATTCTGGATCGGGGAGGGCCATGAAGAAGCCGGGCTGGGCCAAGGAGTTGCATGGGGGAGAATACAAACATCATCAAAGGGTTGTGAGACGGTGGTTGCTTAGACACCAAGAACATCTATCCAGCTCTGACATGTCTAATAAGTAAGAGTTGCATATCTTCCATAATGTTGGGTCTAATGGATAAAACTGTTGCCTGTGCCCTGTATCCAATGCCCTCTGTGTATTTATCGCATGCAGGGGCAATGGACACTGGGCAATGGTACAGTCCCTGCTCTAGGCAATGGTACAGGCCATGCTCTGGGCAATGGTACAGTCCATGCTCTGGGCAATGGTACAGTCCATGCTCTGGGCAATGGTACAGTCCATGCTCCGGGCAATGGTACAGTCCATGCTCCAGGCTCAGTGCCCTTTGGAAACAGCCATGGCCACAGTGCACTGCCAGCAGAGTACCTCCGCTCAGTGCCTGCCAGGCTCAGCCATGGCAAGAGATTACCACAGGAGGAATGTTGTGGACACGGGGTATGTCTGAAGATCAGGAGAGATGAATCGCTTTGGTACCGGATCCAACCATGAATGAAAGTCAAAGCTTTTAGGTTCTGTATCCTAATTAGAATAGTCGATCAGTAGTAGGTTTTTTCAAAACCCATATTTCACACAAATTGTTTCTCAATATGTATTATTTTGTTTCTATAACTTAGAAAATACATTATGAACTTCTAGATATGAGAAGACGGGGCAGTAGTGTTATACAGTAAATCCAGTACTTGTATAGCGCACGAATCACCCCCAAAGGGGTATCTCGGCACTGGGGGCTGTTGGGAAGATTAAGCGAGCTAACAGCACTACGTACTGTATGGTACATAGTGCTGTTCCAAATACACCTTCTCCTGCTACGTAAAGTACGCATAACCGATAACATGCTCTGAAATCATGGAGCCTTTCATGAACCTCTCTGCTTCATGTCTGATTAACATGTTGCGGACGTGAGATTTTTGATCGATTATCAGATCACCCTGACTCCTATCTCACTTAAGTCTTTTGGATCGATTGTTGGCTGTCATTGAGTAAAAGGCAAACCCTACGTAGGTCAAACCAACCCAAAACTGACACAACTCTAAAGAACCACTTACCACGGATAAGTTTTAAAGATTTATTATAAAGCCAAAATTAGTTGCAAGTATAAACATCTCAATATAAGGTTCAAAAGATACACAGGTAATAGGATGAACATGAACTCTCTGAGAGATCTTAATCGACAGAAGAAAACTACCAAAACCAGTTCAAATATCAGTAAGTTAAATATCATCGACACTAGATGAATCTTAAGCGTCATTTACAGAAAGAAGCAAATCAGGTTAAACTGACCCTACACTAGTCTAGATGACATCCCTACTTAGCAAGTTCTTTACCTAAAAAGGTGTCAGCCGTGTTGACTTCCAAAGAAGTTCAAACTCTCTCTCTCAGCCTTAGATGGAAAACCTATACATTGCAGCAGTACCCTTTCTGCCTACCCATCCGCTCTCTAAGGGTCCTCAGGCCGTCTGCTCTACCTCCTCCCCAGGGTGCTGTCCCTAATACAAAATCACAGTATGGGTGGAACGCCCCTCTGAGACGCCCACCACGTGCACAATTCACGTGATCTCGATTCTGGGTTTTTCCATAGTTTCGCTTCTTTGAATCGTCCGTTAAAGTTGACCTTGCTTCCCAGGCTCCGTCTCCAGCATGCCGGTACCCCCATGACATTCCAGTAGACTCCTCCGGACCCGAGCCTATCTCCTCGAACAGAGCTCTATTCATCAAGCTCTTGATTGGTACCCCCCTCGCACCTGCAAACAGACACTTCGAAGCAGGGCCCCAAATTCCAGGCTTCCCTTATCAGGCTAGGCCGTAAAACTTCGACCAGCATTGGCAATTTATTTTAACGAGGCTTGACTTTTAACTAACACGTGCAGATCAAAAGAAAACCCTTTATCTCTTCGGGCCTACTAAATGACATGCAGTAGCCTGCATCCTGTGAACACTTATTTCTAAACTTAAAATAATATGCTAACACACCACTCTCTGGTTATACAAAACACATCTAATAAACACAGCCTTTAACATATAAGCAGAATCATTGAATAATATAGAATCCACGTTACGTGAAAGATGCAATGATACATTTCATTCTTTTACAGTGCCATGTGGTCTGCACGTTTCTTCATTTTGCACATTACATCCCTCTTCATTTAGCAGCTACATAACATGGAACCTGATTAACACGTCTAACATTTCTAAGCATTTCCACACATTTCTATATTAGCCCACACTCTATATGTGCTCCCTATGTCTATCAAAGCAATCGTGAATAAATGCGGATACATATTCTCATATCTCTAGTTACTTTAGCTAACTTTACGCAACTGATTTGTAATTATGGCGTACTCATACATTTCATTCAAATTGCGCTCTCTCAGTCCCCCCCCTTTGATGACCTCCAAGGGTCATCACTAGTACATCAATTTGAATGGGTCAAACAGAACTTGTTGCAAGGCTCCCTCTTTTTATCGTTTCCAGAGCCCTCAGACTCCTATACTGATGATCTTGCATAGCAGCTAACCTCTGCTCCTGTTCCCTCATAGTCCTTTGCAATCTATTCGACCTGTGCCATTTGTACAGTCTCACTAAACCCCACAATATGATTACACAAATCACAATTATGATGATAGGCTTCAGAATATACCAGACAAAGCTCTTCCCGAGATTGGCAAACCAACCTCCAACTTTACCCATCCCATGACCTACTTTTCCCCAGACATTTACCCTTGTTAGGTCCTCAATTTCTTGGTGTATCTTGGTTATATTCTGTATGCCCTTCTCAAGAGGTTTTGAATTGTCTGGAATGAAAGTGCAGCATTCCTGGACCTTCAAAGCCTTACAGACTCCGCCCTCTTTTGCTAGCAGAACGTCTAAAGCAAGACGGTTTTGAAGAACCATTGCCCTTATCGATTGCATCTCCCCTTCTACTAACATTAGTGATCTTGCAGTACTTGCAGACAATCTGTCTACAACTGTAGCAAATCTCCTTATCTTGACATCATTAAGTATCAATCCCAAAAGAGGAAACATAGCACCAAATACATCTCCAACTACTTCAGCATCACCTACATCCCTTCTTCCCCTTGCTGAAGCTTTTCCTTCTATGATCTCTAAGTCCTTGGCATGATATATTTTGGGGAAGACAATTGCCAAATAACATGAACCGTACCAATTGTCAGGCAGTTTCACGTAGGCATTTCTTCCACATACAAAATATACATTAGGAATCACTTGCATCCCCTTTAAGAAATCTTTTGTATAGTATTCTAATCGGAAAGCATGTTCACAGTTAACTTCACCTACAAACACACTCTCATAGTAAGTTTTGCTTCTTGTTAGGCATAACTTCCCTCTTGGTGTTCGATCTAAAGCTATTGGACCATTACTACCCTTCTTTTTGTGTGCCTTCTCCTCCTCGGTCCAATCTGTTTTTTCACTGTCCTGACATTTTCAGAATCTTTTGCCTTCTGTAACGGTCATCAACTTGTCCTATAAATTTCTTCTCAATCTCTGACACTTTGCAAGTCAGATTATTTCTACGTGCATATGAAGTATCTAATGTATCCCAAGGAAGGAAGAATTTCGCCAATCTATCTTCATTCATTTTATAGTCCCATTTATTCATTTGCTTATAGTTCGGGACCTCTGGCAATACTGAATCATAATTCGAGAAGTAATACTCGAACCCATCTCGACCATAAAATATGCTAAGTATCAGACTACATGAGATCCCATAAGTCAATGGAAGATGATGATATCTAATGCCCTCATCCACTGAAACTGGTAGCTTCATGCAGACATAACAGTCCTTCGCCTCCATGACATCTATATATTCATATAACAATTTGGCATATGCGTTGGACTTAAAATTACCCTGTGACTCATCTTCATGTAACCTACGAGCCTCTGCTGCTAGTAACGCTTTCTCCTGGATTACATTGTCCTCCTTTTTATCAGCAATAGCAGGTTTCAATGTCGATACAGGCTTTACATCTGTTGTCTCTGTTACACTTGCATGTCCCACTATGTATGATACAGTAACTACTATGATTATAAGGGAAATCACTACTGCTATAAGTGTGCCTACTATGCATTTTGCCTTGCGATTCGGACCACCGGCCTCCATGTTATCAAACAGTGTAGTTTCTTTCTGAAAAGTCTCTTTAATTTCTTCACTCTGCTTTCATTTTGCTTTCTCAGTCTGTTAACCACACTTGGAAGCTGGTAAAGTCTGTTTGCAATTCAGTCTCTTTAATTTCAACAACAGACAACCCTAGCCCTTCTCCGTCCACTAAATGAAATGTCCCTAATTTTCTTCTTCTTCCACTAGGCGCTAAGCTGTCTTCTCTCTCTGGCTTATTTACAAAGTCTTTTTAGGTATCTACGATGATTCTGGTTCCAGCGGCTCTAATAGCATATTCCAACAATTCTAAACGAAGGATGGTTTCCTCGTGCTCTGGTACTGGGTGACCCAAAGTTGGAAATTCTAATCTGTTCAGCACCAGGTCTTTGATCCTACTTAAATACAGAGGGACGGGGAGAGTGAACGTTAACAACCCTTCGGTCTCAATTCCGGGTGTCAACAGTCTTACTTCCACCGTTACGATTGGATCAAGGTTGGTCACCTGCACTTCCCTCACCCTCCCGGATCTCTGTCCCCAAGACATCTGCCGCCAGGTAGGTCCACTCAGGAGTGGCGTATCTTCTGCAGGGCACACGTACCCTCCTTGATCTTCTTGGACCCTCAGAGTCTGAGTCCACTGCACCTTCGTCTAGGTCCGAGTCTTCAGAAATTGGAACAAGAGTTCTCTCTGGATTGGTTATCAGGCTTGGCCTTCTCCTTCTTTCCGGCCAGCTAGCCTCTCCACTCCTTGTTCTCCTGCTCCTTGTTCTTGCACTCGACTCTCGACCGCTTGTAGCTTGATCAGTGTCCGATTCGTACTCCCAGCTACTTTCTCCTTCTGTGGCAACTTCAGTTTCGCTGGTGTATTGACCGTCCTCGGCCTGGTCAGACACGCTCCCAGTCTCCTCTGGCACCTCTACAGCTGGACTAGTCTCCTCTGTTGACTCTCCGTTCTCAGCTGGATTTTCATCCGAGGGAGGAGCTGTTTCTTGTGAGGCGTGTGAGGCGTGGATCCAGTTGGGCAAGCCTCCACACTTCACTGCAGTGTTTGTCACCAGTATGATCTGGTAAGGCCCACGCCAGCACACGTCTAAACAGTTCTTCCTGACGTGTTTCTTCACCACGACCCAGTCCCCAGGGCACAGGTCGTGGCACAAGTCTTGGGACGATGGAACTTCAGCAGCCTGCACCTGAAGAGACACAGAATGAATGGCGTCAGAGAGTCCCTTACAATAGTCCAGGATTAAATCATCTGTGATGTTCAACAATGCTGCAGTTGGAACTGATGGCAGCCTCATAGCCCTCCCCATTAACACCTCATGTGGGGAGAGACCTGTCCTTCTGTCTGGTGTGCTACGTATGCTCATAAGGACCAGTGGCAGTGCATCAGGCCAGCTCAAGGATGTCGATGAACAAACTTTGGCAATTCGGGACTTAATCGTGCTGTTGATCTGCTCCACAATCCCTGAAGCTTCTGGTCGATAACTACAATGCAACTTTTGGTCTATATTTAGGGCTGAGCAAAGCATCTTCACAATTTCGCTGTTGAAATGTGTTCCCCTATCTGATTCCAAAGAGGCCGGCACCCCGAAGCGTGGTATCAGTTCTCTAAGCAACAGTTTTGCTACCGTGAGTGTGTCACACCTGCGTGTGGGGTATGCCTCAACCCATCTGGAAAAAATGCAAACAACCACCAGGACGTATCTGAGGCGGTTACACCTTGGCATTTCAATAAAATCTAATTGCATTCTATTGAATGGCCCCCCAGACCTCCCTATGTGACTCAATGTGACTGGTGTTCTCTTTCCTACGTTTAGTTGTTGGCAGATCACGCAACGTTGACATACTGCTTCTGCGGCTACTCTAAACTTGGGGTTATACCACGTTTGCCTGAATACTCTCACCATAGCATCTCTACCTATGTGTGCTGGTCCATGTATTCTCCTTGCCATTGGACTAACTAGCTCGTTTGGTAATACTGCTCTCCCATCTGCGGAGACCCAGAAATCCATCTCACTCTTTGTGCAACCTGCAGTTTCCCATGTCTTTTTCTCAAAGTCAGGTGCCTTCTCTTGTATACATTTCAACTCATCCCAAGTGTCTACAGTTTCCAACAACATGGTTAATTCGGTCCTTTCCTGAATCCCACTCACTTCCACCTCTGTAAAAGAAAATCCCTGTTCTGCACAATAACGTGCGACCTCGTCGGCATATCTATTGCCTTGTGACACAAAATCGGTGTTTCTAGTGTGAGCTGTGCATTTTACAACGGCAATAGCTGCCGGCCCTTGCAATGCTTCCAACAATAATCGAACGAATTCCCCATTTCGAATGGGGGAACCTGAAGAAGTCATGTAACCTCTTTGAGACCATAACTGCCCATAGTCATGAACTACCCCGAAACCATACTGGCTGTCGGTGTAAATGGTGACTCGAATTTTGTTACCTGCTAAACAGGCGCGTGTCAAGGCAATGATTTCAGCTACCTGAGCGGAGTGTACTCCTTCCAGGCAAGCGGCTTCCACAACTCCGGTAATGGTGCAAACGGCATAAGCTGCTCTCAGCTGACCAATATTGTCTCTTACGCATGAGCCATCGACAAAGAATATTTCATCGGGGTCAGTCAAGGGCTCATCTACAATATCTGGTCTTGGTTTGGTGCATAGTTCAGTCACATCAAGGCAGTCATGATCTGTACATACATCGTCATCAATGTCATTTGGAAGTGGCATCAAAGTGGCAGGATTCAAAACCGAGCATCTCTTGAGGGTCACGTTCTCGGCAGCCAGAATGACTTGCTCGTAGCGCGTGAGCCTGCTATTCGTCAGATGCTGTGTCTTGGTCCTGGTCATCAACAGTTCAACAGAATGCGCTACATACACCACTAACTGATGTCCCATGACTATATTTTCACACCTCTCAATGCTGACACCCGTTGCAGCAACGGATTTGAGACATCCGGGCAAAGCTGCGGCTACTGGATCTAAGGTAGCCGAAAAGTATGCAACTGGTCTACGGGCATTTCCGTGGATTTGGGCGAAAACTGACAAAGCACATCCCTCCCTCTCACAGCAGTAAAGTAAAAATGGCTTCTCGTAATCTGGCATTCCCAGAGCAGGGGCCCGACACAAGTCCTCCCTCAGCTGTAAGAATGCCATCAAACAATCCTTGTCCCATGGTACCGGATCACTCACCTCCTTGTGCGTCAGTTTTTGTAACGGTTTTGCTTTCAGTGAAAAGTTAGCTATCCACTGCCGGCAATACCCAACCATACCTAAAAACATCCTGACCTCTCTCTGTGTTGTGGGCGAATTCATTTTCATGATCGCCTCTATTCTGTCTGGTGACACCTTTCGTTTCCCTTGTTCAATTCTGTGACCCAAGTACTGCACTTCTGTCAGGCAGTACTGTAATTTGCTCGGAGACACCTTGTGTCCGTTCTCAGCCAAATGATTCAGTAAGGTGATGGTGTCTATTTTGCAAGCTTCCTCAGTTTCTGACGCCACAAGTAGGTCGTCTATGTACTGGACCAGAACCGAGTTCTGTGGCAGTACTAGACTTTCAAGATTTTTCTTCAACAGCTGGTTAAAAATCGATGGGCTCTCTGTATACCCCTGTGGGATACGACACCATGTTAAAACGCGATTTTCCAGCTTAAAAGCGAAAAGATACTGGCTCTCCTCATCTAAGGGAATTGAAAAGAAGGCCTGGCAGAGATCTATCACTATGAACCACTCAGCTTGGAATGGTATCTGAAACAATATCACTGATGGATTCGGTACCACAGGACAACATGAAACAACTATGTTATTAATCTTTCGAAGGTCCTGCACTATTCTGTATTTCCCACTAGGCTTCTGCAGACCCATAATCGGGGAGTTACATGGGCTTCCCACGATTTCCTTTAGTATTCCCTGCTTAATCATGGATTCGATCACAGGCTTTATTCCTGCAATCGTTTCTGGGGTCAACTTGTATTGTGGTGTTCTTGGATACTCAGCATTTGGTTTTACCATGATCTTCACTGGCTCTACCCCTTTGATCAGTCCTATTTCTTCCCCAGTGAAATCCCACACTTCAGATGACACCGCACCTCTTAAGTCCCATGGAAGCTCTTCCACCGTCAAGGTAGGATACAGCTCCACACACACCCATGAATTTGCAACTTTGAAATCAGCGTCATCATCGTTGGTTAGTACTTCCACTCCCTGGGGGGTGCAGTATATTGTACAATTCAGTTTGCACAATAAATCCCTTCCCAACAGACACACAGGGCTGGAGCCACAGACCACAAACTGATGTTCATCACTGTATTTCCCTATCTTCACTGATACTGGTTCTGTCAAAGGATTTGTCATTCTCCTATTTGCGACTCCTACCACTTGAATGGTTTCTCCTGACATTGGCAGTCCCGGGACCACTGCTGATCTTAGAGTGGATCGAGTGGCCCCTGTGTCTACCAAGAAGGTCGTAGGACACCCTGCTACTTCGGCCTCCACGTAGGGTCCCCTCTGGTCTACCTCTAAAACTGCCCGAGGGTACAATCCTCCTCTCTATCCACTCGCTGTCCCGTAAGGGGATCAACATAATAGCACTCTTCTCCTCCTACAAAAAGAGGCATCTGCTTATATGTCTTTCCCCCGGTCGCAATTCGGGGTGGTTGAGGGAACTGAGCTCGAGGAGTCGGGGTCCCCCCTTTGATAATCTTTCCGTTGTGTATCGTTGTCCCTTTCGCCAAACTGCTCTGGACCTCGTCCTCCTCTGGTTCTATTTCTCCAGTCTCAATATTGTAGGGGCACTCGCGTTTCCAATGCCCCACCTCGTTACACTGGTGGCACCTGGTCGTCTTTTTCAATGTCGCAATATCTACCCTAGGTCTCTGTTTTTCCTCATTATCTTTATTCTGATTATTTTGCTTCCTTCCTAATGTCCCCGTTCCCTGTTGTCGCTGTCCACCCTTTCCAGCCGACTGCATCTGCACCATCATCAGTTTCTCCTTAAGTTTCTTTGCTTTGGAGTCTATTTCATCACTGCAGTACCTTGCATATCTCAGAATTTCATCTAATGGTTTGTTTTGCCAACAAATTAAATGCTGCTGGATCATCAAACTAATATCAGGTCTTAATCCCAGAACGAACTTTGACACAAACTGCCCTATGTCTTTAGGATCCATTACATCCAACCCACTGTACTGTTTGAATGCTTTCAGTAATCTCTCATAATACTCATGGACAGTCTCTTTAGGTTCTTGGGTGGTCCGATCTATCTTAACCCAGTCTATGTCCTGCAGCGGTACTTTATCCTTCAGCCATGCCATTACCCTTTCGTACTTTTCCATGACTTTTTCTGATGGTCCGTTTGTCTGGACATCCCTATCCGGTTCGGATGTTGGCCATTCAACGCTAACCTTACATGCTGTCCACAAATCCCCTGGCACTACAATATCAAACAGAGTGTTTAGGTCAATCCACAGTACTTTTGATATCTTTACAAATCTCTCTACCTGCTTATACCACTCCACGGGATTTTCTCTCAGCTTAGGAAAGGAGTTTGTAAATGCCGCTAAGTCCCCTCTACTCCAGGGCACATGCACATAGTTTCCATTTGCAATTTCTCGCAATGGGTATGCTTCCATTCTCTGTGGCCCTCCCTCTGGGGACATCCCAATTGTGCTCCTTCTGACGGTCCCTCTCTTGGACCATCTTTCCTCCCATTTATCCAAGTCTCTCCACGTTCTTATACCCATTATCAGTTCCTTTATGTGTGTTTTCAACCCGATCGTCCTCCTCTCGTCTAAATCCTGATCCATGCAATGCAGCCTATGATTACCCTGCAATGCTTTGGTCCTTGATAGGTCTACCATGTATCTGTCTGCCAATTCAGATAGTCTTTCATGTACTGCCCTCGCCTTCCGAGTAACATCCTTTGCTATAAACAGTACCTCATCTTGTTCGTACTGTTCGATCCTCTCCATTGGCAATGTGCCGTCTATTATTTCATCTAGGTCAGATTTTAGACTGGTTACATCGAGTCTCCTTGCCTTTATCTCAGCTCTTAGTGCCTCATTCTTAGATGGTCCATTTACGGTCCTCCCGTCCCAAATTCGAGTCCTACGTCTAGGCTCGGGTGAGTTATGAGGAGTCCTCCCTTGTTCCCACCTTTCTAAATCCCATGCTCTTCCATCTTCCCTTGGCGTGTGGTGAAACTCTGCACGATTTCTCACCATTTCATTCTGTCTGTTTAGTCTGATCTCCTTAGACACACGGTATGGTTCACCACCATTTCCCATGCTGTCACTGTTCCCTTGCTGTCTGGTGTCGCTCAGCACATGATAAGGTCCCTCACAGCTCTCCATGTTCCTGCGATCCCGTCCGTGATCACTGGATGCATGGTGAGACCCCTCGCGACTCCCCATACTCCCGCGACTCCAATGTTGTACATCTTCGCCAGGCGTATGGTGAGTGCACCTGAAACTGTTCCTGTACTCCTGCGTTCTTCGATCTCCCTCACTGAGAATGGGGCAAGGTACCCCTCCACATCCTGCACTCCTGTCTTCATGCATTTGTCTATTTCCACTAGTGGTATGGCGGGTATCTCCTTTACTTTCCTGACTCTTCCCATCCCACTCTGGCCCGCTTTCACCAGCTCCACAGTGAGACAGGGTCCTATTATCTCGGCTCCTCCATTCAGCTTCCCTTTCTATCCTGTTGTTCTGAGTCTCTACAGCAGCATCCCATTCTTTCAAATACTCCCTTAACTCCCTAAAGGATTTTGGCCGTGGTCCTCTCAGATCCATCAGCCCTCTCTGATCCCCTTGATCTATTATAGGGTCTACTGCTGAATTCAATGGGGTGCTCCGATCTCTTGGTCCTAGCAACTGCCTTTGTGAATTAATCGTATTGTTCCTATTTTCCATTTCTGCTCTCTCCCTGTCCAAGCGTGCCTGCTCTTCCTGTCGTGCTCTCTCTGGGTCGTAGATCGACACTACAGGACCTATGGTAACAGGTACTTGAAGAGCGTCCGGCAGTTGGTACGACCTTGCACACTCTGTTTCTGGCACCTTTTGTACCACAAACCTTCCGACTACTCTCTGTACTGGACTAGGTTGAGGTATTTCCTCGCCTTTGTTGGGTTCCCAATCTGTTATGGGGAGTGGTCTATATTCCCCTTTTCCGGCCCCGTCCCCCCTTTGGAGCTCGGGACGTTCAGCTTCTCTATTGTACGGAGGTGGTCTGTCCAACAATAACCTATTTATCAAGCTGTCATCTGTCTCGCTCTCATCATCCTCCACTAGAGGTTTCTTGTCTCCTGTGACTTCTATCACTGGGTACAGTTTATCTGCTTCAATTCTCTGCACTCTCCCATTTGGCATCCTGCACTGCTCTTACCGATCTCTTCACTCTTTCTTGGCGCCTGTTCAAGCTCCGGGCGTACGCCGCCCTAAACCATGCATTGAGGTTTTCAAACTGTGTTGGTCTGGGTAGAGGTCTTGTTGCGAGCATTACCGCTTTCAGCTGGTTCAATGCTTCTAACCTAAACGTTCCGTATTTCGGGAACGTCAGTTCCTCATTTCCCTCTGTTATCTTGCTCCACTCAGAGATCCACAGTATCGTATGTAACCCAACATTCACAGCCATATAATGAGCGGGTGTGCCCTCCGGCGGGGCCTCTTCCCCTTCATAAGAATTCCTTCTGTCTCTCTTAAAGATCGCCCTTAGACATTTAAAACACTTCATGTTCAAGAATCTACGATTTCCCTTAAGTCTCTTCCTTTGTTTACTTCCTGATGACAATCTACCAATCCCTGCGCGGTTCTCGCTAGCCAGCCTATCCCAGCGCGGCTCTACACCAACCGGCCTATCACAGCGCGGCTTGCGTCAACCAGCCTATCCCAGCGCGGCTCGCTCTGACGTCACTCGTCCCCTTCGCAGCAGTTCCCCTCCTTTCTCAGCTCGTCTCCCGGTCATGCATACGTCCCATTCATACACCGAAAAATGACTACTTCCGACCAAGCGATCACTTTTCTTGACTGTACGTCCACAGTCTAAACTGTAATTGTCACCTCAACTGATGCTTAACTGATAGGTTACTTACACACAGTAAACGTCCGACCAGCGTCCGTTACTCATACACTCACTCTTACGTTCCCCCTATCACGGTCCTGCGGGCGATCAATGGTACCTCATGACCCCCTTCACAATGGCTGACAATTACTCTGGGTGTCCGATACACCCGAACCACTTAAGTTCCTCTTCTGAACCTAAGATTTTCACCAGGTTGCGCGCGCTCACAACCGTCTCACAATCACACTACAGGCATTCAACTCCGCTTGACATTACAACACAGCTACAACACAAAACACCGCAATCTGACAACGCATGACCCTTATACTCACTCTCGACCGATTCTGCTGCTTTTCTCTCTCGCACCGTCAACACCTTCTTCGGCAGGTGGCTCTTCTTCTGGTCGTCGATGACTAGGGGCCTTGGGATAATCTTGACCTAATCTAGGTCGCCTTCCTCAAGAAGCCAACCATCTTTCTCTGCTACCAACTGCGGACGTGAGATTTTTGATCGATTATCAGATCACCCTGACTCCTATCTCACTTAAGTCTTTTGGATCGATTGTTGGCTGTCATTGAGTAAAAGGCAAACCCTACGTAGGTCAAACCAACCCAAAACTGACACAACTCTAAAGAACCACTTACCACGGATACGTTTTAAAGATTTATTATAAAGCCAAAATTAGTTGCAAGTATAAACATCTCAATATAAGGTTCAAAAGATACGCAGGTAATAGGATGAACATGAACTCTCTGAGAGATCTTAATCGACAGAAGAAAACTACCAAAACCAGTTCAAATATCAGTAAGTTAAATATCATCGACACTAGATGAATCTTAAGCGTCATTTACAGAAAGAAGCAAATCAGGTTAAACTGACCCTACACTAGTCTAGATGACATCCCTACTTAGCAAGTTCTTTACCTATAAAGGTGTCAGCCGTGTTGACTTCCAAAGAAGTTCAAACTCTCTCTCTCAGCCTTAGATGGAAAACCTATACATTGCAGCAGTACCCTTTCTGCCTACCCATCTGCTCTCTAAGGGTCCTCAGGCCGTCTGCTCTACCTCCTCCCCAGGGTGCTGTCCCTAATACAAAATCACAGTATGGGTGGAACGCCCCTCTGAGACGCCCACCACGTACACAATTCACGTGATCTCGATTCTGGGTTTTTCCATAGTTTCGCTTCTTTGAATCGTCCGTTAAAGTTGACCTTGCTTCCCAGTCTCCGTCTCCAGCATGCCGGTACCCCCATGACATTCCAGTAGACTCCTCCGGACCCAAGTCTATCTCCTCGAACAGAGCTCTATTCATCAAGCTCTTGATTGGTACCCCCCTTGCACCTGCAAACAGACACTTCGAAGCAGGGCCCCAAATTCCAGGCTCCCCTTATCAGGCTAGGCCGTAAAACTTCGACCAGCATTGGCAATTTATTTTAACGAGGCTTGACTTTTAACTAACACGTGCAGATCAAAAGAAAACCCTTTATCTCTTCGGGCCTACTAAATTACATGCAGTAGCCTGCATCCTGTGAACACTTATTTCTAAACTTAAAATAATATGCTAACACACCACTCTCTGGTTATACAAAACACATCTAATAAACACAGCCTTTAACATATAAGCAGAATCATTGAATAATATAGAATCCACGTTACGTGAAAGATGCAATGATACATTTCATTCTTTTACAGTGCCATGTGGTCTGCACGTTTCTTCATTTTGCACATTACATCCCTCTTCATTTAGCAGCTACATAACATGGAACCTGATTAACACGTCTAACATTTCTAAGCATTTCCACACATTTCTATATTAGCCCACACTCTATATGTGCTCCCTATGCCTATCAAAGCAATTGTGAATAAATGCGGATACATATTCTCATATCTCTAGTTACTTTAGCTAACTTTACGCAACTGATTTGTAATTATGGCGTACTCATACATTTTATTCAAATTGCGCTCTCTCAATGTCACAAGAACCCCGCATTAGCAATCCTGAACCTCAGTTGTGTGAATGATAAACTTGGCCCCTTAGGTTTGCGTCAGCCCTCTTCTACTTTCTGCACTTTGTTATCATTAATATTTGTTAGGCGCAAAACGAATCATCCCCAAGGTGATCTCTTGGCGCCACAATATCAGGCAGAGGCGAGAAGAGATAACTGATTAGTGACTGAACAACGAGGTTTTGAGAAGTTTTTAAAACTGACTGAGGTTGGGACTATCGTCTGGCAGTTTGTTCCAATGGGAGGGAGCAAGATGTGAAATTGAGCGGCTGCCCATTCTGATTTTATTGATCCTCATAGGGCATAGCAGCCGCTGATTGCGCTGCCTCAATTGTCGAGAAGGAATATACGGTTTCAGCTTTTTTCTGAGGTAAGCTGGACCATTCCCCTGTACTGTTTTAAAAACACTAAAGTTCCTCTGCTTCCTCCAGGTGCAGGGATCCTGATTCCCCCGATGTCTCTAGGCTTTAAGCCCTGAGTGACCATGGGAAAAAGGACATTGCCACTGTCAGACGAGCCTCATTCTTCACTCACCAAGGAACAGGAGCATCCGTCGTGGTGCTCCCAGCATCGAGGAAGGGGACACATTTGGACTTCTAGGACCAGTAAAATGCGTCTGGCCCCTGCGCACCTGATGTGGTATATGACAGCGGCAACATAGTTCGCAATTCAAGCTCATCTTTCCAATTCATATGTTTTTCTAAACTTTCCCAAATTCACACATTTCGAGTGGGCGCATGTCAAAGAGCTTTTAAAAAATATATGGATGAGTGCTAATAATCAAAGATAGAAGTGACACTTATTCTGACTTGTCCGCTCCCTGTGGAGCACGACATAACTCGGCCTGATTTAGATGTTCTGCAGTGTTACCACCAGTCTGCAGCGGTGCCAGTCTGCAGCGGTGCCAGTCCGCAGCGGTGCCAGTCCGCAGCGGTGCCAGTCCACAATGGTGTCAGTCCACAGCAGTGCCAGTCTGCAGCGGTGTCAGTCCGTAGCGGTGCCAGTCTGCAGCAGTGCTAGTCCGCAGCGGTGCCAGTCTGCAGCGGTGCCAGTCCGCAGCGGTGCCAGTCCACAATGGTGTCAGTCCGTAGCAGTGGCAGTCCACAGCGATGCCAGTCTGCATCGGTGCTAGTTCGCAGCAGTGCCAGTCCACAGCGGTGCCAGTCTGCAGCAGTGCTAGTCTGCAGCGGTGCCAGTCTGCAGCGGTGCCAGTCTGCAGCGTTGCTAGTCCGCAGCGGTGCCAGTCTGCAGCGGTGCCAGTCCACAGCGGTGTCAGTCCGCAGCGGTGCCAGTCCGCAGCGGTGCCAGTCCACAATGGTGTCAGTCCACTGCAGTGCCAGTCTGCAGCGGTATGAGTCAGCAGCGGTGCCAGTCCACAGCAGTGCTAGTCTGCAGCGGCGCCAGTCCGCAGCGGTGCCAGCCCACAATGGTGTCAGTCCACAGCAGTGCCAGTCTGCAGCGGTGTCAGTCCGTAGCAGTGCCAGTCTGCAGCAGTGCTAGTCTGCATTGGTGCCAGTCCGCAGCGGTGCCAGTCCACAATGGTGTCAGTCCGTAGCAGTGGTAGTCCACAGCGATGCCAGTCTGCAGCGGTGCTAGTCCGCAGCGGTGTCAGTCTGCAGCGGTGCCAGTCTGCAGCGGTGCCAGTCCACAGCGGTGCCAGTCTGCAACGGTGCCAGTCCACAGCGGTGCCAGTCTGCAGCGGTACCAGTCTGCATCGGTGCTAGTTCGCAGCAGTGCCAGTCCACAGCAGTGCCAGTGTGCAGCAGTGCTAGTCTGCAGCGGTGCCAGTCTGCAGCGGTGCCAGTCTGCAGCGTTGCTAGTCCGCAGCGGTGCCAGTCTGCAGCGGTGCCAGTCCACAGCGGTGTCAGTCCGCAGCGGTGTCAGTCCGCAGCGGTGCCAGTCCGCAGCGGTGCCAGTCCACAATGGTGTCAGTCCACTGCAGTGCCAGTCTCCAGCGGTGTCAGTCCGTAGCAGTGCCAGTCTGCAGCAGTGCTAGTCTGCAGCGGTGCCAGTCTGCAGCGGTGCCAGTCTGCAGCATTGCTAGTCCGCAGCGGTGCCAGTCTGCAGCGGTGCCAGTCCACAGCGGTGTCAGTCCGCAGCGGTGTCAGTCCGCAGCGGTGCCAGTCCGCAGCGGTGCCAGTCCACAATGGTGTCAGTCCACTGCAGTGCCAGTCTGCAGCGGTGTCAGTCCGTAGCAGTGCCAGTCTGCAGCAGTGCTAGTCTGCAGTGGTACCAGTCCGCAGCGGTGCCAGTCCACAATGGTGTCAGTCCACAGCAGTGCCAGTCTGCAGCGGTGTCAGTCCGTAGAAGTGCCAGTCCACAGCGGTGCCAGTCTGCAGCGATGCCAGTCCGTAGCAGTGGTAGTCCACAGCGATGCCAGTCTGCAGCGGTGCTAGTCCGCAGCGGTGTCAGTCTGCAGCGGTGCCAGTCTGCAGCGGTGCCAGTCCACAGCGGTGCCAGTCTGCAACGGTGCCAGTCCACAGCGGTGCCAGTCTGCAGCGGTACCAGTCTGCATCGGTGCTAGTTCGCAGCAGTGCCAGTCCACAGCAGTGCCAGTCTGCAGCAGTGCTAGTCTGCAGCGGTGCCAGTCTGCAGCGGTGCCAGTTTGCAGCGGTGCCAGTCTGCAGCTGTGCCAGTCTGCAGCGGTGCCAGTCCACAGCGGTGTCAGTCCGCAGCGGTGTCAGTCCGCAGCGGTGCCAGTCTGCAGCGGTGCCAGTCCACAGCGGTGCCAGTCTGCAGCGGTACCAGTCTGCATCGGTGCTAGTTCGCAGCAGTGCCAGTCCACAGCGGTCCAGTCTGCAGCAGTGCTAGTCTGCAGCGGTGCCAGTCTGCAGCGTGCCAGTCTGCAGCGTTGCTAGTCCGCAGCGGTGCCAGTCTGCAGTGGTGCCAGTCCACAGCGGTGTCAGTCCGCAGCGGTGTCAGTCCGCAGCGGTGCCAGTCCGCAGCGGTGCCAGTCCACAATGGTGTCAGTCCGTAGCAGTGCCAGTCTGCAGCAGTGCTATTCCACAGCGCTGCCAGTCTGCAGCGGTGTCAGTCCGTAGAAGTGCCAGTCCACAGCGGTGCCAGTCCACAATGGTGTCAGTCCGTAGCAGTGCTAGTCCGCAGCGGTGCCAGTCCGCAGCGGTGCCAGTCCACAATGGTGTCAGTCCGTAGCAGTGGTAGTCCACAGCGATGCCAGTCTGCAGCAGTGCTAGTCCGCAGCGGTGTCAGTCTGCAGCGGTGCCAGTCTGCAGCGGTGCCAGTCCACAGCGGTGCCAGTCTGCAGCGGTGCCAGTCCACAGCGGTGCCAGTCTGCAGCGGTACCAGTCTGCAGCGGTGCTAGTTCGCAGCAGTGCCAGTCCACAGCGGTGCCAGTCTGCAGCAGTGCTAGTCTGCAGCGGTGCCAGTCTGCAGCGGTGCCAGTCTGCAGCGTTGCTAGTCCGCAGCGGTGCCAGTCCGCAGCGGTGCCAGTCCACAGCGGTGTCAGTCCGCAGCGGTGTCAGTCCGCAGCGGTGCCAGTCCGCAGCGGTGCCAGTCCACAATGGTGTCAGTCCACTGCAGTGCCAGTCTCCAGCGGTGTCAGTCCGTAGCAGTGCCAGTCTGCAGCAGTGCTATTCCACAGCGCTGCCAGTCCACAGCGGTGCCAGTCCACAATGGTGTCAGTCCACAGCAGTGCCAGTCTGCAGCGGTGTCAGTCCGTAGCAGTGCTAGTCCGCAGCGGTGCCAGTCCGCAGCGGTGCCAGTCCACAATGGTGTCAGTCCGTAGCAGTGGTAGTCCACAGCGATGCCAGTCTGCAGCGGTGCTAGTCCGCAGCGGTGTCAGTCTGCAGCGGTGCCAGTCTGCAGCGGTGCCAGTCCACAGCGGTGCCAGTCTGCAGCGGTGCCAGTCCACAGCGGTGCCAGTCTGCAGCGGTACCAGTCTGCAGCGGTGCTAGTTCGCAGCAGTGCCAGTCCACAGCGGTGCCAGTCTGCAGCACTGCTAGTCTGCAGCGGTGCCAGTCTGCAGCGGTGCCAGTCTGCAGCGTTGCTAGTCCGCAGCGGTGCCAGTCCGCAGCGGTGCCAGTCCACAGCGGTGTCAGTCCGCAGCGGTGTCAGTCCGCAGCGGTGCCAGTCTGCAGCGGTGCCAGTCCACAATGGTGTCAGTCCACTGCAGTGCCAGTCTCCAGCGGTGTCAGTCCGTAGCAGTGCCAGTCTGCAGCAGTGCTATTCCACAGCGCTGCCAGTCCACAGCGGTGCCAGTCCACAATGGTGTCAGTCCACAGCAGTGCCAGTCCGCAGCGGTGTCAGTCCGCAGCGGTGCCAGTCCGCAGCGGTGCCAGTCCACAATGGTGTCAGTCCACTGCAGTGCCAGTCTCCAGCGGTGTCAGTCCGTAGCAGTGCTAGTCCGCAGCGGTGCCAGTCCGCAGCGGTGCCAGTCCACAATGGTGTCAGTCCGTAGCAGTGGTAGTCCACAGCGATGCCAGTCTGCAGCGGTGCTAGTCCGCAGCGGTGTCAGTCTGCAGCGGTGCCAGTCTGCAGCGGTGCCAGTCCACAGCGGTGCCAGTCTGCAGCGGTACCAGTCTGCAGCGGTGCTAGTTCGCAGCAGTGCCAGTCTGCAGCAGTGCTAGTCTGCAGCGGTGCCAGTCTGCAGCGGTGCCAGTCTGCAGCGTTGCTAGTCCGCAGCGGTGCCAGTCTGCAGTGGTGCCAGTCCACAGCGGTGTCAGTCCGCAGCGGTGTCAGTCCGCAGCGGTGTCAGTCCGCAGCGGTGCCAGTCCGCAGCGGTGCCAGTCCACAATGGTGTCAGTCCACTGCAGTGCCAGTCTCCAGCGGTGTCAGTCCGTAGCAGTGCCAGTCTGCAGCAGTGCTATTCCACAGCGCTGCCAGTCCACAGCGGTGCCAGTCCACAATGGTGTCAGTCCACAGCAGTGCCAGTCTGCAGCGGTGTCAGTCCGTAGCAGTGCTAGTCCGCAGCGGTGCCAGTCCGCAGCGGTGCCAGTCCACAATGGTGTCAGTCCGTAGCAGTGGTAGTCCACAGCGATGCCAGTCTGCAGCGGTGCTAGTCCGCAGCGGTGTCAGTCTGCAGCGGTGCCAGTCTGCAGCGGTGCCAGTCCACAGCGGTGCCAGTCTGCAGCGGTGCCAGTCCACAGCGGTGCCAGTCTGCAGCGGTACCAGTCTGCAGCGGTGCTAGTTCGCAGCAGTGCCAGTCCACAGCGGTGCCAGTCTGCAGCAGTGCTAGTCTGCAGCGGTGCCAGTCTGCAGCGGTGCCAGTCTGCAGCGTTGCTAGTCCGCAGCGGTGCCAGTCCGCAGTGGTGCCAGTCCACAGCGGTGTCAGTCCGCAGCGGTGTCAGTCCGCAGCGGTGCCAGTCCGCAGCGGTGCCAGTCCACAATGGTGTCAGTCCACTGCAGTGCCAGTCTCCAGCCGTGTCAGTCCGTAGCAGTGCCAGTCTGCAGCAGTGCTATTCCACAGCGCTGCCAGTCCACAGCGGTGCCAGTCCACAATGGTGTCAGTCCACAGCAGTGCCAGTCCGCAGCGGTGTCAGTCCGCAGCGGTGCCAGTCCGCAGCGGTGCCAGTCCACAATGGTGTCAGTCCACTGCAGTGCCAGTCTCCAGCGGTGTCAGTCCGTAGCAGTGCTAGTCCGCAGCGGTGCCAGTCCGCAGCGGTGCCAGTCCACAATGGTGTCAGTCCGTAGCAGTGGTAGTCCACAGCGATGCCAGTCTGCAGCGGTGCTAGTCCGCAGCGGTGTCAGTCTGCAGCGGTGCCAGTCTGCAGCGGTGCCAGTCCACAGCGGTGCCAGTCTGCAGCGGTGCCAGTCCACAGCGGTGCCAGTCTGCAGCGGTACCAGTCTGCAGCGGTGCTAGTTCGCAGCAGTGCCAGTCTGCAGCAGTGCTAGTCTGCAGCGGTGCCAGTCTGCAGCGGTGCCAGTCTGCAGCGTTGCTAGTCCGCAGCGGTGCCAGTCTGCAGTGGTGCCAGTCCACAGCGGTGTCAGTCCGCAGCGGTGTCAGTCCGCAGCGGTGTCAGTCCGCAGCGGTGCCAGTCCACAATGGTGTCAGTCCACTGCAGTGCCAGTCTCCAGCGGTGTCAGTCCGTAGCAGTGCCAGTCTGCAGCAGTGCTATTCCACAGCGCTGCCAGTCCACAGCGGTGCCAGTCCACAATGGTGTCAGTCCACAGCAGTGCCAGTCTGCAGCGGTGTCAGTCCGTAGAAGTGCCAGTCCACAGCGGTGCCAGTCTGCAGCGATGCCAGTCCCAAGTACTCCGTTCAGCTGCCGGCGCTCTGCCCGCTGTAGTTAGATGTTGCGGCTGGAGACAGAAGACCACAGTGGCGACGGGCTTCGCGGCTGGCTAACAGTACTCTGCTGCTGTCAGGCTGGTGGGATTGCACCAAGCCAGTTTCGATGTTTCAATTGGGCTGTCGGTGGAGTCCTGACAGAGGGAGGTTCGTGGAGATGGGTTCCAGCCGGCTCCCCAGTAATTTATTTATCACCTGCTGATTTCTGCCGTTGTCTGCTCCAATCTTCCTCGAGGCAACAGACAACACTGGGCCGACACCGACAAACATCTCTCTGGGGCCTCGGACACTCTAAACAACGGGTGTCTGCAGCAGGTACCACCCGCAGGTCGCTTGGAGGAGGTAGGGAGGTACTACAGCAGGCTAAGGAATGCAATGGGACAGGACAATGTTCGGGTCGGCACAGAGCTCACTAAACAAGCGTCTGTCGCATTCGCCATCTCGGCAACGCCCCTGGGTGTCTACTCACCGTCATGCGCTGTACTGCTCTCTGCCTCGTCTCCACCCCTGCAGCCCAAGTATTCTGTGCTGGCTCCCTGTGTGGAAATGAATTGTGCTCAAGGTGCTAGTTCTGATCTATAGAGCCTTCCACCAGGTAGGCCGCAGATATCTGGCCACCAGAATCCACGTGTACTGCCCTAAACTCGGCTGAAGCTGTGCCCATTCAAGTCAAGTCAAATCAACTTTATTCAGTGTAAAATATACAACCATAAAAGCATACTAAAAGTAATTAAAAAAAAAGGAAAAATAAATAAAACATTTAGTATATACAAATTTTACAGTAGGTCACTAGGGGCAGCACACATAATTCATCTGGGAGTATGTTAAAATATCATCCTAATACACAGTTAAAATATGTACACTTATGTAAACATATAGAGCTATATACACCATTTAATATAAAATGTCTCATGTATAAAAAATATGCTTACTCTACAAGGCTGCTTCTTAAATTAGTTCATCATTAGACAGACCTAGTTAATCTCGTCAGGTTTCTCATATAATAATGCATCTAGATGTGTTAATTCTCTTCTTTTACTAATTGCTTTTACTATAAAGCGAATAACAGAATACACCGTTTTCATATTGTCCAGGCTACATAGAAATTTAATAGCATGTTTATAATCAAAGAGCCTGTTGGTGAGGAAAAGTGATTTTAAAACAGTTTTCCTGATATCGATATAGAAGGTACAAAATAGTAAAAAATGCAACGTGGACTGTGGGGTATTTCCATTGCACAGGCAGTTTGGTAAATTATAGGACCAATTTTCCTTATCGGAAAATGCAGTTAAGTAATGTAATGTACCAAGTCTAAGCCTTGTTAGGTAAAATCTGTGTTGGGTATTCCTTACTAGTGTTAAATGTGTTTGTATACCCTCCACCAAGGGAATTGCACAGTAAATATTAACACTTTGCTTCTGTCTTGCATCATCATATCTGTCTTGTTCACTGGCAATAGTATATCTCAACTTCAGATCTTTCTTACCTATCTCTAGAACAGATCCCGGATCCATTTTATTAAAGTCTATCTTACAATATTTAAGTAGTTTAGAGATGTGCTCTAGCCAAGGGATTTTTTACTGTGATCAAGGGCTAAACAATCCTTTTTCAGATCCGTTGTAAATTTGGTCTCCTCTTTGGCCCATGACCCTCGCCAGAATGTAAGTCCTGCGATATTAATAAAATTACTAATATATGATAACAACAGTTCTTTATGTGTTAGAAAATTGGCCGTGGGATTTGGAACTGCCAATAGTCTTTTTCAAAATGTATTCTCTTGTGTTTGCAAGGGCGTAATATTTGCTCTCCCCCATATCGCTGACTCATGGCAAACATCCATCACACACTTGGGGGGCATGTTACCAAGGGCCATTATCGCCACCTTAGTGGGACTTTTTCCCGCTAAAGCGGCGATAATTTTATCGCTCTATTACCTAGCTGTCGCTAACACCAGTTAGCGACAGCTAGTAGGAGATAGCGATCATCTTGGGGCCCACTTTGCATGTCAGCGATATTTATCGCTAATGACATGCAAAGTGGGCTTGCCAAGATGTTAGCGACTGGAAACAATCGCTAATATCGCTATTTCCAATGATCAACAAAGCCTTAATTTTGAAAATATTCACGCTAAGGGCGAATACCTCCAAAAGCTAACGCCTGCCCAGAGCAGTTCTTGGCCATGTTATTCAATGGAAGGTGGGTAACATGGCTAAGAGCATTGTCACGATAATGCATGAATATCGCTGATTTGATAATATCAAGGTATCTCAGCGGTAAAAATCGTTGGAGCGCCGCGATATAATTTTAGCCGCTAACCATGCATAGCGATAATTATCGGTATTCCTTGGTAATATGCCCCTTGGTTCTATATAGGGTGAGGATTTCCCTTATAGGCTTATTTCCCAATTTTGACGAAAACCAGAAAATTCCTTCAAATCTTCATAAAAATTTCAGACTGCATGAGTCGATATGTGGTTCCAAGAGTCCTTACTATTAAAAAGAAGACCTAGATAGTAGAACGTTGGGACTCTCCCTATAACTACTCCTCCAACGTGGTGCTGTTTATGCTTCAACTTAGATTTCCCACATGTCATTACGAATGTTTTAGTACGGTTTAGCTTTAAATCCTTTTTAGGTCGAGGACCTAAAGGCTGCGCTTGCGCAGTCTGGGTTCGGAGAATTAATGTCCCTTAGTAGCGCTTTGGAACCCGCCTCCCTGCCCTGTCTCTCCTCCATTGGCTGGCTTCCTAAACAGAGGCCAGCCATTGGAGGAGAGATGCGTCACTCCGATTTAGCCCCATCTTTTTCGGATTTGGGGGCGTCAGTTTTGCTGTTCTTTAGACAGTGACGTTGTCTGTCACTCAAAACAGCAAAACCACGCCCCCGAATCCGAAAAATTTTGGAAGCTTGAGGCCGCTATATTATTTCCTTCACAGTGAAGGTGAGCCGTTCCTCGCTGTCCTCTTGCCTTCTTCCCCCTGATTGTTTTGAATCCCATGCAGAGCCCGTCTAGGACCTTGCGTCCGCGTTACACACGGTCTGTCTTTGTTTTATTTTACTGCTCCCCTTTTGTCCTCCCCTCTCAGGCCTCATCCCCACCCACCAACACGAATACACATGGCCATCCAGGACCCCGTGTCCACACCAGCGGCTCCTGCAGCAGCGCCCCGAGGGAAGCGGACGTGGAGTCAGAGCGCTACCAAAGATGAAGAACGCCATGTGGTTCTTGGGCGGACTTCTATTGGCTGGACGGGGCTGCAGCCAGCAGCCGCACGTGAGGTGAGAGCAGCCCTCGGGGGGGGTCATGAGCAAAGGGGGGCAAAGCATATCTCTTTGGCTCCCAGCGGGCAGAATATGTGCAACAATGTCCTGGGATGGTAGCACTAGTGTCCCCCCTGCGGCCCCTGGACACGGCCCCCAGCTCTGGGCTCCTGTGCTCTGCCTGCGGGTTCTTGCTCACCCAGCCCAAGCAGACTGAGTGCGGGCACCGCTACTGCAGCCCCTGCGTGCAAGGGCTCTTCAGGTGAGCGCGGAAGGCAGAAGTCTGGCTGTGGGGTGTGCTGCACTGTAACTGTATTAATAGCGGTGGAGAAGCTGAGCCCCAGCAAGGTAAGAGCCCCTGATAGCACCGCTTTCTTATCCCCTTCGCCCGGGAGTCCCGGGGATGCAGACACGGTTGTCACAGGTACAGATAGATCAGCGGGTCAGGGTGGAAAACCTGAAGCAGAGATCTCCGTTTAACACGAAAGGGCACATGTGCCTTAACTCCCGTAAGCCAGATCAGCGGGGGAATGTGCATGCTGTGGAGATCGCCATGCAGCTCTGTGGCAGATTTGGAAATATTGCTGTGTGCATACTGCGGGGAACACTGGCCAATAAGTGCCAACCCAGGGAGGGCCGCTTCCGCCCGTCATCCACCTGCGTTCAGTGTAATGGCCTCCATGGAGCGTATCTGCTAATAACTATATGTTGTGAACATCTCTATTTGTTCCTCAACGTGACGCATTTCACGTTTTTCATTGTTTCTCAATAAAGCGTCATTGCAGAGCAAGTCTATCTGAAAACACCTCATTCGAAAGATTATTTTGTAGAATAATGGCAGGAAAATGTATGATAAATAACCACACCATTTAGATCCTGTATAACTATATCCGAAGTAATCCGATTACACATGACTGGCACCTGTGATTTGATTGGCAAACAGTGTGTGCTTCCTTTCATCGCAGGAGGATTCTCCCTTCCAGCTCATTTCCCACTTTTTTTTTGGAGGGAGGGGGGGGCGTTGCTTTCTAGTTTTGATTCTAAAGAACGCACCTTTGAAATGTTGCGCCCCCGAGCCCCCCAACTCCTCCTCCCACCCTTTGTGGTCGGGTGATGCGCCCACGATCAACCTGTGAATTGTTCTGCGCCCCACCTGGCACTGAAGGGGTGAAATGGAAAGATGTGAGGCCTTATTAGACAGGTCAAATGGAAACTGAAACTGTTCTCTTAGCTCCACCACCATCAGCACAGCGCTCGCTCATTTTTGCTATGAATAGCGCATTGACAGGCCACAAAGGCGCTAGTTTCATGTAGTGTCTGCAGCAGTCCTGCGCCCTCAGCAGGAACAGTGAGAGAAAGGCGGCGACAGAGGCCCCTGGAGCACTCTAGGCTGCCAGCCCGCGGTCTTCGGCCTCACCCTTTGCTGTGTCCTTCTCCCTCTTTCTCCCACCTTTGGTTTTCCTTCCTCCCCGCTTCCGAATTTTCTCTCTCCTTTCAGTTCACTCACTGCTTTTCTCGCTTTTTGGGTCTTCTGTACTTTTCTTTCCTTCCTTCTTCCTCATCTTCACCTGTCACTTCTCCAAGAACAGACAAAAGGTGTCCCCCTCACCCACCCTGGTGTCTCCTTCACCCACCCTGGTGTCCCCTTCACCCACCCTGGTGTCCCCCTCAGCCACCCTTTTGTCCTCCACACCCACCCTGGTGTCCTCCACACCCACCCTGGTGTCCTCCTCAGCCACCCTTTTGTCCTCCACACCAACCCTGGTGTCCCCCTCAGCCATCCTGGTGTCCTCCACCCTGGTATCCCCCTCACCCACCCTGGTGTCCTCCACACCCTCCCTGGTGTCCTCCACACCCTCCCTGGTGCCCTCCTCACCCTCCCTGGTACCCTCCTCACGCCTCCCGGGTATCCTCATCACCCGCCCTGTCGCCAATCGCAGGGCCTCCTGCGAACCCGACTCTCCTGACGCACAAGTGCCCTCAAGAAGTGACTCTTAAGCGCTCCCACGAGGTCACAGCCCAAGTCTGCCGAGAAGGGGTCTCCGGGCTTGTCCCTGCACCACGATTCCCGCCAAAGGAGGTGCAGGCCAGACCAGAGTTTCCGCAAACCAAAGGGGCAACGCGCGCTGGGGGAAACCCCAGGTCCGGATGTCTCCCTCTCGGCATCTATTTCTGTCTCTCCCTCGCTCGCTGCCCTCTCTCTATTTCCCTCTCCCTCTTCTGTGCCCGCTCTCTCTACCTCTCTCTGTCTTTAGTTTGTGTCTCTCTCTTCTGTGCTCCCTCTCCCTCTCCCTTCATTTCTATCTCTGCCTCTATTACCGTCTCTTTTCTACTGCTACCTCTCTATTTCTCTGCCTCTGTCTGCTTCTCTCACATCCTCTCTGCATGCTTCTGTCAGTCTGCATTTCCTTCCTTTTCTCTGTGTCTCTTCTTTCTCTCTCTGTCTGTTTCTCTGTTTCACCCTCCATTTGCTTGCTTATCCCACTCTGGCTTTCTCTCTGCCTCTCTATTTAATCTGTCTCTCTATTTATTGTGTTCTCTGCCCCCCTTTTACTCTCTCTGGATATTATATATATATATATATATATTACCTACTGGCGGTCGCCAGTAGATATATATAGTTAGGACCTAGTTTCCATAGGAAATCTGCAACATTCTATTGGGAATAACTTTGGCGCCGGTTGATGAATCTTCGGCAATTTCTTAAAGAAGATGGCCCGCTCCGCTCCGCTCCTTCCCTGAAAGTTTTGGGGGGATTCGTCAAGTGGGGGCTGAGAAAAAAGGGGGGTCCCAAAACGTGTTTTCCCCATGTTATTTTCCATAGGATGATTAGACACGGCTACAGCCCGAACGGCTGAACGGAATTACTAGAAATTTGGCAAAATGGTAGAGTCTGATTCGCAGATCACGCTTCTGCTTAAATGGTGTAAATCCCTCCAGTAGTTCCTGAGAAAATTAAAAGAAAAGAAATGTATATATCTGGGCAGAGCCTAACCACACATCTCATCGTGAGATCTGATTGGCTGTCAGCACTTCATCCTAGAAGTGTTGGCAGCCATCTTGGGACCAATATACATGATAGCACCTCATTAAAAAGCATTGCAGTTAATAGAAGGTTTTAGGACTTTAGTTACATTATAAATCATTTGTTGATGGTACCATACTCATTTTAGGAATCGTGATGTGTTCTAAGGTGATTTTGCCATGTGAAAAAGCCTTCTGCTGGGATATCATGAATCATGTTTGAAAGAAAACTATAATCCCATGCTTTTCCCACAGTGGTTTGGAAGGGGATCTATAAGCTAATCTGAAAGCATATTTTCTGTAAATTCACATTATCTTTCTCAGTCATGTGAGAATGAAGTCTGACATTCTCAGTAAAACATGTACATCCAACAAGGACAGAGACTGTCAGTTGATTCCTTTGTGTTCTACTTCAGCCTCCTAGAGTGTTCTAAAGAACAACTAGAGCGCTAACAGTCCTACTTATTACAAAGGTATGGCACTCCTGAAGACATCTTGATTGGAATAAAGTGGTAACTCTTAAAACATTTAATTTAAAAAGGAACAAAATGAGGGGGTTCATTTTGCCATAGAAATTATGATTAGTGCTTCAGAAAGACAAATTAGGGCACATTTTAAGTGACTTCTCAAATCCTCTTCTATTTCATTAAAAAAATTCTGACATGCAGACTGAAACATGCACTTTGAATACCAGCAGCAGACTTCCCTGGTGAGCAGTAGCTTTACTACAGTGATCTAATGAGCAACTAGAGTGCTAACATTCAGAATTTATGGCAAATGTGTGACACATCTGAATGCCTTCTTGATGGAACCAAAGTAAACAAGCATTGAAAATGCAATAGATCTCGCCCTCGTTTAAGTTAAAGCCATTCTGTTTGTAATGAGGTGGCTTTTTAGCTTTGCTTTTATTAGTGTTTTTCAAACTTTCATGTAAATAACATGCATATGTATGCATATATGTATATGTATGCATGCATTTATATTTGTATTTATATAGATATGCAGATTATATATGTTTATATATGTATGTATAAATATATATACACATACATATATAAAAATGCATATGCATATATATGCATATATATATGTGTATATGTGTGCGTGTAGAGAGAGGTAGAGAGGTAGAGGTAGAGAGGTAGAGACTAGTAGAGAGAGACGTAGAGAGAGGTAGAGAAGTAGAGAGTGAGTAATAGAGAGTAGAGAGTGAGTAGAGAGTAGATTAGAGAGTGAGTAGTGGGGACGCTCTCCTTCTTGCTGTGTGTGGGCAGCAGTTCTTGGACCCTCCTGTGGATTTCAGCAATCAGCAAACAGGATCATCGTGGACGCGCCCCCTGATAGCCACGCCCCCAGCCTGTCCAGGTGGATAAAGTTAGCCTCTCCCTGTGAGCCGGTGGGACGCTCTCCTTCTTGCTGTGTGTGGGCAGCAGTTCTTGGACCCTCCTGTGGATTTCAGCCATCAGCAAACAGCGCTGCAGCTCGCCGCACCCGCTACGCGGGTGCCGCTTCGCGGGTGCCGCTTCGCACTGAGGACTGTGGGCTCAGGCGACAGGACCCTGCTGAGGAGTGTGGGAGAGACTTGGAGTGTGGCAGCTGCTTCAGTGGTGGTGCACTGCAGGGACTCTGTCTCCCAGGAGTCCCTGCACACCCAGGATCATTGTGGACACGCCCCCTGATAGCCACGCCCCCCCAGCCTGCAACGCCCCTTATTTCAACAGTTCGTCTACCGTCTCGCGGGACGCCGAGCGAAGCCCGGGCAAAGGGCGGGCCCTCTTAGGCCCTCAGAGGCCTGAGGAGACTGGACTGGGCCAGACCCCCTGGCGGTGGGACCGTACCTAAGTAAGTTGCGCAAATTTTCTGTACTGTGACACCATTGGAAATGTCTACCTCTGTGCATAGCTCACCAATTGCTACAGCTTCTACCTCTGCCCCTGATAAAACAGGGAGTTTGGTGAACGGCACCCTAGATAACTATTTTCCTAAACGTACCCTCGAAGGGCCAAAAGACTTATTACTAGCAGAACGCCGGGCTGATCGCCGTCGTTCTATTGAACGAATTAAGAATAGGGCCCTATCTGAGCCTATTCCCGATGTCACAGCAGACAAGGATCTGTTTGCTGATACCATGGATATTACATCAACAGGGGATAGTGTTCCTATACTTCTAAGGGAGTGTCTAGCGCCTTTTAGTGGTCCAACACAATCCGAATCAGCCACCATCTCTCTTGAACCCTCTGGCACCCCTAATGCACCAAACATTATAATTTCACCAACACCTAGGCCAGGGAAGGTTGTGAGAAGAAAAATAACGAGGCCCTTACCATAGATCCATGGCCCTCCACCTACCAAAAGGAGACGCAAAAAATTGGACCCAACAAAGCCAAAGATGAGCCATTCTGATTTTGGAAAAAAGCCCAATTCTATTTGCTCTGAAGCTTCAGGAACATTGGTTACCAAGGAAGTTGCAGAATTTGCGCCACACTCTCCAGGACTATCTTTATCTACCCCTCATCTGGTCACTGATCTCAATACTGAACATGCCTCAAACATAGAAGGGTCTACACCTATCCCTACTAGTAATTTGCTTGATAGCATAGAACTCATTGTGAGGAGTTACGCGCAAGCCATAGTTGAAAGACTAAAAGGAGTGGAGTTAAGACTGGGGAAAATAGAGGCAGATCTGGCCACACAAAGGACCTCTACTAGATCCTTAGGAAATAAAGGCCCAACAACAGCAACAATCCCCAGCCAAGCATCAACATCGGCGCATACACCTTCATTAGTTAACGCTGTGGCAACATCTTCTACTATCACTCCTTGTAAAAAATAATCTGATATCAGCCCTACCAGCTGTAACTAACAAACAGTCTACAAGCACTCTATCTGCACCCAAAAATCTCCCTACTCCCAAACCAAGCCTGTCTAAAAAATCAGCAAATCGTATTTCGGACACTGCTGTTAATAATAATTTAGTAAGGGAACCGGGTAACTCAATCAATCAATCAAAAAGTCTTTTATTCGATTAATCATTTTGATAATCATAAAAAGTACACAAATTGTTTAAAACACATCATCATGAATAAGGCGCATTATTGTTATTACAATACATTATTACAGTACAAGTTAAAATAAATGAATAAATGAGAAAGAAATACATTGGGGTTCGCGGAACGTGATAAATACAGATATACAGATGTTCAATTAGGGATCAGTTCTATAGCTTTGCGAGTTGATAGGCTTAATTTCAAAAACATAGCTAAGCTTTTTGCCACATATTGAGTATCAAGCTGTTGTAGCGCTAGAAACGCCGGGCGACAGGTCCTCAACCCCATCTGGCGCAGCACTGGTAAAACCCAGCGCCTACGTATTTCAGTGTAATAGTGGCAAAACAATACTGTATGCATGGTTGATTGCGAGGATACTTTATCACAAGGACATTTCCCCAGATCATGAGTCCAAGTTGACATTTTTGGGAAAGAAACCAAACGAAAAAACAAATTAAATCGAAACCTGGTTAATAAATACCTTTCGTGATTAGTTATGTAATATGTAAGGTAAGGCTGTATGCCTGGTGACACTTGAACCATCAGAATATGTGCATTAGATTGCTTGGAAACTTCACCAGACAAGCGCATTTCCCTTAAATGACTGAGACATAGGTTTTTCAAGGATTTTCTGCTTATCCCACTGATAGAAGATGGCTCGATAATATACTCAGTGAGATCCAGATCTTTCAGGAAGTTAACCACATACGCCAGCCACGGGATGTTTTTCCAGGCTGACATCTCTAAACATTCAGAGATCAGGGCACGTGTAAGATGACATTGTGGTTTGGACCAAACACGATGCCACAAGAGTACAGGTTGGCATTTGATGTGATCTACCAAATAGTCAATCCCGAGCTCGATGTGACATCCATAGGTGGGGGCACTCTGTGGGAGGGCCAGCAGATATTTGGTAAAGACATTTTGGACTTTTTGCAGTTCCATAACATTAGCATAACCCCATACCCCAGCTCCATACGTGGCGATACTCTGACATTTGGCTTGGAAGATCTTGAGGAGCGCTGATGGAGTTGGTTTACCCAGTTTTCTGGAAAATGAAACAAGGGCAGAGGTAGCTCGTTGAAAGAGTAATTTTCTGGTTACCAATGCCCTTTTCCATGTCAGGTGGTCGTCTATTAAGATACCCAAATAGGGGTATTCCCTCACACGTTCCAGTTTGGTGAGCTCGATACAGAGATGTTTGGAACTTTTTACCTTGGGCCCGGAGTGCATTACAAAGGTCTTGGTCTTGTTCACCTTTAGCCCAAGCGAAAGCATGTAGGTACAATATTTGTCGAGCTGTTTCTGGAGCTGTACTAGGGTCCTAGCAAAAAGTACAGAGTCGTCAGCGTAAAGTAACGCTGGAATAGGGCGGTGATTAATGGTAGGTAGGTCCTGACTCCCTTCTAGCATGGCTTCTTCCAAACCGTTAGTGTATAAGTTAAACAGGAAGGGGGCCAGGACACAACCCTGCCGTACTCCACGAGTTACTGGAAAGGAGGATGTTAACTCTCCACCCCTACCATATCTTACGCAAGCCGAGGCATCTGTATAAAGCTCGCGCAGGAATTTGATGAGGGGAGGATCAACGCCCAGCTCCTCCAGGATGGACCACAGCTTGACGTGAATTACGCAGTCAAACGCCGCACTAAGGTCGACGTAGACCATGAATAGGTTGCCCCGTTTTACTCCCACATATTTCCCAATAAGAAGGGTGAGATTCAGAGCCTGTTCAACAGTACCCAGTCCCTCCCGGAATCCATATTGGAGGTCAGTAATGATGTTCTTTTCTGCCGCCCAATCCTGTAAGCGTTCCAGAATTAGGCGACCGGCGACCTTACCCAATGAATCCAGGAGGGAAATGGGTCTGTAGCAGGCGGGGTTGTTTCTTTCACCCTTCTTAAAAATTGGAAGGAGTATCGAGGAAGACCAAGAATCCAGAAGGCCGATGTTTAAGACTGCGGCCATCAGCTGCGTGATGACTGGGGACCATAGTTCCAAGTTACATAAAAATATGTCGAGCGGTGCACCATCCGGGCCCGGCGCTTTACCTGTTTTAGAGGAAGAAAGTGCACTTATAACCTCTCCTAGGGTAAAATGAAGATCAATTGGATAGACCCTTTTTGTTGGGGAGTCGGTTATTGAGGTGGATTGTGCAGAGTGTTCCGGGGGTTGATCACTAAAGATCTTGGAAAAGTGAGACACCCACTCGTCGGCAGTCACGGCCACATCCAGGTGTTGGTGTGAGCTAGCCTCCAGCAGGAATGGGGATTTAACAATCTGCCAGAACTGAATGCTGTCCTTACTCTGGCAGCTCTCATGTAATTGGGCCCACAGTTTATTTTTGTGATCTTTTTTACAACTCGTTTGGGCCTGCTTGTATTCTGTTCTTAATTTAGCTACAGTATCTTTATCTCTATTTGGGTTGTGTAGCTCTTTTTTTAAAGCGGTTAGGGCTTTCCGACAAGCCGTGTTGAACCATCGAGGCTCAGAGTGATTACCTGGATTGGGCTTTCGGGTTAATACCTTCTGGATGGTATTGAGGATTTCTCCGAAGCTAGTAATAATTTGCTCATGGGAGGAGTCCTCATCGAGACAGGTGGAAATCCAGGGGAGAGCCTTAGCTATGACCTTACTTGAGGTAACTGATGGGTCAACACTTGACCATCTCACAGAGTAACCGTTTGTTTTATCCATTGTCAGTGTTTTTTGGGTCAGCAAACTCTTCTTCAGTGTATTGGGAGCAGTCGTAGGTAACTTGATCTTAATACTGTTAGGGAAATGATCGCCGGCTATTTCTGAGCCTGTAGTAAATTGGTGAAGCGTACCCATTACAGGATAAGAACATAGTATATAATCTATGGTGCTACGACAACCCCTGCCATGAAAGGTAGGTCTAAATTCCACAGGTGGGTTTACGAGTTCATTTGCGAACATCACTTCTAGGGACATTAGGCTATCATTAAAAGCGTCTCCTACAGGGGTATGGGTAAAGTGGGTCAACGGGGAATCATGTTCATCTAAGAGGCCACAGACAGTTTTCTTATAGTTAGGGCACAGTTGTACATTAAAATCCCCTCCCCATATTACATTGCTCATAGCTGAAGGATACTTAACACGTTGTTCAGTTATATACAAAGAAATATCAGACACAGTCTTTGCACAATCTGCTGGTGTTAAATTGTTGTAGAAGTTTATAAGAGTGTAAGATGTACCATTTTTAAAAGTGAGCAGAATAATTTGATAATTTGGTGTGGTACGTAGGGTTATGGTTTTCTTTGCTGCTAAAGTGTTAGAAATATAAACCACAAGGCCCCCCATGGGTCTACCATGTGTTGTTGGACTGGCTGGGGAGTGAAGTGTTATGTATCCTTGTATATGCAGTGGGTTAATTGTCCAGGTCTCTTGCAGGCAAATTATCTGATGCGTGATGACAAAGTCTAACCAAGGTGCCAGTACAATCTTGGAACGGAGACCTGCAACGTTCCAGAATATTATTGAAACTAGGTGGAACGACGGGGTTTCAGTACCATACGCTGGGTATCCTATGTGCGAAGGAGTCTTAGTTATTGCGCATGGATCGAAATTTGGAGAGAGGGACAAAATGTCACCTTGCGTGTTACATATGATAGCGGGACTGGGCTGAATATCAGCGCTTTGACAGAGGTTTATATCATCTGTGGCAATTGTAGCTAATGTAATTAGTGGTGACCTTATTCGAGTCGATGGGCTTGGGAGTTGGAGGGAACTTACAGGCGACAAGGATAGAGGGCTGGAGGGGGATATATTCCTGTCTTCCAAGACGGTGGAGAGTGGTGGTCAGTCCACCATTTCTAGGCAGTCAAACCTATTATAAGTAGGAACGCCCCCCCAATCTAGATATGGCATGTTATCTCTGCCTCCTTGTCCTGCCCAGTTTGACCAATCCGAGTTACTGTTCCAGTTGCCTACCTGGGTCCAGTTCCACTCGGGGCTTGGTTGCATGGGTTTAGCTGGAGGATAGAAAAAGGCTAGTCTTTTAGTGCCGATTCCCTCAGGGGATGTTTGGGGACCCCAAGAGGAGATCAACTCGACAGTTTGGGGATCCTCAAAGTTTATGATTATACAATCTCCTGGGATCGTTTTACGCTCCCTCCCGATCCACGGGACTCTGCGTACCGAAACAATTCTGTTATTAGAATATGGAGGAAGTGGGCGATTCAGTGACAACCAGTGGATTATTTTGTTTTTTAGAGACCATCCCGGTTCTTCAGAATTGGTACGCAGAACTGGGACCCCGGTCATAATGATAATGTACGGGGTCGCTTCTGGGGGAAGGTGAACAGGCCGGGCTCCGTTACGTCTTGTGTTATAAGAGACGTTTTTTGAGGCTGGGGTTTTTGTCGAGGATTTTGCCGAGGTTGTTGTAGTTATTGTGACGGGTTGGGCCTTTGCTACAGAAGGAGCAGGACGTGAAGAGATGGGAGTGTTTTTAGCTGCGTTATTAGTTGGTATTTGCTGCGCTGGTTTGCTAGGTGATTTGGTGGAATTCTGGTGAACCACCGCTGTGGTGGTCGCCACTTTCTGTGGTTTGGATGTTTGCAGAGGGTTGGTTTTACCTGCATTTTTAGGTTTTGGATTTTGAGGTTGAGACACTGGGAGTGAGGGTGTTGGGATTATGGTCAGACTTTTCTGATCATTTAAGTCTTTTGTTAATGAGGCTAGAGATTTTAAAATTTTCAAAAGTGTTAGCTCAATGGGTTTCAGGTGTAACTTAATTAAAGCCTCTATAGACACCAAAGAGAAGGTCTCATGTGTACTGGGAGCCAGTTCACTATGTAAATTGGCACTTGGGTTTTGGTTAAGTGTGTCTGACGAAAGATTTATTATTTCAGGCGCTGTGATAAGCGTTGACTGTTGAAACAGTGCTGGGTAAGATGGGGATAAAGCTGAAGGAAGGGGGTGATCTGAGGGGGGTATCAGGGGATCCTGTTGTATGATGACGTTATTGTGGGAGGTTTTTTTGGCACCCTTTTTCACTTTCCTCTTTTTCGGAATGGCCCCCTCCCTCTGACCCCTTGCATTTGAGGAGGTAGAAGAAGGAGAATCCTCCTCGGGAGGGATAGTAAAGAGAAGTGGAGTTCTCTCGAGTGACGGGGGAGTATGTGGTGGAGAAGAGGGTGAAATGTGAGTAGTGGAGAGATCGATGGATACTGATAAATCCACTATTCCAGGGACAGTATGAGTCTCCAGCTGTAAACCAGCGTCTACAGAGCGTTGCGGAGTTTTGGCTGCCGCCAGTAGTCCCAGGGAGGAGCGTCTGGCTGCGGCCAAGTCCTGGGAGACTCTCCTTTCAAGTAAAAGAACACCTTGATTTATGGCATCGTTTGCTTTAGCAATAAATTGATCTATAGGTCCTTTGACCTGTGCAGCATGGGTAGGCTTGGTGTTTCTAGTAAGCCTAGGTGACATGATACGTAATTAATGAGTATAGCGCTAAGTTAATTAACCGGAAAGTCGGGGTTTATAATACAAGTACTACAATAACAGCACATAGGATACGCTATCAAGGGGGTGGCCCAGTCCAGTCTTACCCGGTCTTGAACGGGCTTAAACGGGCCCGCCCTTGGCCCGGGCTTCGCCTCGCGCTTCTCCACGCGCGCGTCCCGCGTTGCGTGAAATGCAGCTAACTTTATGGGGAGGTATAAGGGGCGTTACCGCCGGGGGAAGAGGCGCCAGGTGGTAGAAGCAAGGGCTTCTGGGCCTCGCAGTCCCCCGGTGCAGGCAGCCAATGAGAGTTTGGTCAAGCGCTCGCTGGGAGCTGTTGGACACTCCGGGGATCACGGAGGAGCTCCCACCAGCAGCGCGACCTCCAGTAGGGCTTGCAAACAATTGGGCGTGGGTCCGCTGAAACTCGTCCTTTGCTCAGCGCTTGGAAGGTTCTGTGAGTGGCACCCGCGAAGCGGGTGTCACGAAAGGTAAATAGGCGGCGGCTGATGGTGGGCGTTACCGCCGGGGGAAGAGGCGCCAGGTGGTAGAAGCAAGGGCTTCTGGGCCTCGCAGTCCCCCGGTGCAGGCAGCCAATGAGAGTTTGGTCAAGCGCTCGCTGGGAGCTGTTGGACACTCCGGGGATCACGGAGGAGCTCCCACCAGCAGCGCGACCTCCAGTAGGGCTTGCAAACAATTGGGCGTGGGTCCGCTGAAACTCGTCCTTTGCTCAGCGCTTGGAAGGTTCTTCTTCAATAACTGCCCTCCTGGATCCACTCTTCTCTGCCGCCGGCACCGGGTAACTCATATAATGGATTGCCAAGATTGGAAGCAGCTGAAGCCAGATATACAAGAGGAGCCCAAGGCAGGAGACCACCTACTGAACTCCCGCCAGAAGCTGTACCTTATGTGGTGGTGCTCACCGGGGTACCAGAACTATCTGGAAACAAGCGGGAAGGCTTCTTCCAACTTAAGAACAAAATTATGCACTGGTTATCCTTATATAGACCAAAAGCTAGTAATATTAATGGAGAAATAGTTCATGTCCGATGTTTGCCTTGGTTAGGTGGAAGACCAAAGGATATAGGGGGAGATGTGGTTGTGGTGAATTTCAGAGACATAAATGCTGCTCAATATATATTGTCTTGGCCACATGGTAATGTGAACAATTGTATTATACCACGTCCACTAACTTATTTTTACCCAAGATCTATAGTTTTTCCACAGCAATCAGTAATTGGCAAAGCCCCTCTTGATAATTATTTTTCCAAAATGGAATCTGCAAATAACCCTGTTCATATGTATCAACCACTACCAGCCCCTGTTGTTTCTGGGTGGAATACCACACACAACCAGATACAACACAAGTGAACACAGTAGAATGGCTCATTTAATCCCATTCACGCCACTAGAAACATCGAATAGGTTTGACGTGTTCAGTGGTTTGGATGAATGTGATTGATGTTTAATGAACAGAGAGGGAGGCAGTGGAGACAGTGGATGTGCATATATTTGTAATACTGATGGCACTAAGGTGAAAGATGTAAGTAGACCCATGATGGCTGAAAACTTTGACATTGCAACTGGTATCGGGGTTAATAGTGGCCCGCCCTCACTTATATTAGCGGGCAATTGTGGGTCAAATGAAGGACCCTCTCGAGTTTCATTAGTTACACTAGTTTCATGGAATGTTGCGGGGGTGCGTGCAAACATATGTGACCCTGATTGGAATTCTTATGTGAACTCTTTTGACATTTGCATGTTACAGGAGACATGAGCCACGGACCAGGTCTATAGAGTGGGATATAAAACTTTTCAAATTGAGGCTGTGCCTTCATTAAGAGGACGAGCCTCAGGAGGCCTACTAATATGGATCAGTGTATCTATCAATATCAGCATTAAAATTTTAAATGCCAATTCACTAGATATACTTGGTCTGGAAATAACCACCGAGGACAAAAGGGTGATTAACCTAATAAATGTGTATAATAGTCCTCATCCATCTCATAAGGTGTCGCCATGTATTGAAAAATTGGAGACTTTCATGGATACCCTAGAGCCAGATGCTAGTATAATCTTATGTGGGGATCTAATTGTAATTACGAACCGATCACGGGTATGGTCAATCTGTATGAAGAGGAGGATATGGCCAACAAGATACCTCTACTGATTGATAATGGAACCGTAGCTGGGACTACTCTAGCCCTTCAGATCACTAGGCTCCTGACTAGCCATGGTCTGAGGGCTTGTAATGGGCGCATGCCATCCGATAGCCCAAAAGCTCCCACCTTTAGGAGGCGAGATTACAAAAGTAACCTAGACTATGTTATTATTTCTTTTGATCTGTGGCCATACACAATTGATTTAAAGGTCAAGGAGAGATTCGACAGTGATCACTATCCCCTGGAAACTAGTTTTCATAAAAATCTTTTAAATGGGCAGGGAAATACTGAGGGAGGCGTTACACAAGTACATTTACCAAAACTAGACAACATCATAGTTAGCAATAACCGAAGGGCTGTCAAATGGGCATACATACTGGAGAGAGAGGAACTTCTATCCAGTATTTATTGCACCTTTGCAAATACATTTGAATCGTATTGCCCTCTCAGCTATGAAACTGGGGAATTTATTAAATTACATAAGTTATTCTTTAGTCAATTGCTGGGTCTTTTAACAAAAAGACCAAAAAAGGGGACTGGTACAGGAAATGGTAAACCAGCCGGGAAACCTTGGTATAATAAGGAATGCCGTGCTGCTAAAACCGCATTGATTGAGGCAATTAAAAGAAAAAGTCCGGAGGAAATTAGAGATAAAAGGAAATTTCACAATGCAACTTTGATAAAAGCAAAAACCTCTTGGGACGAGGAACTGTGGTCCAGCATGTTACAAGCTGCCATAACCAAGGACCAGAGGCACTTCTGGGAATTAGCGGCCAAGGGGAACAAACACGAGAAAGGCTCCAGAGAGGTCTTCTTAGATGAGACCACGTGGGTCAAACATTTTACAACGTTGTATGCAGCTAAAACCACTGAGGTCACATCTCTGGATGAACCAATTACAAACCAGTCAGTGAATCTACTCCCACAGGTAGTTTTTGATTTACATGAAACGGAACTAGCACTCGCTTCAGTTAAACATGGGAAGGCACCCGGACTCGATAAAATCACATGCGATCTTTATTTGCATAACACGGATGTTTGGGCACCATATTTAAACCATTTATTTAATGCTATTGCGGCTAGTGACCAAATCCCATATACTTGGGAAGGAGCAGACATTATCACTATTTTTAAACAGGGGGATAGGGGCGATCCATCCAACTATCGCCCCATTAGTCTTTTAGATATAACCCAAAAGATATACGGCAGGCATATATTAAATCGCATAAACACATGGCTAGATGAAAAACTAGTTTTATCAAAATATCAGGCGGGGTTTAGGGAAAAAACTGGGACCATAGACCAGGTATTAAGGTTATGCTGCTTGTACTGGAAATATGTCATCATCCGCAAGGGCCACTTGTATGTGACCTTTGTGGATTTACGAGCAGCATTTGACCTGATACCACGTGACTTACTTTGGAAATCCTTGGAAAGGCAGGGACTCCCTGGGGAACTTCTTAAATTGGTGATGGGCCTGCATCAGGAGAACTATGCCAAGGTCAGGTGGGGCCCAAATGGGGAACTCACAGATCCAATCCCAATAAAAAGAGGAGCACGCCAGGGATGTGTATTGGCTCCCACATTATTCTCCCTCTTTGTCAATGATATTGCGGCTTACATGGAGAAGGGTGGGGAACGCGTACCGTCCCTCCTTTTCACAGACGACACGATTCTCATTTCACAAACCCCAAGGGGCCTCCAGATTCTACTTGATAGATTCCAGGAATATTGTTCTTTAAAAGGGTTAGAAATAAGCATGGGCGGAAAATCCGTTACGCTCGCGGATTTTGCGGATTTTCGGGAAATCCGCAATCCGCGAGATTTGCGAATTTCCCGCAAAATCCGCAAATTCGCACGCAGCGGATTTTTTTGCGGCGCGCGGCGTTGGTGATACAATTTTTGCGGCGCGCGGCGTTTATCGTCGTTTGCCGGGTTGTTTTTCTCGATAGTTTGCGAGTGCTGCGCCATTTTGGATCTTGCTGCGTGATCCCGCGGGAATTGGCGAGCGCGATTACGTCATCGCGGCTTGCCAGCGATAGTTTGTCAACGCGAGTACGGCGAGATCACGTCTCGCGGTACTTCGCAATTGCGAGATTTGTGATGCGGCGAGCAGCAAGAATCTCGCACAAGCGAAAATATAAAATTTGCAATTCTGCACAAGAAATCCACCAGCAAGCAGCATAAACCTTCTTGAAATGATGATTTTTATCTGAATAACTCCTTAGGTTGACATTTGCCTGCACTTTTTTAGCGAGGAGTCCATTTTGGGGAGGGGGGGAGGGGGTGGGAGGAAGGAAGTGCCCCACAGTCTTCAACTTCCTGTTCCTGTTCAGCAGGCTCCTCCCAGTGCTTTGTCCATCTCCTGGTCACTTTTCATTTGGATATGGAGCTGGAAGGATTACTTTTTGTGGATGCTGCTGGATATTTGGATTTGAGGCCTTTTTGACTTTCTTTGGATCACTGTTGGATTAGAAATTTTACAAGTAAGTTTGTTTGGGGCATTACAGTTGCTGCAACTAAAATTTTGGAATTTTCGATTTTTGGGCTGTTTTGGGGCCTTTTGCCCAGGGGTACTCAGTGGTGGGTGGACTGAGTCTTTCTGTGGGTTGTCTTGAACTTAAACATCATGGAGGCCATGGATGGATTGGGATTGTGCTGATTTTTCAGTGATTTTCGTTTTTTGGGGCTGTACTTGTGGCCTTTTCACCAGGGGTATTTGAGTCTAGCATGGGCCTAGTCTTTCTGTAGGTTGTCTTGAATTTAAACATCATGGAGGGCATGGATGGATTGGGATTGTGCTGATTTTTCAGTCATTTTCGTTTTTTGGGCCTGTACTTGTGGCCTTTTCACCAGGGGAATTTGAGTCTAGCATGGGCCTAGTCTTTCTGTGGGCTGTCTTGAACTTAAACATCATGGAGGGCATGGATGGAATGGGATTGTGCTGATTTTGCAGTGTTTTTCGATTTTTGGGGGTGTTCATGGGGAGGGACAGGCCATGTGGCTGGTGGCCATTTTGAGTGCAGCTACAGGCACTGGCCATGTGCTGGCAGGCAAGTGGCCATTTTGAATGCAGGCTTTGTTGTTAGGCCTGCAACCATTTTGCCTACTTTTCAACCTTTATTTATGCCCAGGGGTAGTGAGTCTTGCATGGGCCTAGTCTTTCTGTGGGTTGTCTTGAATTTAAACATCATGGAGGGCATGGATGGATTGGGATTGTGCAGATTTTTCAGTGATTTTCGTTTTTTGGGCCTGTACTTGTGGCCTTTTCACCAGGGGTATTTGAGGCTAGCATGGGCCTAGTCTTTCTGTGGGCTGTCTTGAACTCAAACATCATGGAGGGCATGGATGGAATGGGATTGTGCTGATTTTGCAGTGTTTTTCGATTTTTGGGGGTGTTCATGGGGAGGGACAGGCCATGTGGCTGGTGGCCATTTTGAGTGCAGCTACAGGCACTGGCCATGTGCTGGCAGGCAAGTGGCCATTTTGAATGCAGGCTTTGTTGTTAGGCCTGCAACCATTTTGCCTACTTTTCAACCTTTATTTTTGCCCAGGGGTAGTGAGTCTTGCATGGGCCTAGTCTTTCTGTGGGTTGTCTTGAATTTAAACATCATGGAGGGCATGGATGGATTGGGATTGTGCAGATTTTTCAGTGATTTTCGTTTTTTGGGCCTGTACTTGTGGCCTTTTCACCAGGGGTATTTGAGTCTACCATGGGCCTAGTCTTTCTGTGGGCTGTCTTGAACTTAAACATCATGGAGGGCATGGATGGAATGGGATTGTGCTGATTTTGCAGTGTTTTTCGATTTTTGGGGGTGTTCATGGGGAGGGACAGGCCATGTGCCTGGTGGCCATTTTGAGTGCAGCTACAGGCACTGGCCATGTGCTGGCAGGCAAGTGGCTATTTTGAATGCAGGCTTTGTTGTTAGGCCTGCAACCATTTTGCCTACTTTTCAACCTTTATTTATGCCCAGGGGTAGTGAGTCTTGCATGGGCCTAGTCTTTCTGTGGGTTGTCTTGAATTTAAACATCATGGAGGGCATGGATGGATTAGGATTGTGCAGATTTCTCAGTGATTTTCGTTTTTTGGGCCTGTACTTGTGGCCTTTTCACCAGGGGTATTTGAGTCTAGCATGGGCCGAGTCTTTCTGTGGGCTGTCTTGAACTTAAACATCATGGAGGGCATGGATGGAATGGGATTGTGCTGATTTTGCAGTGTTTTTCGATTTTTGGGGGTGTTCATGGGGAGGGACAGGCCATGTGGCTGGTGGCCATTTTGAATGCAGCTACAGGCACTGGCCATGTGCTGGCAGGCAAGTGGCCATTTTGAATGCAGGCTTTGTTGTTAGGCCTGCAACCATTTTTCCTACTTTTCAACCTTTATTTATGCCCAGGGGGAGTGAGTCTTGCATGGGCCTAGTCTTTCTGTGGGTTGTCTTGAATTTAAACATCATGGAGGGCATGGATGGATTGGGATTGGGCAGATTTCTCAGTGATTTTCGTTTTTTGGGCCTGTACTTGTGGCCTTTTCACCAGGGGTATTTGAGTCTAGCATGGGCCGAGTCTTTCTGTGGGCTGTCTTGAACTTAAACATCATGGAGGGCATGGATGGAATGGGATTGTGCTGATTTTGCAGTGTTTTTCGATTTTTGGGGGTGTTCATGGGGAGGGACAGGCCATGTGGCTGGTGGCCATTTTGAGTGCAGCTACAGGCACTGGCCATGTGCTGGCAGGCAAGTGGCCATTTTGAATGCAGGCTTTGTTGTTAGGCCTGCAACCATTTTGCCTAGTTTTCAACCTTTATTTATGCCCAGGGGTAGTGAGTCTTGCATGGGCCTAGTCTTTCTGTGGGTTGTCTTGAATTTAAACATCATGGAGGGCATGGATGGATTGGGATTGTGCAGATTTCTCAGTGATTTTCGTTTTTTGGGCCTGTACTTGTGGCCTTTTCACCAGGGGTATTTGAGTTTAGCATGGGCCTAGTCTTTCTGTGGGCTGTCTTGAACTTAAACATCATGGAGGGCATGGATGGAATGGGATTGTGCTGATTTTGCAGTGTTTTTTGATTTTTGGGGGTGTTCATGGGGAGGGACAGGCCATGTGGCTGGTGGCCATTTTGAGTGCAGCTACAGGCACAAGCCATGTGCTGGCAGGCAAGTGGCCATTTTGAATGCAGGCTTTGTTGTTAGGCCTGCAACCATTTTGCCTACTTTTCAACCTTTATTTATGCCCAGGGGTAGTGAGTCTTGCATGGGCCTAGTCTTTCTGTGGGTTGTCTTGAATTTAAACATCATGGAGGGCATGGATGGATTGGGATTGTGCAGATTTCTCAGTGATTTTCGGTTTTTGGGCCTGTACTTGTGGCCTTTTCACCAGGGGTATTTGAGTCTAGCATGGGCCTAGTCTTTCTGTGGGCTGTCTTGAACTTAAACATCATGGAGGGCATGGATGGATTGGGATTGTGCTGATTTTTCAGTGATTTTCGATTTTTGGGGCTGTACTTGTGGCCTTTTCACCAGGGCAGGGTATTTGAGTCTAGCACGGGCCTAGTCTTTCTATGGGCTGTCTTGAACTTAAACATCATGGAGGGCATGGATGGAATGGAATTGTGCTGATTTTGCAGTGTTTTTCGATTTTTTTGTGCTGTATAACTGAACTGATGTTCCTCTGTCTTCCATTGTTTTTAGATGCACAAGACTCAAGAGAACCACCAGTGCCAGGAAGAAGTCCTGCAGCGGTGTGTGTGTGCAGCATAACGTCACGCGACGTCACGTCTGGCCTCAGACAACTCTACAATTCGTGCAACTGCGGCCTGCTGTCTGACCTGCTCTGAAGAAGATGGCCCCAAAAAAAGGTCTCCGTAGCTCCTCTAGCAAGAAAGTTGCTAGTAAGGAGCAGAAGAAGCAAGTTACCAAGGAGGCTGGTTTGCCAACCGCCACGTTTTTTGGGAGCAAAAAAAAAAGTACGCCTGCAGCAGCAGGATCTGCTGGGGACCAAGCTGGGAGCAGCACCCCTGCTCCATTGGGTTCAGTGCCTCCACCACCACGCCAACTTAAGTCAAAGCCCTTGAGTGCTTCAGAGGCAGTCACTGTACTTCTCCAATCACCATCGACCAGTGATGTTGGCTCATCGCAAGAAAGTAGCAGCAATGTCCCTGAATCAACACAGGTTGTTGTAACTCATCTGACAAGTGTTGAACAACCACAGCCGCAACAACAACACCATGTGCAAGTACACGCCCAAGTACATGTGGAAGGAGAGGCAGCAAAAGGAGATGCGCAAGCAAAGGTGCATGGAGGTTCACAAGTGCCCACAATAGTTGTTCCTCCCGAAGTAGGGGCACATCAGGAAATCGACAATGAAGCCGAGGTATTGGAAGCCACTCCTCCTGATGATCATTCATTGTCTTCCACATCCCTAGCAAGGAAAAGATCAAGGGGGGTGTCTACATCTTCTTCAAGCCCACCTCCTTCTGATGCAAGTGATCCGTCTTGGCATCCACAACTGCGGTCTGACAGTGAGGCACACCATGATCTGACAAAGGTACCTAAGCGTAAAAGGAAGGTCGTCGAAAAACTCATAGCTATGGATTGTGATGAGGCTCAACAAGAAGTGACAGATACTGCTGGTGATGAAGCCTCTCACGATGACGACGAGCCAGTCATCACAAAGGTCACTGAAGCCCCACCGGGCATGCAGCAAAGAGACATTTTGACCCTATCCCGAGAAGCTGCTGAGCGTGATGATGATGTCGACGAGGAGGCAATGGAAGAAACACCACAATCATTGGAGTTAACTAGTACACCAACACCTACCGCTTCCATATTTCTTAGTCGCCAGAAGGGACCTCCATCCACCTCGACCTCAATTCGTGGTGGTGAAAGTGCAAAACGTACTGAAGTTCGGCAATCCACATCCTCCACTTCATCTGGCATTAGCAGCAGGACCACCACCACCAGTATCGCCGCCTCCTCCGGCCCCCAAAGACATTTCAAGTCCGCAGTTTGGGACTTCTTTAGTGTTTCCACAAAAAAGGAAAACCTCGCCATTTGTAGCATTTGTAAGTTGGCAGTTAGTCGTGGTAAGTTTGGTTCCAACTATGGTACCGGAGGCCAGAGAGGTCATCTTGAAAGAAAGCACGCTGTCCAATGGTTTGCGCACCTACAGGCGATCAAGGAAGGCCGAATTGCACGTAATGATGTTTCATCTGATGATGACGAGGAGGAAGAAGACGTGTCAAACATTTCACTTACACCCAGTACCCCTGTCAGCAGCACACCCCATGTGAGCCACACTAAGAGTGTGGGAGAGAGTGATACACCGTTGCGAAAAAGTTCATCACTGAGCGTAACTGGGTCGAAGATATCATCATCATCCCGTAAATCTTTGGTCCAGGGCAACATTAAAAAGATGTTGTTTACAGAAGCGCAATATGAACGCAACCACCCACTGATGCGTCTGTATAACACTAAGCTGGCTAAAATGCTAGCTCTGGACCTTCTCCCTTTTTCTTTTGTAGAAGGGGTTGGTTTTCTAGAATTAGTGGCAGCGCTCTGCCCTAAATGGAAGGTTCCTAGCCGGTTCTATTTTGCCCGAGTTGCAGTTCCAGCACTACATGAAGATGTTCTGAAGGTGATTGGGGCAGCTTTGCAGAAGAGTGCTGTTCACACTATACATATGACAACAGACATGTGGACCAGTGGCGCAGGCGCTGATTACATGTGCATCACTGCACACTGGGTCTCTTTTTCAGGGGCTAAAGCAAAGCTAAACGCAGGTGTTGACGCGGACATTGTTTTTAAAGCTGCTCGGAAACATGCAACACTAGCCATGTTTGGTTTGGAGAAACGTCACACAGCAGATAACATTTTGGATGTCTTTAACACAAAGGTCCTTAACTGGCTGTCCCCACTAAAACGTAAGGTTGGTTATGTTTCCACGGACAATGGCTCCAATATAGTTAAGGCCATGAGGGAAGGTGACTATTTCAGAGTGCCGTGTTTGGCGCACTGTATAAACCTGGTTGTCCAAAAATTCTTGGGTAATAAAGGCAGTGCAGCGTACAGTGTACTGGACACCTGCCGAAAAATGTGCAAGCATTTCAGCCATTCTTTTAAGGCCCGGAAGCAGCTGAGGAGCCTGCTATATCAACGTCAAATGCCAGTGAAAGCACTCATCCAGGAGGTGGTAACACGTTGGAACTCAACCTTCTACATGCTTGAGCGTCTGTATGAGCAGTATAAGGAACTCGATCAATATTTCCTTACAGAGGGTACAGAGGAGCTGAGGATGGGTGCGGCGCAATGGAACATAGTTCAAAGCCTGACACGCATGCTTCGTCCTTTTGAGTTCTTCACGCGTGCAGTCAGCAAGGAGGACTCTAATTTGGGAAAAGCTATCCCATTGTTGTACATGCTGGAGGACCAACTGAAGGAGGTTTGTTCTGTGTTTGAAGAAGATGAAAAAAACCAAGACTCTTTGCTTCTGGCTGAGAAATTATTAGAGCTCCTACAAGGTGATGGACGTCTTAAAAAAATCCACTCAGAAGAGCATTACATTTGTGCTACTATTCTGGATCCACGCTACAAAAAGGCGCTGGCAGGCCAAGCATTCTTTCCTTTTGATGATGAACATGTTCCAAAGTACAAACGTTGGCTAGCCTTGTCAGCCAAGAGGTTTGAAAGAGAATGGCTGGAAATTGAAGGAAATGGCAGTACATCAGCAGGCCATCCCCAGTCAAAACAATCCACTTCTGCACCTGTGGCTGTGGCACAAGTGACCTCTCAGCCGTTAAAGACACCGGCAACCGGATCATCTGCACGAGACACAACAGAAACATTGGAGGCTGAAGAGGATTGGCTAGCTCTGCGTGGGTTTGGTTCTCAAAAGGTCAGAGGCACAGCAAGAGCTAAGCAAAGTGGAGGAACCTTGGATGAGGACCTTGAGTCGATGGTGAAGGACTATCTGAATGACTCAACAGAGGTCTATGTTAATTCTGACCCATTGGCGTATTGGCATGGGAAAAAAGAATTGTGGCCACAGCTCACCAACCTGGCTTTAAACTACTTGTCTTGCCCACTTGCAAGCATGTCTTCTGAACGGGTTTTCAGTGCTGCTGGTGGCATTGTAACTCCCAAACGGAGCCGCCTCTCGCCCAAAAATGTGGAGAGGTTAACAATGATCAAGATGAATCAGCACCTCATACCACCAGATTTCAGAGTACGAGAAATCGTGCCGGATGAAGAGGAGGTGGCCAGCAACATAGATGAGGGAATTTCTACTCTGTCAGGTGACACTGAGCTCACCCTGCCTGAATTCGCAGAGTATGATGACGAAGCCTTATTCTTATTCCTGGACCGTGATACCGAGCCCTGAAAATGAGACAACGAATCAATAACTTTCTTTTTCGTCCTTATTCACTTTTATTCCTGTGTGTCTGTCTTTCTTTGTTGTGCACAGTTAATATATTTCAAACTTTAATCAGATAATCACAAAATCAAGCCCATCAGCAGAACTGTCTTCACTGGTTTGCTAATTGATTTGAAGTTGCCGCAGTCTGCATTCCTCAGGTTCACAAGTTCAGAAGAACATGCTCCTCTATCCTCCTCCTCCAGACTCCTATTTCCATCAAACCAGAGGACTGGTTTACGCCCAATGAAGAAAGACTCAGCACTTGTGGGGGTGTTGTTGTACCTCTTTGCAGGTGAGTTGACGGCTCTGGGACCATTGTTGGGAAGCTCTAATACCGGATAAAAGTGTTTTGGACCAAATCCCAGGCGGAAAGTTTTTTGTGTTTTTGATGACTTGCTTGCCTTTGAGGTGCTCTTAGGATGGGTTCCGTCTGTTTGTGGGTGAGTTTCGTGGTCTGGGAGCACTGCTGGGACACTCTAATCTTGATTGCATTTGCTTTTCAGGAAATCCGTCGTGGCAACCCCGACATATGGCCTAGCTACGCAGCGCGTTTGGAACGAAGGCCGAGAAATATTGCAAGTATGAGATTTTGCTTTTGGCCTGTTTGGGGGTGTTATGCTTCTTGGCGGGTGGGTTGGCGGGTCTTGGGGCATTCCTGGGAAGGTCTAATACCGGGTAGAAGTGGTTGGAACAAAATCCAGGCCGATTTTTTTTGGGCTATTTCTGACATTTTGCTCAATGTAGCGTTTTCGGGGGCCTGTTTGGGGGGCTTCCTGGTGTTTGTGGGTGAGTTTCGTGGTCTGGGAGCACTGCTGGGACACTCTAATCTTGATTGCATTTGCTTTTCAGGAAATCCGTCGTGGCAACCCCAACATATGGCCTAGCTACGCAGCGCGTTTGGAACGAAGGCCGAGAAATATTGCAAGTATGAGATTTTGCTTTTGGCCTGTTTGGGGGTGTTATGCTTCTTGGCGGGTGGGTTGGCGGGTCTTGGGGCATTCCTGGGAAGGTCTAATACCGGGTAGAAGTGGTTGGGACAAAATCTAGGCCGATTTTTTTTTGGCTATTTCTGACATTTTGCTCAATGTAGCGTTTTCGGGGGCCTGTTTGGGGGGCTTCCTGGTGTTTGTGGGTGAGTTTCGGGGTCTGGGAGCACTGCTGGGACACTCTAATCTTGATTGCATTTGCTTTTCAGGAAATACGTCGTGGCAACCCCGACTTATGGCCTAGCTACGCAGCGCGTTTGGACCGAAGGCCGAGAAATATTGCAAGTATGAGATTTTGCTTTTGGCCTGTTTGGGGGTGTTATGCTTCTTGGCGGGTGGGTTGGCGTGTCTTGGGGCATTCCTGGGAAGGTCTAATACCGGGTAGAAGTGGTTGGGACAAAATCCAGGCCGATTTTTTTTTGGCTATTTCTGACATTTTGCTCAATGTAGCGTTTTCGGGGGCCTGTTTGGGGGGCTTCCTGGTGTTTGTGGGTGAGTTTCGTGGTCTGGGAGCACTGCTGGGACACTCTAATCTTGATTGCATTTGCTTTTCAGGAAATCCGTCGTGGCAACCCCGACTTATGGCCTAGCTACGCAGCGCGTTTGGACCGAAGGCCGAGAAATATTGCAAGTATGAGATTTTGCTTTTGGCCTGTTTGGGGGTGTTATGCTTCTTGGCGGGTGGGTTGGCGGGTCTTGGGGCATTCCTGGGAAGGTCTAATACCGGGTAGAAGTGGTTGGGACAAAATCCAGGCCGATTTTTTTGGGGCTATTTCTGACATTTTGCTCAATGTAGCGTTTTCGGGGGCCTGTTTGGGGGCTTCCTGGTGCTTGTGGGTGGGTTTCGGGGTCTTGGCGCACTGCTGGCGATATATACTTTACTTTGCAAGAGGTTTGAAGCAAATCCATGGTGGCAGAGGGGAGTTAGGGCCTAGCTGCAGAGCGCGCGCGGAGTGATTTGGGAAATTTGTGAAAAATTGACTAAGTCCCCATTTTTGTACTTTTGCTCTTTGGCTGTTTGGGGGTCTTCTACTCGTTTTCTCCTGGGTTGACGGCTCTGGGGCCATTGCTGGGAAGCTCTAATACCGGATAAAAGTGTTTTGGACCAAATCCCAGGCGAAATTTTTTTTGTGTTTATGATGACTTGCTTGCCTTTGAGGTGCTCTTAGGGGGGGTTCCGTCTGTTTTTGGGTGAGTTTCGTGGTCTGGGAGCACTGCTGGGACACTCTAATCTTGATTGCATTTGCTTTTCAGGAAATCCGTCGTGACAACCCCGACTTATGGCCTAGCTACGCAGCGCGTTTGGACCGAAGGCCGAGAAATATTGCAAGTATGAGATTTTGCTTTTGGCCTGTTTGGGGGTGTTATGCTTCTTGGCGGGTGGGTTGGCGGGTCTTGGGGCATTCCTGGGAAGGTCTAATACCGGGTAGAAGTGGTTGGGACAAAATCCAGGCCGATTTTTTTTGGGCTATTTCTGACATTTTGCTCAATGTAGCGTTTTCGGGGGCCTGTTTGGGAGGCTTCCTGGTGTTTGTGGGTGGGTTTCGGGGTCTGGGCGCACTGCTGGCTATATATACTTTACTTTGCAAGAGGTTTGAAGCAAATCCATGGTGTCAGAGGGGAGATAGGGCCTAGCTGCAGAGCGCGCGCGGAGTGATTTGGGAAATTTGTGAAAAATTGACTAAGTCCCCATTTTTGTACTTTTACTCTTTGGCTGTTTGGGGGTCTTCTACTCGTTTTCTCCTGGGTTGACGGCTCTGGTGCCATTGCTGGGAAGCTCTAATACCGGATAAAAATGTTTTGGACCAAATCCCAGGCGGAAATTTTTTTGTGTTTTTGATGACTTGCTTGCCTTTGAGGTGCTCTTAGGGGGGGTTCCGTCTGTTTGTGGGTGAGTTTCGTGGTCTGGGAGCACTGCTGGGACACTCTAATCTTGATTGCATTTGCTTTTCAGGAAATCCGTCGTCGCAACCCCTACTTATGGCCTAGCTACGCAGCGCGTTTGGACCGAAGGCCGAGAAATATTGCAAGTATGAGATTTTGCTTTTGGCCTGTTTGGGGGTGTTATGCTTCTTGGCGGGTGGGTTGGGTTGGTGGGTCTTGGGGCATTCCTGGGAAGGTCTAATACCGGGTAGAAGTGGTTGGGACAAAATCCTCGCGGAAAAGCCTTTTGGCACTTTTTGTAACTTAGGGTTCGTTAGGGTTAGCCCTAGCAGCAGGATTGCATGTGTTTCGGGGTGTTCTAGATTTTTGCAACTGAGTTCTGGGGTCTTAGAGCACTCGTGAGAATGTGTAATTTTGGTTGCAAGTCATTTGAAGAAAATCCATGGTGGGAAAGGGGGGATTTGGCATAGTTAAAGAAAGCCTTTGCCACTATTCTTAACTTAGGGTTCGTTAGGGTTAGCAGTATTTCTATTGCATGTGTTTGAGTGGGGGGGATTTTGAGTCTTGGAGCGATGCTGGCTATGGCTACTTTTGCTTGGTTGCCTGCAAGTGGTTTGAATGCAATCCACGGTGGGTAAGGGGTAATTAGGAAGGGGGTACTTCGGCCTACTTTTACTTTCAAAGTAAGTTTTGTCACCAGTTTTCTGATAGGCCTTGTTTTTTGAGATTTGATTGGGGGTCTTCTACATTTTTGCGACTGGCTTTAGTAAAGGTCTGGGTGGGAGCACTGCTAGGAAGATCTAATTTTGTTCTAAAACACAGTTTACAGTACACCTAGCTTGAGGGGAAAGATCCGCTACATTAATTTGCCCATACTTATTTATCCTTCAAAAGGTGACTCAGACAGAGTACGCACTTTTAAAAATATTGTACTGTCTACTAGGAAAATCAAATTGTGACTTTTTGCACTCCACAGCCTACATACCTTATATTTATTTATCAGTGGTGTTGTAATATTATATCACTTACTGTTTTTCGTTGAATAATTACAGGCCGGGTTTCAGTCTCTGCAATGGAGAAAAAAGGATGGAGTCAGGCTTCACAGTAGCGAGCCACAATTCAGCATCAGGCAGGCAGTGGACAGGGTGTATTCTGGTGACCAACATCGATGGACGAAGCGTCGGCTGCAATGGAGGAGTGCCGCTAATAAGAGGATTTTTTTTCTGCAGGCAACTTACTTACCACTTCCAACAGGACAACTACAACCACATAGATACAGTATCCCTTGCCTTTTTCTCTGACTGTGACTGCATTTCTTGGATCTCTCTCTGCTTCTAAATTGATCCCTTAACACATCACTCAGTCCACTCCACTATCAGATCTGCACCACACATAGTCGTTTGTAAGTGCTCCTACGTAATTCGCAAGTCGCAGCACGCCCCAGCCCGTAGAGGACTGGGATGGCCCCAATGATGAAGCATGTCACCAAGGGGCAACCCTGGTGAGTGAGGGGACACCTACAAAAAAAGCAATTTCTCCTTTTCTATCTACTATACCTTCCAGACCAACCCCATTGAGTGTTGTTGTGAATGGATTTATAGTGACCAGCAAGGCTCTCGGGTATCTGGCTACAGAGACCTTATGTTGAATATCGTTATCAATAATTCCACACAGGCCCTGTACTGTCGCATTCTTTCTTCCACAGTTGTCGAAAGTACTACTTACTTTTCACTGACATGCATGCAGTAGTGCATGCACTTTCAAAGATTGATGGATAGGTTTGTACCCAAAGAATTGTTTATGTTCAATTTTTTGTCTATGCTGTGCTTTTTTTACAGGGTGTCTTCTGGTGACCAACATCGATGGACGAAGCGCCGGCTGCAATGGAGGAGTGCCGCTAATAAGAGGATTTTTTTTCTGCAGGCAAATAACTTACCACTTCCAACAGGACAACTACAACCACATAGATACAGTATCCCTTGCCTTTTTCTCTGACTGTGACTGCATTTCTTGGATCTCTCTCTGCTTCTAAATTGATCCCTTAACACTTCACTTAGTCCACTCCACTATCACATCTGCACCACACATAGTCATTTGTAAGTGCTCCTACGTAATTCGCAAGTCGCAGCACGCCCCAGCCCGTAGAGGACTGGGATGGCCCCAATGATGAAGCATGTCACCAAGGGGCAACCCTGGTGAGTGAGGGGACACCTAGAAAAAAAGCAATTTCTCCTTTTCTATCTACTATACCTTCCAGACCAACCCCATTGAGTGTTGTTGTGAATGGATTTATAGTGACCAGCAAGGCTCTCAGGTATCTGGCAACAGAGACCTTGTGTTGAATATAGTTATCAATAATTCCACACACGCCCTGTACTGTCGCATTCTTTCTTCCACAGTTGTCGAAAGTACTACTTACTTTTCACTGACATGCATGCAGTAGTGCATGCAGTTTCAAAGATTGATGGATAGGTTTGTACCCAAAGATTTGTTTATGTTCACAATTGTTTGTCCATGCTGTGCTTTTTTTCTTGTCTCCCAAAACCTTTCCCAAAAACCCCCGTACCCATCCATTTTTCAAACCCTAACCCTCTTCCCCCGGGCTGTGTGGTTTTGATTGATGTGTGACTAAATTACAGCAATAAATCCACACACTTGCTGGGGAGGATGAGGTGATAGCAACAGGCTGGTGAAGAAATTCTAGGATATATTCTTACTCTGCTTGACAAAGACCCATGGCTAATGTCGAAGAACTTCAACCGAATTAGTAGTTATACTTTACCATTTGTTAGGCTACAATGTGGCACTGTTCTAGTGTACTTCTGTCACCTGCTATATTCTCAGTTGTACCGTTGAATTGCTCAGGAGGACAAACCAGATTTAATTTTCTTTTTTTTCATAGGCATGCAACTGCCACTGTGTCACACCACTAGTACCACCGCTATGAGGAAATTTTATCCGACCAAGATTGCCAACCTTATTCGCTGTTTGCCGTGGAGCCAGCCCTGGGTCTAGCCCTACTTTCAAACACAAATTACAGGTAAGATAAGCGTTTGGTGGTTTGGGGGTATAATGGAGTATTAGTAGGAGAGACGAGAGACTGACGGTAGTACTACTAAATGTAAATGTAAATGTATTTGAGCTTATATAGCGCACAGCTACCCACAAAGGGTTTCCCGGCGCTTGCTTAGGGAACCCGTCCTGGTATTCCCCTGTGAGATAACCCCGGCAGGGTATTCACAAGGTGAAAGCCAGGCATCCCGCCGCGAGGGGCCGTTGTGGAGATTAAGCAAGCTATTGCCCAGAGTCGCAGAGTGTGAACCCGTGAGTCGAGAAGGCACCAGAGCGAGAATTATCGAGTCCGTGGAATATTTGAGCCCAAGACCCGCCGAGGCGGGGAATTGAACCCTGGTCCAGGGCCGATCTCAGCTTCCGGGTCTGCCGCCTCTAACCCCTGAGCCACACTAGGACTCTTGGATTCACTTCACTTACTCTGTGATAGGCACTTAGTGTTGAAAACATTTGGGCATTTACAATTAAAGGAAGAAAATGGAACTAAACTTTCAGGAAAACAAAGTCACTGTTAAACCCCCACCCACCAGGCAAGCAGTAAGAAACGGGTATGCTCAGATAAAGTTTGAAAAAGTATATTTATATCCCTAACAAAATAATCTCCCGCAAGACCCTCCCTAACCCCAACGATTGTCCTTCAAAAGTCCCCAAAAACCCAACTCCCAATTCCCACCCCCCAAAAGTCTCTAAAAAAGGGGCAAGGGACACTATGGGTGGATGCTGTCTACTTTTTGGGCCAGGGCATCATGCTCCTGGCGGAGCAAGGCGTGCTCTACGCGGAGCCCCTCCAACTCGTTTGAAAAGTGGTGGAGCTCCTGCTGGAGGCGGGACACCATCAGGGTACTGCGGCGCAGGCGTGCCTTCAATGCCTTGCAGGTGCAACGGCTGTGAGAGGAAGCTGTTGTCCTTGCTACTCAGCGGTGGCGTTTGGCTTTGGCAGCCCGGCTCAGTCTGGGTGGACCACTGTGCTGGGTGGCACTGGCAGCCCGTGGGGGCACGGAGGCCGATGCAGACGACGTAGTTGTTGTGGTCGACTGCACACTTTCTTCGTCCTCCAGGGCCACCAGCCGCCGATATTCGGCCACAGTGGCATCGATCCTCCGTTGCCGGGCCGCTCTAGCCAGCTCCTTCCTCCTTGTTCGTTTGGAAGGAGAACCTATATGAAGAAAGAAAGACATAGTCTGTAACCAATGCTCTTTAAGATTAACTCAATCATTCAGCAGAAATCTGTGTTGCACTACAACTGGCAACTTGCAAGCGCATTACATAACTATTGAGGCAAGTATCTATCTAACCTCACACTTCTTCATCCTTGCTCTAACATTAGTGGGAGTTTAAGGAACAAATTCTACGAGCACTATGGACTCCCATTGGAGTCGACTATGAAAGTACACCAGTCTTATTCTTCTTCTTGTATCTTGTTTAGGAAAATTGGTACGTTATCTTCTGCAAGCCGGCATAATGCCAGCGCAGTAAACTTGCACCCGAGAAAAAGAGACGCACGCCATGAGGAGTGACCTAGACTTGCGTTGCGTTACTGTACCCGTCCAGTACATGCAGGTGGTGAAGCTCTTACTTTTCTATTACGGGTGGCACTGAGAATACTCTGTTACAACTCAAGGGCTACTGCTTAATTAATTTAACTTTCACCCTACAGTGGAAATGAGTACTAGAAATGGAAAATTGAAGAAGATAAATAATCTGATTATCTATCACTTCACATGGGATGTTTTTGCTTATATATGGGATGACTTTAGGTGCTTTGCTTTTTATTGAGTGACCAGTGATACATCCACACATGAATGACTGAGTACTACTAAACTTATTAAGAGAGGTAGGGAGTGGCCACCGTAATAACCGGATCTATGCTGTGCTTGCAATACAAACTACTGCTACTATTGATGGTAGTATTTGGACAAAATTAAAACTTCTTTTCCTTGCCTTTCCTACACTGGAACGGACGTGCGGGTGCAGTGTTACATGCTCTTCAAAGTTACACTTAGTTCATCCACTGACCGTCTACTCTCTCTAGATCATGGGTACTCACAAACTTTCTCTCAGGGGCTAAATTTACAGTGTAGTTTGTGGGAGAGGGCCGCACTGGTGGGGGCGGAGTCAGAGGGGGCGGGGCTAAAGCAAAACGAAAACTTGTGACCATGAGGTTGCACACAGGTCCCTGCAGCAGATGCCTTCATCCACTGAGCCACCAGACCCAGCATTTACATACATCTCTCTCCCTCCTGCTCTCCCTCCTGCCCTCCCTCTCCATCTCTCTCTCCCTCCTGCCCTCCCTCTCCCTCCCCCTCTGTCATCTCACTGTGTGTGTGTCTATCTGTGTCAGCCTTCAGCCCGGGTTGAGACCGCTTCCTCAACGCGCACACACAGACAACAACACCAAAGTACTTAACAGGTCTTTAAAAGACCATTAACATATTATTGAGGCTTTGTTTGTTGTA